>NC_081426.1:13749245-14089870 GCF_949786415.1 Peromyscus eremicus | reverse complement strand
TCAATTTCTTTCTTTAGAGATTTAAAGTTCTTATCAAAAAGGTCCTTCACTTGTTTACTTAGTGTTATCCCAAGGTATTTTATATTATTTGTGGCTATTGTAAAGGGTGATGTTTCTCTGACTTATTTCTCAGACCTTTTATCATTTGTGTATAGGAGGGCTACTGATTTTTTTGAGTTGATCTTGTATCCTGCCACTTTACTGAAGGAGTTTATCAGCTGTAGGAGTTCCCTGGTAGAATTTTTGGGGTCACTTATGTATACTATCATATCATCTGCAAATAGTGAAAGTTTGACTTCTTCCTTTCCTATTTGTATCCCTTTGATCTCCTTTTGTTGTCTTATTGCTCTAGCTAGAACTTCTAGTACTATATTAAATAAATATGGGGAGAGTGGGCAGCCTTGTCTTGTTTCTGATTTTAGTGGTATTGCTTTGAGTTTCTCTCCATTTAATTTGATGTTGGCTGTTGGTTTGCTGTAAATTGCCTTTATTATGTTTAGGAATGTCCCTTGTATTTCATTCTATTGGGCATGATAAATTTAATTCAATAGTTATATACAGTTCAATTGGCTTTGAAAACTATAAATTTATAAACTCAAGATCCATTTGCTTTTGGGATACCATCTTACAAGGACTGCAATTTGCAATAAGGCTCATTAAGGAAGGGAATGGTTCAGTTGCCTTTAGCCTACTGGCTACAGGTGGTTTAGGATTTCTGTTGGTCTTTTCTGTGTCGAACACACAGATTGCAAGCCCAGCGCCACTTTGAGATCTTTGGCAACAGTTAACTCTGCAGCTCACACACGATTGAGCCTGTATGATAATGAGTATTCAGAGACGGGTAATGTCGGGGGGGGGGGGCACTCACCAACCTAAGACAGAGCGCCTGTGTGGACTGGGCAGGCGTCTCCATGACAGGTAAGGTGACCTGCTGATGTCCCATGCAACCTAAGTCAGAAGCTCATTTTCTAGTAAAAGGGGGACCTGTAGGTCCCTGGCCCCCGTTTTGGGTAACTGTTGCCTTGCTTGCTGACCTTAACCTTGATATCCTCCCTATGCTAATTCCCTGCCGGGTTCCACCTTCCTGAATGCTTAAGGGAAGTTCCTTGTCTGTGTATCCTGTATAATGGGCCTTAACAGTTTAGATACAAGATTGTAAAACATTGGTAGCAAACTTCTGCCCTCTGGGGTTCTCCCATTGTGCTGTAACCCTGTACTTAAGACCTCCTCCCTCCTTCAATAAACAGCATGTGAAAAAATATATATATTTATATATATATATATATAATATATATATAAATATATATTATATATATATAATGTGTGTGGGTGTTTTGTCTTAATATATGCCTTACTACATGTATGTCTGGTTGGTGCCTACAGAAGTCAGAAGAAGGCTTCAGACCCCTTGGAAATGGAGTTACAGAACTGTGAATAGTCATGTGGTTATTGGGAATTGACTTAGGGTCCTATGGAAGAGTAGCTGTGCTCTTTAACCAGTGGGCCATCTCTCCAGCCCCTACTCATGTTTTATATGGAAAGTAATATAAGCCAAAGTTTTTTTTCCTCACTTTTAAAATATTTTCCTCAAAATTAATGTTTTCCTCATTAATTACCCCTAGAAATTAAATATAAACAAAAATGGAAATATTAATGTATTAGTTGAGGCTAATTTTATTAAATGTGTTAATTTTTATTATTTCAAAAAAAACTAATCAGGGCTGGAGAGATGACTCAGCAGTTAAGAGCACCTGGCTGCTCTTCCAGAGGACCCACAAAGCTGATCTTGGCTCACAACTGCTTGTTAACTCCAATCCAGCATATCCAACACCCTCTTCTGACCTCTTTGGGCTTTGGCATCCATGTGGTACACAGACAGACACTCAAGCACACACACACACACACACACACACACACACACTTACACATAAAAATAAAATAAATGCTTTTAAAAAAAATAAGAAAAAGCTGTTCAACAGTGGCTAGCTGAAAATAGTAAACAAGGATAAATACATCACAAAAATTCTTTCCTGGAAACTTTGAAATAAGACTCATTTCGTCATATAATTAGGCACAGAATTCAGTGGTAATTTAAAGGACTGACTCAAAACATATACACACACACTGGGCAGGAGAGATGGCTCAGAGGTTAAGAGCACTGACTGTTCTTCCAGAGATCCTGAGTTCAATTCCCAGCACCCACATGGTGGCTCACAATCATCTATAATTAGATCTGGCACCCGCTTCTGTATACATAATAAATAAATAAATCTTAAAAAAAAACATACACATACATACATACAAACACATACACACACACACACACACACACACACACACACACACACACACACCTTTTTTAGAAACATTTTTTTTCCTCTACTACCTCCAGATGAACTTGGCTCTGCTACTCCAAATTCAATGATGTCAGGTCAGCAGGGATGAAACTCAAGATTATAATTTTCATCATATATTATCAAGGGACATATTTCCATCCCCAGGGTCCAAGTTCAGTACTAAAGGGCATATTTTCTTTTCTGCATATGTGGTTATCTTTTATTAACAGTAATAGTCATTACCCATGAACATTCAAAAAACGCTATACCCCTGAGATTAGCCCAGGCATGAATTTCGTGAGGCCAAATGAAACACATTTTTGCCTCATGGTACCATCCTCTTCCATGTTAGGACAAATGCTGAATGAGAATTTTAACCAACGAAATGCTAACATGTGCACATGTTATCTAAAACACCTTTAAAAGGCATTTCTTCTGTGTTCAGTGTTAGACCTGGGATCAATTACAGCCTTGGGAAGGAGGTGAAGAGATATTTCTAAATGTTGTTTTTTTTCTCCTGTGCACATTTCATACAACTTGTGTTAGTAAGTGTACAGTACCCAATCCTCCTGTCCTTTTTTAAAAACCATGCATGTAAACCCAACACTACTGTCTGAGTCTGAAAGTTTATTTTCTAATCTGCCTTCATTTGATTTCATGAGTATCAGATCCTCTGATCATAAAGTGGAATTACAAACAGTTGTGGGGGGAAAAAATACCTCAACTCTGAATGATAGGCTGTCCAAGACAAAGCAGCCAGTTCTAATTCTACAGTTGCCTGAGAGGTGTGGACCAAAGCCAAATCAGCCAGGGCAAGAGACAGTCTTGTTTATACAGGACTTAATAAGCCCCAGAGGGGCAAAGGACAGCTTAATGAAACAATATCTTGCCCAATTTTTAAAATTAGGTTCTTAATTGCATGTATCTCCTGGTTTAGAATGGTCTGCAAAACATAATGATTAAAAGAATGCTAACTTGGCAACACTCTTAAAGTGTATTTTAATGGCCTTTAACCCCGTTACAGAGATAGCTATCGGCAGCAGCAACAGCATCTAGCATGTTTTCAAACACCAGTTTTTGTGTGTGAAGGGCATTACTGGGGCTGAAGCTGTAGCACATTTGTAAGTGTATGCTAAGTCAGCCTGAGACCCTTGGGTTCAATCTCCAGCACCATTAAGTAAATAATAATAAGGAGGAGGAAGAGGAGGAGGAAGGCCTTATTGGAATGCACAAGTTACTCCCTACAAAGAAGTAGAAGTTAGAAATAACACTTTAAGTGCCATGGCAACAACGAGGATGCGCTAACGGACACTTGCACTTCTGTCGGTTGTGGAGTATTAAACCAGAATCTCCCAGAAGTCTCCTGGTGAGAAAAGGAAGAAGGATGGGCCTGGGACCATCCAGAGGGGACCTGACTCCAACAAAGAGATTGCACGTTATTTTGACAATGTTCAGACCACCTAGCAGGAGAGACTGGGCCTGAGACAACAATGAACAGGACCACACCTTCATCGGGACTGTTTAGCTACACACACCTCTTGCCACCTCTATTTAAACCTAATCTGGAGTAAGTAACCTGAAAGTGCACTTGAAGGTGTCACTAAACTCTTTGTTCTTCCTCCTATGGCCTCCTTGAATAACTCTACTTTTTCATTACACTCTGTCTCTTTAATTGGCCTATTGAGGATGGATGGCTGAATCTAGCTTGTTATGGTTGCCAAGGCTCAGGCTCTGACCCAAACAACTCCAGTAACAGTATGATTAATAGTTAGATGAGTCTCCTTTCATTTGTTCTGAAATCTCTTTAAGAAAATAAGCAGGAACTCACAGCCTCAGAATAAACTGGCTACATCTTGATCATTCTAAAAACAATAAAAAACAAAACAGAACTACTAGTTGACTACTAGTATAGGTAGGATGAAACAACACCATTGGGTAGGCTTTTTTCCCCCATAAAATTGCTATATTGATTACAAAACGTAAACTACATACCCCTTCTTCACCAGTATTAACCTACAAAACAAAAGAGTCAACTTGGGATTGATTGCTTTTTTGATACATTTGACCTCAATTTTTGGCTCTAGAAATAACAGTTCAACAGTTTTGTTCTGCTTTGGGAAATTAAAATCTCGGGAGTTATTTCACTTTCACCTAGAAAAGAATATAGTCTGTTGGAAAGAGCCACAAAGACAGTTTCTAACATGTGGCTCCCTTACAGTGGGGCTAGGAAGGAGAGAAGTGGTGTGTGCATGTGTGTGTGTGTGTGCGCGCGCGTGCGTGCGTGCGTGCGTGCACGCACGTGTGTGTTTCTCTACTGGAAGCTGCAAACTTTCATTTTTACCCCCCTCTTTCAGCTACTGGTGTGGCATACTCTGCTCTGGGGAATGACACTTAAGTTATTCATAAGTATTCTGCTGGAAATGCAAAATAGCAAAGCTTATTTTCAGTGGTGCACTGACGTGAAACCTCAAATGTGAAATCTATGACATAAAACCAAACACAAATGTGTTTTTCTGTCTTACACTCAACAATTTCAGGATGTTGTTTTATTTATCATAACCCCAAAAGAATAATAGGAAAAGCTTGTATGGGTGTAACTAAATCAATATAGCAATTTTATGGGGGAAAAAAGCCTACCCAATGGTGTTGTTTCATCCTGCCTATACTAGTAGTCAAGCAGCTTCTAGCATTTACTCTTGCTTTCAAAAAGTAGTATATTTTTTGATCATCTTAACAAAAGAAATCTACAGATTCAACCCAATGCCCATCAAAATCCCAACATAATTCTCTAGAGACCTTGAAAGAATAATACTCAACTTCATATGGAAAAACAAAAAAAACCAGGATAGCTAAAACAATTCAATACAAAAAAAAAAAAAAAACCAGAACTTCCAGAGGTATCACCATCCCTGATTTCAAGATGTACTACAGAGCAACAGTAATAAAAACCACATGGTATTGGCATGAAAATAGACAGGTTGATCAATAGAATAGAATCGAAGACTTAGAAGTAAATGCATATACCTACAGACACTTGATTTTTGACAAAGAAGCCAAAATTATGTAATGGAAAAAAGAAAACATCTTCAGCAAATGGTGCTGATCTAACTGGATGTCTGCATGTAGAAGACTGAAAATAGATCCATATCTATCACCCTGCAGAAAACTCAAGCCCAAATGGATCAAAGACCTCAACATAAAACTAGATACCCTGAACCTGATAGAAGAGAAAATGGGGAATAGCCTTGAACACACTGGCACAGGAGACGACTTCCTGAAGAGAACACCAATTGTGCAGGCACTAAGATCAACAATTAACAAATGGGGCCTTGTGAAACTAAAGGCTTCTTTAAAGCAAAGGACACTGTCAAAAGGACAAAACAACAGCCTACAGAATGGGAAAAGATCTTCACCAACCCCACACCTGACAAAGGGCTGATATCCAAAATATATAAAGAACTCAAGAAACTAGACATCAAAACACCAAATAATCCAATTAAAAATGGGGTACAGAACTAAACAAAGAATTCTCAACAGAGAACATGCAAATCAAAACACTTGAGTCCGCCGGGCGGTGGTGGCGCACGCCTTTAATCCCAGCACTTGGGAGGCAGAACCAGGTGGATCTCTGTGAGTTCGAGGCCAGCCTGGGCTACCAAGTGAGTTCCAGGAAAAGGCGCAAAGCTACACAGAGAAACCCTGTCTCGAAAAAACAAAAACAAACCAAAAAAAAAAAATACAAACACTTGAGTCCATCTTAGACCTGTCAGATGGCTAAGATCAAAAACACAAGAGATAGCTCATGCTGGTGAGAATGTGAAGCAAGGGGAACACTCCTCCATTGTTGGGGACAGTACAAACTTGTATAGCCACTTTGGAAATCAATATGGTGGTTTCTCAGAAAACTAGGACTCAACGAACCTCAAGACCCAATTATAGTACCCTTGGCCATATACCCAAAAGATGCTCAATCATACCATGAAAACACTTGCTCAACTTTGTTCATAACAGCTTTATTTGTAATAGCAAGAAACTGGAAACAACCTAGATGCCCGTCAAGTGAAGAATGGATTCAAAAAAATATGGTACATTTACACAATGAAGTATTACTCAGCTGTTAAAACAATGACATCATGAAATTTGCGGCAAAATGGCCCCTTCGTGATTTGAGGGGAAGTTTTTATTGTGGATAAGAGAACGAAAATATCCAGAGGCATCTGGAAGAGTCCAGAACAGAGAGAAAAATAAGCAGAGTGGCCATGGTCAGAGCTAGGGAAGAAGGGCATGGAAAAATCATGCAGGTTATAGGAGGTGAGCAGGAGAAGGAGAAGGAGCAGGCCTGGGAATTTAGGAGAGAGGAGTTGGGACTGAGGGAGCCTGGAAGCCAGCACAGACTTTGATATAAAAACCCAGAAGCATGTCAATGGAGAGCCTTGTGTCCCTTCTGCCAGAGGCAAGGAAATAACTCCTTTTGGTAGATGGTAGCTCTTTCACAAGTTGCTGAGATGCTGGCTTTTATCTAGCCACAAGAAATCCTTCTGTAGTCTAGCTTGAGCTGGGCCAAGACTGTCATTTCTGGACATATGCACTTCCTAAGACCTAACAGTAAGTTTAGTTTTTGAAGAAAAAATAGTACTAGGTATTCATTCACCAAAATAACTGAACAGACATCAACCCAGCTCTTTCTGGTTCATTTCTAGACTCTTCAAATCACAAATTGTATGCTTAAGTGAATGTGTACATCATCTTAACAAAGGCTTGAGTGAGTGAAGTTTTCTTACAATTGTGCAACCCCTCTTACATTCTCCTGCGCTAGTCATCCATCCGTCTGTCTGTGCCTGGGGTGAGTGTCACGTTTCAGCCAGTAAGTCTTCACTGAGAACTCTCGATGGATACCGAAGTTGAAATTGTGGTGGAAATCACAACGTGATTCTGGATTCCCTTACGAGCTAAGTATTAGGACAGAAAAATAAAAGTCAGCCCAGGAGATTGCTCAGCAGGGACAGAGGTTGCTATGCTCTGGCACCCTATACCCAATCCTTAAAACACAGGAAAAGGCAGAAGGAAAGAGTCAGCTCCACCAAGCTGTCCTTTGGCCTCCACATACATGCATGACTTGTGTGTGTGCACACACACACATGATATATATACAACAATAATAAATAACAATAAAATAATGATAAGGATGTGGAACATATCTTAGCAGTAGAGTGCTTGCCCAATATGCATGAGGCTCTGGGTTCAATTAACAAAAAGACACCACAGAAAGAGGGGAGGGGTGGCAGAGAGAGATGACTCAAGAGTGTGTAGTTATCTTGTAGAGGACTCAAGTTTAGTTCCCAGCACCCACATCAATCTGCTCACAACCAATTGTAACTCCAGTCTCAGGGTGATCTGACCCCTCTAGCTTCTGCAGATAACCCCCCCCACACACACACACACACACTACACACATATCACACACAAACACACACACCATACACCACACAACACAAACACACACGCACACCACACACAAACACACACACCATACACAACACACAACACACAGCATACACCACATACACCACACACACACACACACATACACACACACATACACCACACAACTCCCCCCCCCCCACACACACACACATACTTTTAAAAAGTAGAACATTAGAAAAGGTGTGCATGTAGTGTGTGAATGTGCATGTGTGCGTGTAAAATCATAACTAGACAAAGGACTTGTCTGCCAAGCGGGGAAGGCCATTTCATCTTTCCATGTGAATTTCAGTCCTTGTTCTTATTAAATTCCATTTTTAATCCTCTTTTAGAAACAACTTGAAGCTTACTGAGTAAGTTCAGATCTGAAGGATTGAAGTTTTACCTCTGACTCTGGGTTTGTGACTCTGGGATCAGCAGATGAGCAGGTGACATTAGGAGGTGCCCGGGTAGTCCAGACAACTCATTTCCTCTCCAAACCCGCCATGTGAAGAGAAGCAGGAAGTTCACACCTGAGGCGTGGACTCTTCTCCAGACTATAGATAACACAGGCTCCATGCTTCAACCTCCTGGGTCCCCATTTCTGGCTCCACAACTTCTTCCACACATCCCCAGGGGCACTGCTTGGCCTCTTTGCCTATTAAAGGGGAAGGAGGGATAAAAAAGCTTTTACCACAGGGGTGTTGGTAAATTAATTAGCATTAATTGTGCATTCCATTAAAATCCTCGAGCGTTATATAATTTGGAATTTATATGGAAGCTGATCATTGTTTAAAGTTTTGAAAAAGATTCTTTTGTTTTTTTTTAACTTAAGAAATAATTACATCTTATTTTTTTGTACTTTAAGTAGTATGACTTATAAGAATGTTTTCCTGCTGGGCAGTGGTGAAGCATGCCTCTAATCCCAGCACTCAGGAGGCAGAGGCAGGTAGATCTCAGAGTTTCTCTTTGAGTTCGAGGCTAGCCTGGTCTACAGAGTGAGTTCCAGAACAGCCAGGGCTATATAGTGACCCCGATCTCAAAAATGGAGGAATAAAAGAAAACAATGTTTTCCTTTTCTAGCAATAAATTTTTTCTGCAGTGAAATATTAGCAAGTTGCAAAGACTTCCTTCCTCAGCTACAGGCTATGAGTAGAGTAGTTTTAAATTACAATCTGTAACAGGCAAAAGAAGAAAGTTTAATTAAAAAAACAACTTTGATGATATTTGAAATCATCTAAAATTCTAAGGAAATCTCAATACATTTTATGATTTTTTAATTTTTAGATCTATTATCATTGTTATTGTTATTATTGTGTTTAATGGGTTCACACATGTGCCACAGCACACACGCGGGGGTCAGAGGACAATTCTCAGGAATTAGTTCTTGCCTTCTGTTATGGGTTCTGGGAATGGCACTCAGGCAGTCAGGCTTGCATGGTTCCCACTGAGCCACCATGCCAAAGCTGTTCTACAATTATTTAATTCCAGTGTTTAACCCCGGAAGCAATTTGTTCGATCTGTTTCACCTGCAACAATGCTGCTCTGCACCTGCTTTTTAAAGCAGTGCTTTCACTTTAAATTATGTATTTGTTTTGTGTGCAGATGCAAATATACATGTGCCACAGCTCACATATGCACCACATGGGTTACACAGATTGAATTCAGACCATCGGGCTTGAATAGCAAGCCACGTTACCTAACTGCTGGGCCATCAGGCCGGCCCCCAGAACTCTCGTTTTACAGGTGAGCTTGAGAAACAAGACAAAGAACTGAACCACAGCCCAGTCATTCTCTTTCTACCACCTCAAACAGACATCTTTAAGAAGCAGACATACTCAAAGCTGCCCTTTGAGTTACACGTAAGAATTTCTTCTGCTGGTCGCTATTATCTTCCCAAACTTGAAAATTAAAGCAAGGTATTTTAATTTTGTTTTCTTTGTTTTTGGTTTCCAAGACAGGGATTCTCTGTGTAGCCCTCGCTGTCCTGGAATTCGCTTTATATACTAGGCTGGCCTGGAACTCACAGAGATTCCTCCTGCCTCCGCCTCCTGAGTGCTCAGATTAAAGGCATACACCACCACTGCCCAGCTTAAAGCAAGGTATTTAAATAAAACCTCAGTTCTATCTTTGGAGGCTTTAAGAGATTGCCCAGATAATGAGTTAGTAGACATTTGGGAGGACATATATATAAAATAATTTTTAAGGGCTGGTGAGATGGCCCATCAGGTAAAACCTTGCCACAAAAACCTGATGGCCTGAGCAGGAACCCAGGAACCACAGTGGGAGGAGAGAATTGAATCAACAGTTTGTCTTAGGACTGTCACATGCACTCTGTGTCACATGCACACTTACACTCACACACAGACACGATCATTATACATAAATTTTATGTTTAGGAAGTAAAATAGATATATACATACATACATATACATATATACATACATACACAAATAGAAATAAATGGTTTTTTTAAGTTAAAAACCTGTTTTTTTAATTAATTAAAAAATCATGCTTCTGTGTATTTTATGGGGAAAAAAAAAAAAGCACACACGTCCTTTGCCAATCATTGACTTTGTGGGCCAGTGAGATGCTTAGTGAGTAGAGGTGTTTGCTCCCAAGTCTGATGGTCTGAGTTTGAGCCTTATAAACCTCATACTCAAAGGAGAAAACTGAGTCTTGCGTGTTGTCCTCTACATGTATGCTATGGCATTCATGGTCCCATCATATATATGTAATTTAAAATTACATATAACATAATATATAATCATATAATACATAAACATTTATGTTTATGCCTATAGATTAGCAATACTCTCAGTTTTGGTTAGAGATGCTTCTTTTTAAAGTTATCAGCAGTTAATGAAGACGCATGACTAGTTAAAGCTGAGAGTAAGTGGCTGAGTGCTCAGCCTTAAGTGGGGCATCAATATCCCACACCCACGAGGCTCAAGAAACATCACTGTAGCTGAAAGTTTTCCTGTGTGTCTCCCCCCCTCCCCCCACGTTACTGTGTCCTGCCTGGCTACTGGCCAATCAGCGTTTTATTAAACTAGTGTACAAAAAGTATTATCCCACAGCACATCACAGAACATAGGTTAGAAAAAATGTAAGAGCTAGAGGAAGGGAGAGTGTGTTGTGAAGCACAGTCTTCTGGACGGAACACGGCCATTGCATTCATGATCATAGCAGCTGTGGTTATCTGCATGAGACCTGCGCAGTAGTGGGCACAGAAGATGACCAGCATGGACAGCAGAGGTTTATGAGGCCCCATCCTAGCTAAGGAGGGGGCAGCTAATGGCCACTGGAGAGTGGATGCTACTAGCAAGTTTCCCATTGTCTAAGGTTGTTTGTTTGTTTGTCCCCCACCCCACCCCCATATTGCTGCAATAAAAATCTTCTGACAAAAGTCATTTCAGGGAGAAAAGATTTATTTTGGCTTACCGTCATCCTGGCAGAGAAGACATGGTAGCAGGCAGGGGAGCCACATGCAAGTCTGGCTGGTCACATCGCATCCACACTCAGGAAGCGAAAGTGAACGGAAAGGTTTGCCCCCAGTGACACACTTCCTCCAGCGAGGGTCCATCTCCTACAGGCTCTGCAGCCTTCCCGAATAGTGCCAGCATCTGGGGTCCAGGTGTTCAAACACGTGAGCCCCTGGGGACATTTCACATTCAAACCATAACACCCATGTTTCCTAGTCCTGTTCACGCGTGCAACCCTACTTAACTCAGTCATCACAAAAGATGTGAAAGTCAGAGAACTGGCCGGGAAGAAGGGCTCCAGTGGGGCCAGGAGGAACTGAGAGAGGCTAGTGGGGGCTGACTACAACCAAAACACATTACATACTTGAGTGAAATTGTCAGTGAACAACAACAGATTTTTTTTAAATAAAAAGTAAAATTCAAAAAAGTACATTTTTCTTGAAATATCTCAATACCACTCCTGCTTCATTTTGCAATAAAAAATAGGAATTGTTGCCATTTCACATCTCAGAATAATGTATTATATGTAATGCTGCATTCTATATCTATGTTAGCTTATATACTTAAGAATACTTCAAATGAGTCACCTTAATATTTAAGTTAAATATTGTTGATAAAGTATTATTATAATTCTGATTATCATTTTAAATGGCAGTGATGTATTTTTTTTATGTCTTTGGGCAACTGGCCAGGAAACATAATGACAATTTAAAAAATTTTATAAGCAGGCGTTGCTCTATACTATCAGTCAATTTTTTTTCAAGTGTTAGCAGTTGAACCTCAGGCCTTGTACATACATGCTTGGCAAGCACCTTGCTAATGTAGCTACATTCCCAAACCATGTTTTTGTTTTTTTGGTTTTTTTTTTTTTTAATAAACAGGGTCTCTTGAAGCTAGCTTGCAATTACTTACGATATAGACCTGGCTAGCCTCCAACTTGCAGTGAGCCTCCTCTCTCTGCCTCCAAGGGCTGGCACGTACTACCATACCTAGAAATTGCCCATTTTTAATAGTGATTCTAATTCACAGTATAGAAGAAGATTTGGTTCACACATGTAACCTTTACATAAATTGCCAATTTTTGAAAGTTTGTCTTCAAAATATAGAGAGACTCAAGAATTTGAATAGCAAATTTAAATAAATCTAAGCCAAGCTGATAGCTCCCTTTGTCCTCAATATTGGCTCATGGTCCTCTGTTTATCATTCACTAACTGTTCAATGGTGAAGATCAATTAGCTAGTTCACAACACTAATCTATGTCGGTAAATATCACACCTCCCAACGTAGAGGTACAAGATGCTGTTAGACTAGAAATACACAATTAGTTGAGTTTAATCTTCCTGAGCAGAGGGCTTTTATTGCAATTGAATAGACCATGTTTTTCTCTAGACAGTGAATCAGTTCAACCCTGTCTTTAACTTGGTAAAAGGGAGTAAGACCACAAAATACCCTGACTTTTGGCAATAACAAAAAAACTAAAAGCTGTTTTTTTGCATGCCTTGTAAGATTAACTTGGAATTTAATCCCTATACTCAGGGTCAATTACGGCCTGGCAGGTACAAGAGCTGAATAGGCCTCTGGGACTGTGTCCCAGCTGGGAAGCTTACTCCTGGTCATGAGGCTCGAGCGCCATTAGCAGAAAACACCCTGTGAAGGTTCCCGGGGGACTGAGTTCAGAGCTTTTGTCTGCCTGATGAAAAACATAATAATTCTCCAACAATTCCCTTGGGATTCCTTCCTGGGGAATCGCTCACAACACAAACCGACCCAATTGAATAACAGGTTAACTAGATGACAAAGGAGAAGATTGTCCCATGAAGTTGCTGGTTTTTCAGCTTCAATTTGGGTTTAGTTTGTTATCAAAAGTTAATTAAGTGCCCCAGACCTGATGCATTGATTAAGGCAAGCCTACATTCCCTGCTGCTTGAGAAGCTGAGGCAGGAAAATTGAAAATTCATGACTCTCCAGGTCAACTTAACGTGATCCTGTCTAAAACTAAGAGGTGGAAAACAGGACAGGATGTGGTCCAATGGCAGAATGCTTGCCTAGCATGCTCAAGGCCCTGGGTTCAATACTGAGTTCAATACTCGGTACTGAAAAAAGAAAGAGCCAAGGGAGGGAAAGAAAGGAAAGGGGAAAAGAAAAAGATTTGGACTAATAAGAATGCTTGTCATTGTGCCGAGTGACCTGAATTTGATCCCTGAGACCTGCTTGGTAGGAAGAGAGAAATGACTCCTGTCCTCTGACCTACACACATTTGTGCTGTAACATGGGACCCCTCCATTAAGTATGTAATGGAAATATAAAGAAAAAGATTAGTTATTATTCAGACTTTATTACCATTTACATTTCAGGAAAAATACATTTAGACAGTGTTAAATATAAGTGCAAGTAGTAAAACTATCAGAAAACCTTTGTTAAGTGCTTTGCTGAGTATCTGTGAAATTTTGTGAATTATGAATCCAAATTATGAATTAATATTTTATTTTTTCCAGCCTTGTTCCTTTAGAGTATATATTTAAATATTTTTTATTTTATTTTTTAATTATTTATTTATTTTTATTTCATGTGTTTTGCCTGTCTGTTTGTGTGAGGGTGTCAGGTCCCCTGGAACTAGAGTTACAGAGAGTCGTGAGCTGCCATGTGGGTGCTGGGAATTGAACCTGGGTCCTCTGGAAGAGCAGTCAGTGCTCTTAACTGCTGATCCATCTCTCTAGCCTCACATTTAAATATTTTTAAAATTATTTTATGTGTGTGGTTGTTTTGTTTGCATGCATGTCTGTGTATCACATTTGTGCCTGGTTCCCATAGAGGCCAGAAGAGGATCCCCTAGAACTGGAGTTATGGGAAGTTGTGAGCCACCATGTGAATGCTGGGAACTGAGCCCAGGTCCTGCCTAAGAGAAACAAGTGTTCCTAACCACTGAGCCATCTTACCAGCCCCTAGGGTTAGAAGATTTACACTAATTCTATCTTAAAACAACTATGGACCAGTGAGATGGTTAAGGAGTAAGAACACTGTCAACTTGACACAAACCTAGGCATATCTGGGAAGAGGGAATCTTAGTCAAGGAAATGCCTCCATAAAACTTGCCTGTGGGTAAGCCTGGCAGGGAGGGCATTTACTTGACTAGTGATTGATGTGTGAGGGCCCAGTGCACTGTGGGTGGTACCACCACTGGGCAGGTGGTCCTAAATTGTATAATAAAGCAGGCTGAGCAAGCCATGAGAGACAAGACAGTCAATAGCATTCCTCCATGGCTTCTGCTTCAGTTCCTGCCTGAGTTCCTGCCCTGAATTCTTTCAATGATAGACTGTGAACTGAGATTTGTAATATGAAGTAGACCCTTTCCTCCCCCAAATTGCTTTTGGTAATGGTGTTTAATCACAGCAATAAAAACTCTAACCTGCTTCCAGGACTAATGACCTGAATTCCATCCCTAGAACCCTTATGAAGAGAAGTGATTTCATCAAGTTGTCCTCCGACCTCCTCACAAACACCGTGGCACACACACACATACACACACACACACACACACACACACACACACACTTTCACGAAATAAAATAAAACCTTTAAAATATTCTGTTTACATAGAAATATTTTTATTTTTTTCATTTTATAAAAATACAGTTCCAGAATTTAAAATTTTAAATAAAACACCAATAAAATAAGAATCTGTAGGGTAAACAGTGGAGGACAGTTAGAACTAACTCCCTGGTTACATTACACAGTCTTTCCCTGCTAAATCAGAGAAATTATAAGGCAACAGATAAAAAAGCTGTCCCATAGAAGTGCATGCTAATGGAATAACCCCATCATAAGAGAGCATTTTAAGCTATCTAATGTTAATAATAAAGAATGAGGAATTATTATTTACACACAAATACGATTTTTAATTTTTTTAACATTGTGTGCATATGTGGATGGGTCCACACGTGTGAAGGTTACAGGCCGACTTGTGGGAGTCTGGGTCCACACTATAGAATTCAGGTTATCAGACTTGGTAGCAAGTGCCTTTTCCCGCTAAGTCATATCACAGACCCTGAAACACTATATTTTGATATGGTAACGTAATAAACTAGATTTATAAACAACTGAAAATAAACCAAAAATTTATATAAACCTATTTCAGAGATGAAGCCTCTTGACTAACTCAAAAGCATAGGTTTCCGCCTGTGAATAAAAATCACTAGATTTCCTTAATTTACCTAGTTACATAATTGAATCTGTCACTTGTAAACAAATGGCTCTATTGCTTCACAGTTCTGGGTCTGTGGGTGTGTACTGCTGTTTTCCTGTGGGGTGGTTTATTCTTTCCCCAACCCTCTGCCTTCTTTCCATATTTTGCCACCCCTCCTTTTTTTTTTTTTTTTTTTTTTTTTTTGGTAAAAGTAGGTTGCAAACAATTAAAGGGAACTCAGTGTGAAAACAAACGCAGGTTCTAGGACTTACTGTTGGCTGAGCACCCCATAAAGAGAGCACAAACATGGAATGACTTCTCAGCATCCTCTGTACTCCTCGCCACATGCTTTCTATGCAAGGTAGCTGGTTTCCCACACACGGAACTCGCCCTGGTTTTAAGCAGAGCTCTCTGCATGCACAGGACACACGGGGGTGTAGTTCAGGAGGAGAATGGGGTAGTAGGCAGAAAGAATGTGGGTGAGTTAATGTTCACAGCTATGTGTTGATTCCAATGCCACCTTCTGCTGGTGTCCTGCAGCGATGACTTTGGCTGCTGGCAAACTGGAAGACTTTTTATATTGGTGTTTATGGGAAACATGTGCAAGATGTGCTGCCTTTTCTTTCAAGATGGTTAAGCTTTCAAAATGTGCAATAGAGGCTTCAATAGCCAGTCACAGTCTGCATCTGCCTTCTCAGGTTTATAGTTTCCAGCAAGTGACTGTCCTCTCGGGGACTGTGAACTCTGGAGAGGCTCATAAACTAACATGTGTCTAAGATCAAAGCATGTGCTCAAGGTTGCATCTTGCTCTCAAAAGTTATACCTTACTTAACAATTGTGCCACTTGAAAGGTTGTTGTTTTTGTTTTTGCAGACGACATGAGAAAGCAAGGCTGAGACCTGAGCACCCAGAACAAGGAACAGAATCCCCTGTGTATTAGGAATAAAAACCCAGTGGGACTTCTTAGATGTGCAGAATAAACACCCAGTGGGACTTCTTAGATGTGCCCAACTCTCTCCACAACCACACTTAAGGTTCAGCACCCTCATGCAAAGGCAATTTTGCTTTGAATTGTGTGCTCTTTTTCCTAAGACCCCCACACTCATTCCTAACAGTAATTAATCAGTTACCCACAATAAAAACACATTTAAAGGCAAGAGAGATGGTTCAGCAGTTAAGAGCACTTGTTACTTTTGCAAAGGACCTGAGGTTCAGTTCCCAGAACCTACATGGTGACTCACAACCAGCCATAACTCCAGGCCAGATGCCTCTTCTGAACTCCCTTGGCTCCAAGCACCCTCATAGTGCATGGACATACAAAACGCTTATACACATACACAGTCAGACAAAACACTTATACACATAAAGATAAAATAAATAATTCTAAAATTTTTAAAAATATTTAATTCCATCACAGAGAGTTAGTTTCTAGATTAGTTATTCATATTGCATATTTGATTTTTAAATTTATTTTTGACAGTGTACATTAAGGAAATAAAGACAACAAAGACTTTAAATGCCTCCAATGGTTACATGACATTTTAACATGTTCTCTATCTTTTTCATGGTGCTAGGGATCAAATCCATGCACATATGTTTGTGCCAGTGTTCACACACAGACACAGACACAGACACAGACACACACACACACACACAAACACACACACCCCAGATTATTATTTTTGAACATTTTCAAGTTCCCATACATCCCTATTTCTCTAACAGTCTGAGCCTGATAATTTTTTTTTGCAAAAAATCTCATCAAACATCAGAGTCTTATCTACTAAAGGCTTTTCTTCTTTTAAAACAAAATGTTCTGGGAAGGGTTCTGTTAGATACATCAGAGTGGAAAAAAAGAATCCTTTGAAATTGCAAAAGGCTTCCTTCACGGCAGTTTTTGAAGGCTTTATTTTTACATCCAGGGATATTAGTAATCTGTGATTAAAGGGTATTTGATAGGGATTTTTACCTTATAAAATCATGTTGTTCTTGCAATGTTTTTAAATAAAATATCTTATTATTTGACAATTTCATACATACAAATAATGTATTTTGATCATATCCACCCCCAAACTCAGCCCATTCTGCTTCCTTCAGGAACTCTCAAAACATCCCTCTTCCTACTTTATATTTTCTTTTTTGTCTTGTTGTTTGTTTGTTGCTTTTTTTTGGAACCTACAGAGTCTAATTAGCACCATGTTAGAACATGGACTGATCTTGATGGTTTCCTCTTAGGCAGCTAACCATAGCTGCAGTGAGTTTGTGAGTTCAACAGCTACAGCGCCACGTCCAGAAGACAGCATTTCACAGCCGTCTCCCCATTCTCCATCTTTCAACATTGTTTCTGTCTCCAATTCCGTGATGTTCCCTGAGCTTTGTGGTGGGTTGGGGATGGAGGTAGATGTGATATAAATGTCTCAGGTAGGACTAAGTCTTTATTAGTCACTTATGCTTAGCACTTTGATGGTTATGAGTCTCTGTATTAACTTCGGCCACTACACAGAGCAGCTTCTCTGGCTGTCGTTGAGAGCAGTGCTAATCTATGTGCACAAGCACAAATATTTAGAAGGCAGTTTGACAACATGTCTATTTAACAAGACAACAGTACTGGATTTCCCTCCCAGGTCCTATGACCTCCCTAACCATGGACTTTTGACCAGGTTTATAACACCAAGCACAAATTCCCTCCTGTGGAATGGCCCTGCCATCCAACCAGAAAGTGGTTATTACACCTCTAATTGGCATGCCACTACTGTGCCACTGTGCAGATCTTGCCTAGGTCATTGGTGATTTTCCTCCTCCAGTGGCCCACATAGCACCTTCTAGAACTGTGAAAGCTAGGCAACAGAAAGGGAGTTTTCAGACTAGCTCCAGTTTGATTTCTCTGTGTCCTGTAGCCAATGTGTTGTGTCTACAGCAATAGGATCTTACCCTCTGCTTATGGTTCACAGGTATGAGCAATAGAATAGGCTGTGTTGTTCGTAGGCCTCTGGGGGCCTCCTTGACTAACAACTGGTAGAGAGGTATCCCATGCCTGGCACTGAGGTTTTCATTGTGTGATTCATATCTTCTTGGGAAAGCATTGCTCACCAATATAAGATTGAATTGGTATTCTGTATGCGTGTTCCTTTTCCTCTGTCTTTATTGAACAGCACAGAGAGCATCACATGGGGAGGGAATGAGACACTTTACAGAAATCTTTAACAGGGTTTTACAAGGGATTAAGTCATTGGCTCCAACTGACCCAGAATTAGACATTATTGCTTATGATTGATAATCCTTAAATTATTTTTTTCAACCTTTATGGTAGATTTGAGGAAGTTGCTTTCAACTTCTGTATTTGCTGCTTCCAGCAAATAATTATCTGATCAGGGGAATGGAAGAGTATATAATTTAAGGCTACAACAATGCATTATTTTAGGTTGTAGATGTTTACATGGGAAATCTGAGGCAAGTAAGGTTGACTTTTACATTGTTCTCTTAAAGACAGGTTAAACAAGCAGGCTGAGTCCACAGGAGGAGAGCAGTCTGAAGTCTTAAAACACTTCAGGATGTATTATTAACTTTGGCTGAGCGGTCCAGCAAAAGTCCCAGTCTCAGAATAAAAGAGGTATTTTTAGAATATCGCATCACCACGGTGTTGCCTAGATGTTTGTCGCATATAGCATTTACTATGTTGAGACATATTCCTTCTGTTCTGAGTTTCTTCAGGACTTTTAATGTGAAAAGATGTTGGAGTCTGTCTAAATGCCTTTTCTGCATCTCTGGAGATGACCCCATGATTCTCTTCTTGAGTCCGTTTAGGTGATTTACAACATTGATTGGTTTGGATGTATTCAACGGCCCCTTTGGTTCTAGACTAAACTCAACTTGGTCATAGTCACTTTCTTGAACTCTGTTTGCACGCCCTAGGGGTGTTTTTTATGTCCACAGATGGCCTAGATTTGTCTTTATCTTTATTTTCATATAATTATATTTGAAAATGAAGGTTCAGCCCCTAGGACACTGATCCACGTGATTTAGCAGATTAAGGTGAGTGTCTGAGGGAAGCCAGGAGGCAGACAATGAGGGCTGCTCGCCTGGACTCTGCCTGGAGTTTCCCAAGCTGAAGAGCACCTGGAGCTGAAGTGATGTTGCATAACTTTCACTCAGTCTAAGTCTGTCATCTTAAAGATGAGAAAAATGCACCCCATTGTGATTTTTGATTTCTCTGTTTGTCCTATGAGACAGGGTCTCCTGCAGCCCAGGCTTTCTACAAAATCGCTATGTAATTCTTGATCCTCCTGCTTCTACCTCCCAAGTGCTGGGATGCAGACATGTGCCATTATGACCAGCTGTGTGCATTATTTTTTAAGCCATTTCAAAATTCATATCCCTCCCAACATCATTTATATCCTACTAACCTGCTGAGACTCCATATTTGCCAGAGAAAAATGGGGGATTCTACTTTCTGTTCATGAAAGGGTTGAAAATGTTACAGGATAAAACTTGGATCTGATTAATATGATTAATAATACCGAAGACTCGGTGACTGAAGTGGGAGGCAAGAGCCTGAAGGGAGGGGACGCGATGCTGGAGGCCTTTCACTAGTGGCACTGAGCATGCAGCAGCATTTTACCTCAGGGCTGAGGACTTTAAGTGACAAGTCAAGAGGAGCAAAAGTAAAAAGTGAGCCCAAGACTGTTCCACACTTACCCAAGCACTCCGCTGGACTGGAATTACTCTGCAGGTATGAGGACCCTGGGCTGCACTTCACAAAAAAGTAAAGGAATGTGCAGATGCTGGAGAGCTGGTGGACAGCGAGGTGGTCGTGCTTTCTACCCACTAGGAGAAGAGGACCAGCCCGACAGATGCAGGAGCAGCTGCAGCAGCCATCGGCTCCCCTCCAGGACTTGGAGTCCTCGATGGCAAGCCTGGAATGTGAAGACATCTAACAGGGACTGCCATAGCTGTGTTTCACAAACTAGACCGTCTTGTCCAAGTTCCTTTTCAAGATTAGCCCCATCACAGTTGTTGTTAAGAGTTGAAATGACGGCAGGTGAACACGTCAAGCCAGAAGTCCCGGACTGATCAACTCGGCTGCCATCCAGGCCCAGATCCAGCTCTTTGAGTCAGTCCACTCCAACATCTACTCCATCTATGAGCTGCCGGAGCATATAGCGGGGAAGTACTGCAGGAGCAGATGTCATTACTGAATAGGGCTGGTCCTAGCTGCCTGCAGGCTACGAGCACAAAGATGGAGCCTGAGGAGCAGGGCGGCTGACGTCGAGGACAGGGCAGGGAGGTATGTGGCAGCCTGAAACTTCACCAGAACCTGCCCCTGACGCACTTCCTACCAGCAGGATCACCCTGACTCTGGGCAACAACAAGGATATCCAAAATGAGTCTCTGCCATGGTCCAGTATTTATGGTATATTGGAAACTGGAAACCTTGGACCAGACCCACGACTAATTGCAATGAATGTGTGCATGTAATGTTGTTTGGGCAATATACATATATAATGTGTGACACACTGCAGTTTCCAAAGCCACTACAACGAACAAATATTTGATGGAGAGGTGGGGCAGATGGAGGAACAGAAGGAGGTGTGTGCGGAGGAGAGAGGCAGTGGAGAGAAGAAGTTCAAGAGAAGCCTGTGGTCAATGGGGGAATGTGTCCTAGATGAAGAACAGTTCATTTTCTGGATCAGTCCTCCTTGAAAGACCTCCATGGTCCATATTTCCCGCAGAGGCCATGTTGGTATCCGTGGTCCCTGCTGCTGCCCCAGGACATGTTGAAGCCCAAGGTTTATGTGAATGTCCATGGTCTGGGCTGCCACTGGAGGCTGTGTCAATGTCCAAGGCTCATGCTACCACTGGAGACAAGGTGGACACCCATACTCTGTGCTACCACAGGAGTCCATGATAATCTCTGTGGTCCTGGTTGCTGCCAGAGGCCATGTTGATGTGAGTGGCCTGTACCACTGACTCAGGCCATTTTGGGGCCATGGTCCTGCTGCAGCCAGGGGCCTTGTTGACGTCTGTGTTAATTACCACCAAAGGCCAGGCAGATGTCCGTGGTCTATGCTGCCATCTGAAGTCATGATGATGTCCGTGGGCCCAGCTGCCACGAGAGGAGGGGCATGTTGGTGTCTGTGGCTTGTGCTGCCTCTAAGCGTCATGTTGGTGTCTTTGGTCCATGCTGCAATGGTCTGTACTGCCACTGATGACCGTGCTGAGGTCTGTGGCATGTGCTGTGCCAGAGGCCATGTAGATGTCAGTGTTACATGCTGTCACCAGAAACCATGTGGAAGTCGTTGATCCATGCTCTCACTGACTGTAAAGGGCCAGGAAGCTATCTTCGCAGTGGTATCGATGACTGATGATTCAGTTGAGAAAGTCATAGAGGGCTTCTGTGACAACCTCTATTCCCACCCCCACCTCTTAAAAAATAACAGCATAGACAGAAAGCTATGGAAGAGAACTCTTAAAAATGTGCTAAGGATGCTGAAGCGTAGCTCTCCACAATTAATAGTTACTGTCAGGAATGTGGGTGGGGAAGGACTCAGTTTTCTTTAAGGGGCTAGTCACCAGAAGTTTGATCATGCTCCAGTGAATATATTGGCAACACAAATTAGACTTGTTATTTTGGGGGAAGAATCACAAAGGTCGGGGGTTGAGGGGGGGAATGGGGACTTGGGAGTATTGGGAAGTGAGTGATTGGGGCGCATTATGTGAAATTCCCAAATAATCAATCAAAAATATTATGTGGGAAAAAATAACACAAAATAAAAGCCAGGAATGGTAGAATATGCTTATAACCCCAGTACAGGGAAGCAAATGTGGGTAGATCGCTAGCACTTGCTGTAGTTAGAGTTTTCCTGCCTGGCCCACAGTCAGGACAAATCTCTCTCACCTGCCAGTCCCACAGCCACTCAGACCTGACCAAGTAAACACAGAGACTTATATTGCTTACAAACTGTATGGCTGTGGCAGGCTTCTTGCTAACTGTTCTTACAGCTTAAATTAATCCATTTCTATAAATCTATACCTTGCCACGTGGCTCGTGGCTTACCAGCATCTTCACATGCTGTTTGTCATCGTGGCAGCTGGCAGTGTCTCTGACTCAGCCTTCCATTTCCCAGCTTTATTCTCCTCCTTGTCCCGCCTATACTTCCCACCTGGCCACTAGCCAATCAGTGATTTATTCATTGACCAATCAGCAACACACTTGACATACAGACCATCCCACAGCACTTCCCCTTTTCTTTTTTTTTTTTTCAAAAAGGAAGGTTTTAACCTTAACAAAGTAAAATTACATACAATTTGGGAATTTGGGCGTAGCTTCTCTCACTACTTCCTGCTGGAAGGGGGCGCTGTATCTTATGGGGATACAAAGAAAATTTTAGGATTATGGAATAGTCCGTGAGGCTGTATTGTCTGAGCCAGTTGCCTTCAAACCATTCTGGATGTTGGATCATCTGGGCCATGGTGTCATCGGAAACCTTTCAGGGGGTCTTGGCTGGTCAAACCTGATGTATCTTAATCTGGAACAAATCCATAGCCTCTGGCTTTCTGTGGGAACAAAAGCAGAGTCTCCTTTCCAAAGCAACACATCCTTACATCCAAATTTTGAAGTCAAGGTATCTTTAAAATATACATATTGGTTTAACTCAACATCTTTTACGATCAAATGTTTTTCTGCAGTTAAAAATCCCAAAGACAACACAATCCAGATTCTCTGTGTAATATTCATCTTTACATGGCTTATTTTTTATATTAATTTTACTGTCTCTTTAAAGACTTTATTTTTTAAAACTATGTATTTGTTTATATAACTGTATATATCACCTTTTTTTGTCTCTTTCAAGCCTACGTGTATTTTACACACAATGTAAACTATTACATCTGAATCTGTCTTATTGTGAATTTATTGCTTTAAACTGCAGCAGCTGTGGCTGCTGCCTCCGCCCCCCTCAGCTTCCCAACATGGCCATGGTACATTACCACCGGCTCTGGGAGCTATCATGGGTCTATGCTTTTATCCAAGCAGCATGTAGTCCAGAAACCTCTTTTTTTGCTTTTGTACTAGCAGAGGCTAAATCCACCACACAGCTTAATGTGCCACTTGCAGAGGCCTCATTCCTGCCATATGGCAGGTTGAGCGCACACGCTAGGAACCTGCCAGTAGCTCAAACCGGCAGATGCCGCTCATTTGAGAGAGACAATTAGGAAGCTGTTTTTAGCTCCGTTTTAGAATCTTTTCTCAGGTTTTAGGTGGAAACTCTTGCCAACATGTTGGGTGCCATTTGTAGCTAGAGTTTTCCTGCCTGGCCCACAGTCAGGACAAATCTCTCTTACCTGCCAATCCCACAGCCACTCAGACCTGACCAAGTAAACACAGAGACTTATATTGCTTACAAACTGTATGGCTGTGGCAGGCTTCTTGCTAACTGTTCTTACAGCTTAAATTAATCCATTTCTATAAATCTATACCTTGCCACGTGGCTCGTGGCTTACCAGCATCTTCACATGCTGTTTGTCATCATGGCAGCTGGCAGTATCTCTGACTCAGCCTTCCACTTCCCAGCTTTATTCTCCTCCTTGTCCCGCCTATACGTCCTGCCTGGCCACTAGCCAATCAGTGATTTATTCATTGACCAATCAGCAACACACTTGACATATAGACCATCCCACAGCAACTTGCTGGTCGACCATCCTAATTGGTGAGCTCCAAGCCACTGGGAGACTCAACTCTAAAAACAATGTAGATGGTGTCTAAAGAATAACACTCGAGGCTGTCCTGTCTCCACACACATGCACACATGAGTGCACAAGTATTTATGCCTCAGATCCTCATTTTATATCTTATGCTTCCCCAATTTGTATTTTATAACTTATTTCATATACGTTGTCTATAATCCAGTACTTGAGAAATTACGCAGGAGAATCAGGATTTCAAGTTCATATTTGTCAATATAGCAAGTTTAAAGCCCACCTGGGCTACATGAGACTCTGTCTCAAAAAAAGACCCTTCCAAGGATGAAATAAAATAATAAAATGATGTTATAGAGGACTATGTGTTCAAACAGTAGAACCATAGCATATCTAGAGTTAAATTTTCAAAAGATAATTTAAAACTTTACTTTCTTAAGTCAGACATCTCAGCATGTGCCTGTAATCCCACTACTTGGGAGACAGGCAGAAAGATCCATAGTTCAAGGTCATCCTCAGCTGCATAGTGAGGTTGAGGCTATCCCAGGATTTTACATTATACATGAGACCTTGTTTCAAAACAAACAAAAACTTACTTTCTTACACATCTGCTGCTGATGTATCTTAGACTCATTTATTACTATATAAACAAAATTCAACTTGAAAAACATGTGTTGTTACAAACAATATATGGTATAATCTAATGAAGAGAGACACTAGGTTAGGAAACAACAAAGAAGTATATTTCCGCTATTTCCATAGGTAGCCCAAAACACTCTAAATGAGAGAATGGTGAGTCTGTAACTATTAATGTGTCTCCATGACCTATTTGACTATTCTTTTATATAAAAAGCTAATGAAGCTGAACCACTGTACCTTCCCTTGTTCCCTCTCTTCCTCTTTCCTTTCTTCTTTTCCTCCTGCCTTTTCTCAACTTCCTTCTCCTCCTCCTCCTCCTCCTATTGTGAGATAAACTTTTTGTACACTGTAATGATGTGTGTCTGCCTAAGGTGCCTTCTGATTGGTTTAATAAAGAGCTGACTGGCCAATAGCTAGGCAGGAGAAAATAGGCGGGACTTCTGAGGAAAGAGAGAACTCTGGGAAGAAGAAAGGCAAGAGATGCCAGTGAGACACATAAGGAGTTGGACATACAGAATAAAAGAGAGGTAAAAAGCCATGTGGCAAAATGTAGATTAATAGAAACAGGTTAATAAAATTATAAGAGCTAGTTAGGAACAAACCTAAACTCAAGGCCAAGCTTTCATAATTAATAATAAGTCTCCATGTCATTATTTGGGAGCTGGTAGTCCTCAAGAGAAAGTCCAACAAGAAACACCGGATACATCCTCCTCCTCCTCTGCCCCCTCCAATGTGGATGTGGCTTTATTCTGTTAATGGACAAGATGGCATCTTGGTAATGCCAAGGAGCTAGAGGGCCCCAGGCTGCCTCCTCAAAGTTCAGCCTGTTGAGGCAACAAGCATGAGACTGCCTAGAAATAAGGTAGAGGGAAGCCTACCTCACCCAAGCCAGGAGCCCAAATCTTGATATCCTTAAGCCCAGGCCACCTCAAGAGGGCTTGGCTACAGATTTAAGTTTCTTTCTCCTGTGCTTGAAGCTGTACAGTAGGTTCTGGGCTTTTGCCTTCTTAGCATTGCTACAGGAGGACAGCTTTCTGTGCTTCCTGTTATGGTGCCACAGGCCACTAATTGCATCAGGAACCAGGTCAGGGATGTTGTTCAGGTGGAGTGTCACCACAGCCAGGTGCAAGGGCTGGTGTTGGCCCAACAGCAGTTGGGTTACTAGGGCTGTCTTCAAAGTATGGCTGAGCTTCTCTCTGCCTCAGCTGCTCTTCTTCAATCTCCTTCAGTCTTGCCTCCCAAATGGCCTGTTAATGACTGATCCATTGCCTGTTGCCCCATTAGTAACACTGGAAGCCCCCTCCATCTCCTCCATTTGGAGACCAGCCAGTCTAGCTTAATGGTTGATCGACAGGCCAATGAGAGACTCTGCCTCAAAGAATGTAGAAAGTGTTCAAAAATGACATTCAAGGTTGTCCTCTATTGTGTGTGGCACACACACACACACACACACACACACACACACACACATACACAGAGGCATCGTTTTATAATGTGCCCTTTCCCTAACCCCTCAACAGCTTTTATAACCTCATGGATAAGAGGCCTTATTCTACACAGGGATTATCCATTAAAACTTCAATATTTACAAATTTAAGCGTAACTTAAATTCCACCACAAAATAAGTTCCTTTTTATACTATTTCTTTTTAGACTCTGTGGTTAAGAATACCTTGTGTCACCACATAATTCAGAAAAAGTCAAAATACAAGGTATACTTGTGTTCAGATAAGAGTCACAGAGTTCCAGATCTGTCAGACACATGAAAGTTGTTTGTCCCATAGCATCAAGATAGGTGCACAACAAAGAGCAGACTGCGATGTACCATGGTGAGCGGTAAGGATTCTTACTTTTCTTTCTATTCCGCTGTATCACCATGGACAGTGAGTCTTGCTCAGTCCTAACTAAGGCTCCACCCAGCACCGCAGACAGCACAATCACATATCAGTCCTTCCTGTGGCCTGCAATGTCCAAATAAAACCGTCCTCTTTCTCCTGGGTAAATCTACTCTCACTGCTATTTTCCATGCTTTGTGGGATCCAGGTTTGTTTTGGTTTGGTTTCTCAAAAAATTAAAAATAGAAATACCACATGACTCAGTTATTCCATTACTAAGCATCAGTCTCTTTGTCCTCCCACAGACATAGTAGCACATCCATGTACTGCTGCTCCATTCAAAATAGCACAGAAATGGAACCCTCTTAGATGCCCAATAGATGGATGGAAATTTTTTAAAGTAGCATATACATAAAGGAATTTTACTCAGCAGTTAAAAAAAAAAAAACTCAGGAAAATAGATGTATCAGGGAATTATATTAAATGAGATAACCGACCCTCTCTTTCTCCTCTCTCTCTCTCTCTCTCTCTCTCTCTCTCTCTCTCTCTCTCTCTCTCTCTCTCGCTCTCTCTCTCTCGCTCTCTCTCTCCTTCCCTCCTTCCCTCCCTCCCTCTTTCTCTCTCTCAAATACCCTCTGCCTTCATGAGCTTGTGTATCTAAGCACTTGGTCCCCAGCTGGTACTGCTGTCTGGGAAAGATATAGAACCTTCGGACAAACAGCTTGGCTGGAAGAAGTACCGTCACCGCTGGAGGCAGGCTTTGAAGTGCATAGCCTCACTCCACTTCTGGTTCCCTCTCTTGTTCTACTTCCTGGGTGTGGGTGACAATATATATATATATATATATATATTTATTTTTTGAGACAGGGTTTCTATGTAGTGTTGACATCTATCTATCCTGGAACTCACTCTGTAGCCCACGCTGGCCTCGAACTCACAGAGATCCCCCTGCTTCTGCCTCCCGAGTGCTGAGATTAAAGGTGTGCGCCACCACGCCTGGAGTTGCTGTTTTGTTTTTTTGGTTTTGGGTGACAATATTAACAGCCAGCTTCCGATCATGTTGCCATTCCGTGCCTTCCCCACCATGATGGACTCGATCCCCCTGGAACCGTAAGATAAACTCCTCCTTCCTGAAGTTGATTTTTGTTAGGGTATCCTGTCACATCAGCGTAAAAGAAGTAATACAACAGGTAAAGCCTAAAAGACTAAACAGGAGGCTGACTTAGCTACTTTTTCTTTTCCGCTATGATGAAATACCCCGACAAAAGCAACTTAAAGAAACAATTCATTTTGGCTCACAATCAAGCAGGAGCTTAAAGCATTTAGTTGCACTGCATCCATAGTTAAGAAGCAGAAAGTAGCTGGGGGAGAGGAAAGATTATGATCAAGCTATAATACATAGAACTTGAAAAAAAATTCTAAGGAAGCAGAGACCAGTGAATGTCCTAGGCTTATTTTCTCTTTTTTATGGAGTCTGGAATCCCAGCTGAGGGGCTGCCACCATCTACAGTAGGGAGGTCTTCCCATTCCAGCTAGCCTAAAGAGTATCCTCACGGCCTGTCCAGAGGCACAGCTCCCAAGTAAGTCTAGGTTTCCTGTGTTCACAATTGGACCTGACCCTCTTAACCTTGCTCCTTGTTCACAAGATGATACTCAAAACATCACTTCCTTTTTATCATTATTATTTTAACTTTTATTATTTGTTTGTTTTTGAGACGGTCTCTATACATAGCCCTGGCTATCCTGCAACTCACTATGTAGACCAGGCTTGTTTCAAACTCACAGAGAGATCTACTTGCTTCTGCCTCCTGAGTACTGGAATATTTTAATTTTTAAATATATGGGGGGGGGGTGTTCTCTCCTCCCACCGTGTGGGTTTCTGGAATTGAACTGAGGGTGTCAGTCTTGGAAATAAGCACCTTGATCCACTGAGTTATCTTGCCATTCTAAACATATCACTTTAAATCATAACCTTCCAGCCCTTTCTGCCAAAGTTGTATGTTTATTTCATGATTCAAAATATAATACAACTTCAAAAGTCTCCATAATTTTTAACAATTTCAATAGTATGAAAGTCCAAAAGTCCAATCTCATCTGTTACTCAAATTAATCTTTTTGTGAGCTCCTATAAAATAAAGAACAAATTATATACTACTTCAGTAAATGGTACAGAATAGACATTCCCATTCTAAAATGAAAGAATCAAGGCATAGCAAGGAATAATTGGAATAAAGAAAGACAAAAAAATCCATCAGGAGAAACATTGAATTCTGCAGCGCTGTGTCTAGCATCTGGAAATCATGATAAAACTGGCTGGGCTCCCAGTGGTTTAGACAACCTGAACCTTCTAGCTCTGCAGCCTACACCATTTGAAGTTTCTCTATTAGGCCAGCTCCACTTCATGCCTGCAGCTTCCATCAGTGGATGTCCCCTGGCCCTGGCATCTCCAGTACGTTTGGATCTACCTTGCAGCTCAGGCTTCACTGTCACAGCTTCACACAGGGCCTCTGTCCCTGCCACACACTGCCTGCCTCAGTTACTTTCTGAAAATGTCTCATCTTACAGGCCTGCAAAACCAGTATCACATGGATGACATGGTCATGTTATGTGTCCAGCTCAAGATATAGCTAGTCTGTATCCTTTGGACCACAGCTGTATGAACGTTTATGTGCCAATCCTTCGGAAACACTTCCCTAGGTAGTTGTCTTCAAGAAGCATGAACCTCTTGAGTTCTTCCTTCCAATCAAACTGAATTATCATGAGACAGAGCCTCCAGTGCATGGGGTTTTGCCTTAGGATGTCTTTCCTACTTCCCAGTGTGAAGCAGGAACTTTTTCTTCAGTTTTACTGGTTTCTTTAACGATTACACTTGCTCTTTCTGTACAAGCCTGGATGCTTTTCTGTCTTAATATTCCCTGTCAAGTAAGTTAGTCTTGTTACTTTTTAACTCAACTTCACTCAGGTTCTCAGGACAGAGGAAGATTTTAAAGAACAAAAGCAGATTTTTGACTAACATTTCTCACAAATGGCCCCTATTCTAATCCCTCCTGACGTTCTCGCTCCCCTCCGAAACCTCACAGGCCTCCACTGTCCAAATTTCTCTCAGCATTCCTGTCTCCCAGGCCTTCACCAAAACGGTCAAGTATGCTCTGCTGAAGCATGCTAGGGCTTTGCTACACCAATGTTACAAACTCTTTTGCATTCCACTTGCAAATAAGTCCCAAAAGCCCAAGAGCCATGTGGTCATGTTTATCACAACAACAGACACAATTTTCAGTACCAATTTTCTGTTTCAGTTACTTTTCAAGTTACTGTTGTAAACAACACCACCAACAACAACAAAACCTATTTACAGAAAAAAAGGATTTATTTTGGCCCATTTCAAGGTTATAGCCAGGCACAATGGCATATACCTCTGGTCTGGGGCACTCAGGGCTGAGGTAGGAGGAACACTTGGCTTCCCTGCCCTTGTGGAGTGTACCTCTAACTAAGCCACAATAAACTGTTTCCACCTTAATGTGCTATGGTGGTTTGAAAGAAAATGGCCCCCAAAAGGAGTAGCACTATTAGGAGGTGTGACTTTGTTGGAGTAGGTGTGGCTTTGTTGGGAGAAGTGTGTCACTGTGGGGATGGGATTTGAGGTCTCCTATGCACAAGCTACACCCAGTGAGATAGTTCACTTCCTATTACCTATGAGTCAAGATGTAGGACTTAGCTCTTTCTCCAGCACCATGTCTGCCTGCACACTGCCATGTCCCACCATGATGATCATGGACTAAGCCTCTGAAACTGTAAGCCACCCAAATGAAATGTTTTCCTTTATAGGAGTTGCCATGGTCATGGTGTCTCTTCACAGCAATTGAAATCCTGAGACAGAAGTTGTTACCAGGGACTAAGGTATTGCTGTGACAGCTGATCATGTTTTTGTTTGGAGGAATTTGAACTCTGCTGCTTTGGGTTAAGAAAGCAATGGAGCTGGGCAGTGGTGGTGCACGCCTTTAATCCCAGCACTTGGGAGGCAGAGCCAGGCTGATCTCTGTGAGTTCGAGGCCAGCCTGGGCTACCAAGTGAGTTCCAGGAAAGGCACAAAGCTACACAGAGAAACCCTGTCTCGAAAAACCAAAAAAAAAAAAAAAAAAAAAAAAAAAGCAATGGAATATGTTAAGCACTGCTTAATGGACCATACTAGTAGGAGCATGGAAGATTTGAACTGTGGGAGCCTGGCTCAAGAAGATTCATGGGGGAAGAATTTTAGTATTTTGCTGAGAAATCTTTCGTGTGATATTTTGGTGAAGAATGTGGTTGCTTTTTGCCCTTGTCTGAAAAGTCTGCCTGAGGCTAAAGTGAAGGGTTTTAAATTAATTCTGTTGGCAGAGGAAATTTCAAAACAGCCTAGTATAGTGTTAGCGCTGATGAAGATTTATAATGAAGTGGAGCACACTGAGTAAATAAAAATACCTAATGTACAAGATTGAGAAAAGGGGCACCAGGAAGTGGAATGGAGCTAAGTCCTGTGTTCAAGGAGATAAACAGAATTAAAAATGTAGTAAAGGGAATAGTGAACTCAGGGCAAGATCTTACCCAGCTAAGTTTCCAACTTGTGAAAAGAATTAAAGGAAAACTTAGAGACAGGTGTGGTAGTGCACACCTTTAATCCCAGAACTCCAAAGGTAGAGGCAGGTGGATCTCTGAGTTTGAGGCCAGCCTGGTCTACAGATCCAGTTTTAGGACAGCTGAGCTTAGGTAGTGAAGGAAACCACTGAAAACAGAAAGCTGGTGAAGATGTAATTAAATGAGAGGGCCATGTTCCAGCCCCAGCAAGCAGCAGAACTTGGCAATTTTGGCCACATGGTTCTAGCTTTAGAGTCAAGAATAGAAGAAAGAGGTTATAAAATCTTCCTCTATGACTAAGAAAAGCCACTGAGGCCAGGCATGTGTCAAAGGTGTCCCAGAATGGAGGCCGAAAGAAGCCATTGAATGAAGCTATGTCGTAGAATGAAGCCTGGATTGCCTTGGAGACTCCAAGATGTTGGAGATGCCAGAGTCGTGGGATACCTGCCAAGGAGACCTACTAACAAGGGTGTCGAAACAGCCCAAGAGAGAGAAGTATGTTGCAGTCAACAAAGCTGAAAGGAGTGGGAGATCTAAAGACAATTTTGACATCAGACATGGAAATGCAGAGTTTGGAGTTTCCCAGCTGGCTTTCAGTCTTACTTTGGTCCAGTATTTCCTCATTATGCTTCTTTCCCTAGGTTTTTGGAATGCTAATCTATATCCTGTGTCATTATGTGTTGGAAGTATATGATCTGCTTTTTCATTTTGATTTTATATGGGATTACAGTTAAGAGATTTCATGAATCTCAGAAGAGACTTTGAACTATAGACTTTTAAATATGTTTGAGACTGTGATGGACAATGTGATGGACTTTTGACATTGGACCGATTGCAGTTTTGCATTATGATATGGCTGTAAGCCTATGGAGGCCACAAAGTGGAATGTGGTGGTTTGAAAGAAAATGTCCCATATAGGGAGTGGCACTATTAGGAGGTGTGGCCTTGTTGGAGGAAGTGTGACACCGTGGGGGTAGGCTTTGAGGTCTCCTATGCTCAAGCTACACCCGCCCAGTGAGACAGTTCAATTCCTGTTGCCTGCACATCAAGATATAGAACTCCCAGCTCCTTCTCCGGCACCATGTCTGCCTGCATTCTGCCATGTCCCACCATGATGATAATGGACTGAACCTCTGAAACTGCAAGCCACCCCAATTAAATGTTTTCATCTATAAGAGTTGCCCTGGTCATGGTGTCTCTTCACAGCACTAGAAATCCTAACTAAGACAGTTGCTTTTGTCAGAATATTTTACCACAACAATAGGAAAGTAAAGTAAGACAGAAACAGACACCAAGAATGAGGCCTGAGAGGTCTAGGTAAATATCATGACAGCCTGTCCTAACAACTCAGTTAAGAACTAGGCCTCAGTCCCTGCTTTTTGGAACCAAGCAAGCAGTTTCTGAGGAAGAGACACAAACAAAGGACAGTCAATCTCCAACATCCCCAACAGCAAGGACAAGGAAGCCTGATGGCCTAAGCTCAAGGTGATAACCAAATGAGGACAAAGCCTGGGCCTTATCCAAGCATGACCAAAAATGAAAAACTGTAGCCCTGACCAGCCCCTGGCTATCCCTGGCCAATTAGAACACACTAACATGATTGCCATTTGCTTAAGCCAATCGTATCTAAAGTGCCCTAACTGCTCTAGGAACTCCCCCTCTGTTGTGCTTAAAAGGAGCCCACATTTCCTTCTCCGGGTCTTTGCTGTCTTGCCTGTATGTAGGATGGTCTGCCCCAGCATACCGGAATAAAAATTCTCTTGCTGATTGCACATGTGGAGATGGTGGTCTTTTGTGGGACTTCTCTGGGACCCTAAAAGGCTGTTGCTGTGATAAATTTGACCATGTGGTTCTTAGGCCTTGGAAGTAGTTTGCAAAAAGAATGTGGAAGTGTTTGGATGTTTGGGTTAGCAAAACTTCTGAGTTCTGTATATAGAGATTAATAGGCCTTTCTGGTATGAACTTAAAAGTAAAGAATGTAAAGTGAAATATAGACTGGGGACCTGGTTCAGGAAGATTCAGAGGGTAAAAAAAATGGGTCAGAGATCATTTGTGTGATATTCTGGCCAAGACTATAGCACTTAATTCTGTACCTCTTCTGAGATCTTGAGTGAAGTTGCATTTAATAAAGATAATGGACTGGTGGTTTGTTTGGTAGAAGGGTGTACAGGTGGGTTTAAAGTTTCAGAAAAGAAGATTACAGACAACAAAGCAACCATAACCGTTAAAGAGATTAGAAACACGAAAGAGACACCTAGAGCTTAGCTCCAGATAGTGGGAAAGGTGCCTTCAAGGCAAGACCCCACCCAGCAAAAGCTCTAACTTGTACACCTGAGAATGTATGTGAAAGGTGAAAGCCTGAAGTGAGAACGCAACTAAGGAGTCCCCTGCTCCTCAAAAGCAATTGTCTAAGAGAGCATTGTCTTAGGGTCAGCACATAGAAGCAAATGCAAGTGACACTCAAGTGACCCAGGCTCCATCCCTAACTGTTAGCAAAACTTACCAACGTTATTCACATGTTATTGGTGTCAGAGGCATAACAGATGCAAGACTGAGGTGGGTAATGGAGTCTTGCTCTGTGGTTTCAGAGAGCCACTGAGGAAGGGTTGAAGTCCCCAAGAAGCTACTGTGTGAAGCTATAAAGGTGCAGCTAAATTTCAATGAAGACTTTCATTGTTGGAAACGTTGTTGAATGTTGGGAATGCAAAAGCCATAGTATGTCCACTGAGGGAAGCTGCATTCACAGAATGGAGTCAGCTCAAGAGAGAGGCACACATGTTTCAACAGTTAGTCCCCAGCTGGTGGCACTGTTTGGAGGGGTTATGGAAGCTTTAGGAGGTGAAGCCCACCTGAGGAAGTGGGTCACTAGGCATAGGGGTGTTATATGCCTGACCTACTTCTTCTTCCTGGCTGGTTCATGTAATGAAGAGTTACCTCAGGCTCCTTCCAGTACAGAGTCCCCACTGCCATTATAAACTGTATCCCCTCGATCTGTGAACAAGAAGAATCCTTCTCTCCTTAAGTTGTTCATCAGTTATTTTATTATAGTGACAGAGAAAATGACTAGACTTCTTATAGTCTGAATAACAAACAAGGCTTTTTCTTGATATTCACTATCTTGTTAATATTCTGGTCCACCCCTTGAAATCCCACCCCTTGGTGCCACCTTGCATCCTGACGTAAAAGCCTCATTCTAAGGAAAAACTCCTCCCCTTCCTCTCTCTCTCTCTTCTGTTTTTCCTCCCACAATGTGCACACCCTTGACCTCTCTCTCTCTTCTTCTTCTTCTCTCTCTTTCTCTCTCTCTCTTTTCTATCACCTTTTTTCTTCATCTCTCTATTATAATAAACTCTCCACACGGATGCAGCATTTGGGTTATGAATTACTGGCCGCCGCCACCGCCTCCATGCCTGCATGGCATACATCTGCCCAGCATGTTTCCCTGCACATGTGGGATACCCTTGGGGATCCCCCCACATAATAATTCATAACATCGGCGCCCAACATTGCCACTGCTTTCTCCTGTCCGCTGGCCGTCTGAGGAGCTCTGGGACCCTGTACCACCCGCCATTTTTTTCAGACTGGAGTATGACCAGGGACTCTTCACCCTATTGGATAATTAAGATTCCTCCCTTCCCTTCTGGCCATTTTCCCACAAGTGAGGATTTGTCTCATTTTGCTCGCTGACACCATGTGTCTTTCGGGTTCTAAGCCCTTCGGCCCCCATCCCTATGTGATGGCATATGGACACAGCTCGTGCACACTCAATTCCAGAGGCCATAGCCTTTGTTACAATGGTCCATTGGCTATCTTGCGCCATTCATTAGTCCTTGCTGACTCTCTCTGGGATGTTGGAGGTCAGATTCATCTCGTTTTTGCTTGCTGATACCACATGTTTTTCAGGCTCCTAGCCCTTTGGCCCCTGTCCCTAAGCTACAGCATATGGAAACAGCCTGTGCCCGTTCAATTCCACCACCCATAGCCTGTTCAACGACGGTCCATTGGCTATCTTGTGTCATTATCATTGGCCCTTGCTGACCCTCTGGGATGACAGAGGGCAGTCCACTGGGACTTATACCTCATTGTGGAAAAAATGCACCTTTGGCCCCCCTCACCCCCACCACTGCCACCAACCCATGGCTTGGGTTTGCTCCCCTGTGACTGCTTGCTTCATGCCACAGCCTGGGGGCGGAGGGGGGGGTCCCTGCTCTCCCACCCAGCTGTACTGCTACTTCTCTGTCTTCCTTTCACAAAATCTATTTCCTATGTGTGAATGGAAATGTATGATTGATAGGGCCATCTATCTTTCTTTCTGACTGACTTTTAAATGCTTCAATTTATCTGTTCCTTGTCTGCCCAGTTTAGTTTTTAAAAAGAAAAAAAAGCCCACATGAACATGCAGTCAGGCACCATATTTGATAGGGGAGATCATGTGATCAGGTAGCACCATCTTAAATAAGGACAATCACGTGATCAAGGCACCATCTTAAATGAGGGTGACCACATGGTCTAGCTGCCATCTTGGTTAAGGTCAAAACAGGCAGGTCATATGACCTCACCTCCATCTTTACTAAGGGCAGCATGGGCAGGGCACCTGGCACTCAGGTCGTTAGTATGGAGAGAGGTTAGAGAATTGCCTCCCGCTATGCATTGTTTCATTGTTTCACCATTGTTTCACCGGCTGAGGAAAAGTCCTCTGTCCTTGGCCTGGCATTCTCCAGCTGCCTCTCTCAGGCAGGGTGGAAGTCCAATTATAGCGTCCTTTGTTCCTCCCTCCACAGCTGCTCATGTGGGTGGGGCCTGGAGAGGTATGCACTCCCCTCTGGGGCATCAGTGGAACCACATGCAGGTGGTATCATTATATTAAGATTTTAAATTTCAGATTTTAACATTAATACAATTCTGATACACTTTGGGTCACAAGCTCAGGACTTAAAATTTTCCTTGGCTACTCATTACCTGCTTTTCCATGATTTGGATTTCAGTACTGATTGATAATACTAATTTATCTAAAACTTTTATTTTTTTCCTCACTTGTGTATTCCTAAAATAGTATTTTTTTTTCTCTCTCCTGGTCTTGGGACTCCTACTCTTCCCAATTATTAAGACTATGGGCCAAAAGGCTCCAAATAAATTCATAAATTTTAACTTCCATCTCTAGTCAATATTTAAGCAGGCTGGCTGAAACATTGAGGAGCAGTTTGGACCACAATCTGCAGCGGATGTCAGCAGAGATTCTTGTCTATGAGATGTGAATCAGCCCAGCCAAATGTCATTGTTCCCTGCCTCTACAGCCAGCTCAGATGACCACATGCCTGGGTTCCCTTCTTACCTTTAACTAGCCAGAGTCCTCCTGACCACACCCTGTTTCAGCTTGAAGTAGCTATGGAGAATATGTTGTCCTGTGCTCCCTGTTCCCAGGACAAGCTGGAGGGTTATCTTAGGGATGGAAGCCCTGGCATGGAGTCCACCAAGGGGGTCCTTTTCCTCTTTTCAGAAGGTCCTTTTCTCAGAGTTGGGCTGTACCCTGACTCACAAGTCCCTTTTCTCCTGTTCTCATTTGGCCTTGGGATCTTTTTCCCTGTCACTCTTCTTTGGCTCCTCAGGAGACAGCTTAAGAAATAATTATTTCTATATAAGTCATTCAGGATTGTAGTCCGGCTGTACTCAAAGATCAGAACTACAGCTACAGGGACTTAAAAATGGTAATCGATTCAGATATCACTGCCAACAGCTTGAAGAATGTCTCTCCTCACTCAAGGTCTATTCAGGCTTAAGAATGTGAACCTCCCTATTCTTGCTGACTTCATTAAGCTGTAACTAGCTGGGAAACCCGTATATTCAGATTTAAGTCACATATATGCTCTCAAAGTTATAAATAAATCTAACAGATTTTGTTCCCCCAATCCTCAAACACCTGTAGAGATATGAGAATATGGCATTTAATATAAAAGCCTTTTTATGATAAAGAGACATGTCAACTCCTGGCAGCATCCTGTATCTCCTGCAAGAAGATAGATGGCCTCAGAAGAACGTCTACCCAGAAGCTTATAGCAAGGCTGACCATGCAGCGAGAAGCTGAGATCCTGTCCAGACTGTGAATAAGTGGAATAACAGAGGATTGATTGCCCCATACTGAAAAGTCAAGGTGGGTCAGTCTCCCCAAATTTCTACTCCACAGGAAAAAGTCTGTCAGATCTTCTAGGCCTAGTAGCTGAACAAGTGCTACCTTTGGGACTTCTGTCCCCCTCCACCCCCAACAACCACAGAGAGACTTGGGATTACTGCCTAGGTAACTGGAAAGCTGTCTCACTTCTTAAATTTATCCTTCTCAGATCTGATGATGTTTGATGACTAGGGTATCAGTTTAACAGCCCTAATCCCAAGATTATATATATATATATATATATATATATATATATATATATATATATATATATACTCTCCAATTACAGACAGGTATGCCTCATTCACAGACTTCATGGTACAGGATAGACCAGTTTCAGATATAACACCAGAGGTTCAAAATTTTAATATTGACAAACGCAGCTTTGATAAACTGATAGAACATTGACTCCAAAGAGTTCTTAAGAGTCCTTAAATGGATTTTTAACCTTTTTGCCATAATGTAAATACACTCCAGCTGTCTTATAGATACCTACAGGCTCCTGGGGAAAGTTTTGCTACTGCATCAAGAAATCTGTTTTGATGAAAACTAAAAACCTCCAGAGCCTCTTTCTGACTCCACTTATTTTTCCAGCATATTTTGCGGATTCATTGTTTCCACCTGACCTTCAGAGAAACAGCAGATGCCATGGCTTCTGTACTCCTGATTTGGCGTGCCATTTCCCCCGAAGCTCCTGGAACACCACTGCTGCAACCTGCCTCCTCAGCTCCCTCAAGGAATGTTCCTGAGATCTTCCACTGTGTGTGACTCCCGGTTCCCCCCACCCCACTTCGCCCCTTGTCAGCTTGAAGTAGCCTTGAGAATTCAGCGCCCTTGTTCCCCCACTTGTTCCTATAATTCACCTCTTTTTATGATAATCAAAATGGAGGAATGTTAATATTCTGATCCACCTCTTGGTGCCACCCTACATCCTGACATAAAAGCCTCATTCTAAGAAAAAACTCCTCCCCTTCCTCTCTCTCTCTTCTTTCTGCTTTTCCTCTTACAATATGCACACCCTCAACCTCTCTCTGTCTTCATTTCTCTCTTTCTCTCTGTGTTTCTCTTTCCTTTATCTCTCTATTACAATAAACTCTCCATGTGGATGCAGCATCTGGGCTGTGAATTACTGGCCACCCCCGCTGCCGCCGCCGCCGCCGCCGCCGCCATGCCTGCGTACCTGCATGGCATGCATCTGCACAGGATGTTTTCCTGCACATTCAGGATAGCCCTGAGGGTGCCCTTGCCCAATAATTCATAACATATCTCAAGACTGTAAGTGAGGGTGCAGTAAAGAAACCATGGAAATGACCACTCCATACGTAGGAGAAAGATTTTTCCTGTAGGTAAGAGAGAGAGAATAGCCAGAGGCATCTAGAAGATGAAACAGAGAGAAAAAGAAACAGACTGACCATGGCCAGGGCTTGGAAGTGGGGGATGTGGAAAAGTCATGCAGATTATAAGGCAGATGAGTAGCTGTGGGGAGGGAAGGCCATGAACTAGAACAGCCTGGGAGTTTAGGGTAGAGGAGGAAGTGAGAAAGGTCAGGAGTTGGCTTTCACATGCATGACAGGTACATATGAATAGAGACTAAAAGAGTCCGGAGGACTCCAAAGTTAGTGTGGACTTTGATATGCTAATAGGCACCACCGGTATATGACAATAGAAAGCCAAATGTCCCTTTTGTCAGAGGCAAAATGTGAGTCCTTCTATAGTCCAGCTTGAGCTGAGCCAAGATTGTCATACTGGACCAAGTCAATGGGCTCAGGGTTTCCTTTGTACCTGACAAAGACCAAAGAAATGTGTTTTGCAACTTAAAGAAACAACTTCGAGACAATCTAGACCATTTGTTTGAATATGCATGCAGATGTAAACCTATATATCTTGAGACCATTTGAACACACTGGGGAAGGACTCAGAAACAATGGATGATGCTGATCACTTTCTGACCTTAAACTCTTCTCTTTCAGCTTCCAGAACCTCTTCATTCAATCTTTTATCCCTCTGGCAGGCCCATTACCTTACCATTCCAATCTTAAATTCAGGTGTTACTTGTGGTTTTCTTTGGCTCATCCTTATTGCTTTTCTGCCCTGCCCCATTTCTCGGTTTCCATGGTTCCCTTTATACAGATAGTCACCCAATTGTCATATACTCCTATATGGGCACATACACACAAGCTCATTACAAAAACAGTGTTAACAAACTGCTTTTCAAATACAATGGGGTTTTCCTCCAACATACAATAGATGAGGGATTAAGAACTTTAAGAACAAATTTTAAATCATGTTGTTACCCTTCCTTTTGATCCACTGTTTAACAAAGAAATGACTTACATACTTTAAAACTTTTTCTGATTTAAAAACTGTAGAGCTAGGCATGGTGGTGATTCATGCCTCTAGTCCTAAGTACTCAAGAGGCTGAGAGGAGGATAGTTTGAGTTCATGAGTTCAAGGCCAGCCTGGATAACATAGAAAGCCTTTATCTCAAAAACAAACAAAAGCTGCGCAGTGGTGACACACACCTTTAACCTCACCACTTGGGAGGCAGAGACAGGCAGATCTCTGAGTTCAAGACCAGCCTAGTTAGTCTATGAAGTGAGTTGCAGGACAGCCTTTGACTGTTACACAGAGAAACCCTATCTTGAGAAACGAAACAAAAAATAGCAAAAAACAGAGCCAAGAACATAGATCTGTGGTTGAGGCCTTGCTTCTACTTCTAGCTAGCATCATAAAAGGAAACAAACTTGTCTGAATTTATATTTTATCTAGAAAATAAATGATCAAGGTTTTACTCTGAAGAAATTCAATGTTATTAATTTTCTGTTAGAATTAGAAAAGTTGCATAGAGTCAATATTTTTATTTATGCTTAAAAATTTTTTTAAAAGGTTAATTCTATACTTGGATATTGTTAAGTTTCTGAGGTGCCTATTTAACATATCAAAGCTGGAACTGGCCACCAGGTTCTCCCAGTATCCCTCAGTCCCTACCTATTACAGGGTATGGCTGGCAAATTCCACCTTCTACCTTGAACATTCCAGTCCAGGGGCTGAACTCTCCCCCAGGGGCTCTTCTCTATATAATTCAGCCATTTTGGTTACCCACTCCTTCTTGGACCTTTGTCCTCCTGACTGCTGCACCTTGTTTCCCTCTCTGCTTGCTTCCTTCCCCTTCTCCCCACATGGCCCAGTTGGTCATGGTTGTCCACTCTGAGCTCTCCCAGATATTCCTGCCTCTGACTATGCTCTCCCACATATCTACAGTAAACTTTCTCCTTCACCATACTTAGGAGTAGTCACGTCCTTTCCTTTCCTTTTTATTTCTTTTTGTCATTCAGATATATTTACTCTAAGCCCATTAATTCATAAACTTTTGCTACTATTGTTTAGGATTTCATGTAGCGCACACTGGTCTTGGAGCTCATATATATCCACCTGCCTCTGCCTCCTGCATGGATTAAAGGTGTGTGCCACCATGTGCAGCTAATTCATAAATATTTTTGGTAATATTGTTTTCTATTATCAAATTCCCATGAGCAAATAAACAGAACGCCAGCCACTGTATAACATAAGCCAACTTTTGTAGGAATGCCACTGTGTTCGAGGCAGCCTCGGGGCAATGGTTTCCATGGAACAATGGGATTTAGAATTCCATTCAAGTGGAACTTAGAATCCCTAGCAGAACCACTTGCTGCTGAGTAAAGAGGACATGCGCCACTTCCTCTACTTTTTCAGTCACCATGGAACCCTCCCTCGACCACACCATGGAGCGGGGAGTTAGCTTACGTTCCCAGTCTTCCTTCACTACAGAAAAGGATTTTGAGAGAAAAGGCAGAGCACTCTTCCGGAAACCTAAGTACGCATTCTCGAGGGAATATTACAAGCTGACTTCAGGTGGAAAAAAGGTACAAAGGTATTAAGTCTGGGGTTCTTGGACTGGGGCATCTGTTTCATTTAGGAGGAGTAGCTCGTGTTCCCTTTAAATCTGTCAGCAACACTTCTACTACAGCCATTCCCTGTCGCAAATGGTTCTAATCGACTCTTGTTTTTCTATGTATTACAAGAGTATAAAATCAAATATGGTCTCTGGTTCAGTAAGACCATGAGTAAAGATGACTATCTGGGAGGAATAATGTGCCAGAATACCTTAAAGGACAGGAATGGTTGTTTCTTCTGTAACCCAGATATTCCATAAAGATAAACGGCAGTGATGAGCCCTTCAGGCACAAGTGGACTATCCAGGTATCCAGGTATCACTATGATGTTGAAAAAGTAGAGCTAAAAAGGAAACCCTGTCTCAAAAAACCAAAAAACCAAACCAAAACAACCCACAGCATATCATGAAATTTCTAACTATTTAAAGGTAATTATGGAGACATTGAAGCCCTGGTGTTGCTTATGGTCAAATACAGCTATAAATACTTTCCTTTTTTAGAAATTCTTTTGATTATTTTTGAATTTCGTATATCTGTAAGAAAGGGGTTGCGCACATGAGTACAGGTGCCCTGGAACGGGGGTTACAGTTGGGTTACAGTTGGTCGTGAGACTGCCAGCATGGTGCTGGGAACATAACTCAGCTCCTCCGTGAGAGCCGCACATGTTCTCAACTTCGGTGTCGTCTCTCCAGCATCCTTCTACTTGTTTCTTCCTTTTTTAAAATTTATTCTTATTTTATGCTCATTGGTGTTTTGCCTGCATGTGTGTCTACTGAGGGTGTAAGAAGCCCTGCAACTGGAGTTACAGACAGTTGAGAGCTGCCACGTGGGTGCTGGGAATTGAACCTGGTCCTCTGGAAGAGCAGTCAGTGCTCTTAGCTGCTGATCCATCTCTCCAGCCCCCCTCCTCTCTGTCTCTCAATGCTTTCTTTTCCTGTAATTTTATCTCTCCCTTGATACTAATCCTATCTTTGAATCTTTTCTTCCATCACTAAATAAGGAATAGAAGTGAATGTTTCAGTTCCAACTAATCTTTTCTTTGGGGGAGGGAGTGTAGAGGGAGTTTCTGAGACAGGATCCCTCTGTGTATCCCTGGCTGTCCTGAAACTCACTCTGTAAACCAGGCTGGCCTTGAAGTCACAGAGATCCACCTGCTTCTGCCTCCCAAGTGCTGGGATTAAAGGGGAGTTCCAGTCTATCTTAAAGTCGATTACGACATCTCTATTATCTCCTAAAATTACTTCTAGCTTCTGCTTGGGTTTTCCCATCAACTCGAACTGTGCTTCTTTTTCTTTTCAGTGCTGGGGATTAAACACAGGACCTTCAGCATACTGAAGTTTTGTAGTTTGTACTTGCACTATATGTACAGCTCAAAACGTTGCATCTTCACTCGTGTTCAAACTCACCTCTTCTCAACAATAATCAAAATTCTGACTTCTTTCTCTTAATGGTACAGGTAGTTTGGGCCATCTTTTACTTTTTAAAAGTTTTTTTATTAGGCGCGCGCGCGGCGGTGGCGCAAGCCTTTAATCCCAGCACTCGGGAGGGAGAGCCAGACAGATCTCTGTGAGTTTGAGGCCAACCTGGTCTACAGAGCAAGATCCAGGACAAGCACCAAAAACTCCACGGAGAAACCCTGTCTTGGAAAAACAAACAAACAAACAAACAAGTTTTTTATTATTTTATATATATATAAGACTGTTGTCTGCCATATGTTTGTGTACCACGTGTGTCTGGTGCCCATGGAGGCTAAAAGAGGATGACGGCTCCCTGGTACTCCCTAGGTCCTCTAGAAGAGCAGAGTGTCTTAACGGCTGCGCCATCTTTCCAGCTCCCCGGCTCTTGGAGCAGCTGGTCACGTGGTATCCAGTCAGGCAGCAGAGGGAGGTGTGTGCTGGTGGCCAGCTAGTTCTCCTTTCTTTACCAGCCCAGGGATGCCTTCTTCTTTTAGGGTGCATCTTCCCACTTCAACGACCCTAACCAAGAGAAGGCCTCACAGACACGGCCCGAGGCTAGCCAAATCTTGATGAACCCCTATAGGTGTGCCCAGGGGCTTATGGCCCAGTTGATTCTAGCTCCTGTCAAGTTGGTAATCAACATTAACCATCACAACTAGCTGTTTGAAACGTTTGCTTTTATCAGGAACATTTGGTTTGCCTCTGTCCTTAGCACCACACCAAAAGTTAGTGGAAAAAGAGAGAGGGGAGAGAATAACATAGTTACTCGTTTCTAGCCACGGAGAGAAAATCCTCTCTTTGAAACATGTATTTTGGATTTATCTCCCTGTGGGTTCAAAATAATTACTTCCGGTGTCAGAGATTCTACTGGTTATATGCCTGCATTTTATGCAGTCTACCCAAAGTTAACAGAATACAAGTTGTGAACAATGGGAAGCTAGCAGAGAAATTAGGAACCAATAAGCAGGCTACCTTTAGGTCTTGATAAAGTGGAGCTGTGCCTCCGTCCCTGCCACTGCTGATATGAAACATAGAAAAATAGCACACAAAAATGATAGAATTCTCATAAAAGGAAAGTTAACAGACTGCCTTTAAATGTCATTTTATCAAACTGTTACTGGGGAACACACTATCCCCTTCACATATTAATAGTCTTGTAGATAAAAGGATTTTAAAATGGGGCTAAGGAGTGGCTCAGTAGGTAATGCACTTGCTGAGCAAGTCTGAAGACTTGAGTTCAGATCTCACCTGTACTCTCTGATCTACAGTGAGGCGGGAGTCAGAGAGAGGGAATCGCTGGAAGCTTGTGGGCTAGCTAGCCTGGCCTATGCAATCAGCAAGAGGGAAACCCTGTCTCAAACAAGGACCAATACCCAAAGTTATCCTCTGACCTCCACATGTGCACTATGGCATGCACATACACATTGTACACAATACATTACACACACACATACACACACACACTAAAAAATATGATGACAACTCACTACTGTGAAAGAAAAAGAATTTAGAAGAAAACTCAAGGACCATTTTAATGGAGCTTAAGAGAAAGAAACAACAGTACAGATAAGCTGAAGCTCTTGACAGCTTTGGGGAGGAGGGGGATGGAGAGGTATTAAGAGAGAAAGTCAAGTTTCAGGGGCAAGAAAACAGGCATGCAAAAAAAAACAGGCATTGTAGCTAGAGTTTTCTCCAGTCCTGCCTGGCCCACAGTCAGGACAAATCCACCCCTCCACCCCCCAACTCCCCAACCCCCACCCCTGCCAGTCCCACAGCCGCTTAGACCCAACCAAGTAAACACAGAGACTTATATTGCTTACAGACTGTATGGCCGTAGCAGGCTTCTAGCTAGCTGTTCTTATATCTTAAATTAACCCATTTCTATTAATATATAAGTTGCCACGTGGCTTATGGCTTACCGGTATCTTAACATCTTCTCATGGTGGCAGCTGGCAGCTTCTCTCTGCTTCAGCCTTCCACTTCCCAGAATTCTCCTCTCTTCCTGCCTGGCTACTACTGGCCAATCAGTGTTTTATTTATTAACCAATCAGAGCAACACATTTAACATGCAGAACATCCCACAGCAAGGCATGCCCTGCAATTGAAGTCCATTAGCACTTGATGGCTGGGAAGGGTGTGGGGTGTCGGTGGGTTTGTGTGTGTGTGTGTGTGTGTGTGTGTGTGTGTGTGTGTATGTGTGTGTGTGGAGGAGGCAGGTACTCTTCAGAGAGAGAGAGAGAATACGAATACTCAGAGAGTCAGGGCAAGCAAGTTTGGAATTTGGGTTATTTGAGAAATGGAGATAGAAGAAAGAGGTTCATTTCTGGGTGAGGGGGCAAATTTAGCAGTGAAGGTCTATAAGCAACTACAAAGAAGATGGGGATTGTGGGTAATTAGTCCTCTCATCTTTCTTCCTTTCAATTTTATTATCTATCTATCTATCTATCATTGAGACAGGGGTTCTCTGTGTAACAGTCCTGGCTGTCCTAGAGAACTCACTCTGTAAACCAGGCTGGCATCGAACCCACAGAGATTCACCTGCCTCTGCTTCCTCAGTACTGGGATTAAAGGCATGTGCCACCACTGCCCATCTTGATTTTATTTATTTATTTATTTATTTATTTATTTATTTATTTATTTATTTATTGTGTGTGTGTGTGTGTGTGTGTGTGTGTGTGTGTGTTCAGATTCCCTGGAGTTGGAGTTACAGGTGGCAATGGATCCACAGGCATATTTATTTATTTATTTATTTATTTATTTATTTATTTATTTATTTATTGTGTGTGTGTGTGTGTGTGTGTGTGTGTTCAGATTCCCTGGAGTTGGAGTTACAGGTGGCAATGGATCCACAGGCAGCAGGAAGAGAGAGAGCCACTGTTCCTGGATTAGGCTTCTGACACCTCAAAGCCCACCCCTAGTGACACACTTCCTCCAACAAATCCATATTTCCTCCAACAAATAGTACCACTCCCTCAGCATTCAAATCTATGAGTCTATGAGGGCAATCCTTATTCAAACCACCACATTCCACTTCCTGGCCCACAGAGGCTTGTAGCCATATCATAACACAAAAACACATTCAATCTAACTTCAAAGGTCCCCATAGTCTGTAATAGTTTCAACATTGATGAAAAGTCCAAAGTTCACAATCTTGTCTGAGACTCAAGGCAATCTCTTAGCTGTAATCCCCTGTAAAATTAAAATGAAAAACAGATCACATACTTCCAAATACAATGGCAGAAGATATACATTACCATTACAAAATGCAGGGAAGGGAGCACATGAGGAAATACTAGACCAAAATGAGTCCCAAAACCAGCTGGGCAAACTCCAAACTCTGCATCTCCATGTCTGATGTCAAAACACTCTTCGGATCTCCAGCTCCTTTCAGCTTTGTTGACTGCCACACACATCTCTCTCTTGGGCTGGTTCCACACCCTTGTTAGCAGGTCTCCATGGTAGGTATCCCACAGCTCTGGCATCTCCAGCATCTTGGATTCTCAAACAACATTCAGGCTTCAGCTTCACAGCTTCATGCAATGGCCTCTCTGAGACTTCATGCAGGGACACCCCAACACACACCTGGCCTTAGCAGCTTTCCCTAGTTGTGTAGGGAGATTCCACAACCACTTTTTTGTATTCTATTTTAATTAATTTATTTTTTTATATTATGTGCATTGATGTTTTACCATGGGTGTTGGGTTCCCTGTAACTGGAGTTACAGAGAGTTGTGAGTTGCCATGTGGGTGTTGGGAATTGAACCCAGGTCCTTTGGAAGAGCAGTCAGTGTTCTTAACCACTGAGCCATCTCTCCATCCCCACTTTCTTGTATTCTTGACAGCAAAGCCAGAACCATGTGACTGAAGCTGCCAAGTTCTTCTGCTTGCTGGAGCTGGAACTTGGCCCCCTAATTCAAATATATTTGCACCAGCTTTCTATTGTTGGGTTTTCTTCACTGCTTAATCTTTTCTTTAATTCTTTTTTTACAAGTTGGAAGCTTAGCTGGGTGGGCTCTTGCCCTGAGGTCACCACTCCTTTTATTCCATTTAGTATCAGGCCTTCTTTAAACTTTTTATTTCTTTGAGCACTAGACTTAGCTCCATTACACTTCCTGGTGCTCCTTTTCTCCTCAAACTGTACATTTTGTATTTTTCCTTTCTCAGCTTACTCCTTTTCATTATAGATTTGCATAAGACTGGCCACTAATAACCACATGACAGAGTCAATACTAGGTTGTCTTGAAATCTCCTCCATTAATGCCATTAATCCAAAACTCTTCAATTTAGTTTCAAACAGATTTTTTGGACAAAGGAAGAAAGCAGCTACATTTTTTATTTCCCCAAAACATCACAAGAATGATCTCTAGGCCACTTAGTAATATTTTTTTCCTCCAAACCCCTTGAGCCAGTCTGTCATAATCTACATTGCTTATAGTTTCACTATCTTCCACACTCCTACTAGAATGACCCATTGGGCCCTGCTTAAAGTATTCAACTGCTGTTCTTGTCCAAAGACCTAAAGTATACATTCTGCCAACAAGCAGCATGGTCAGGCCTGTCACAATACCCTACTCCTGGTACTAACTTCTGTCTTAGTCAAGTCAGTGCACTATTGCTGTGAAGAGACACCATGACTACAGCAATTCTTATAAAAGAAGGCATTTAATTGGTGGTTATTTATAGTTTCAGAGGTTTTAGTACATTATCATCAGGTAGAAAGAATGGCATGCAGGCAGACACAGTGCTGGAGAGGTAGCTGAGAGTTCTGTGTCTGGATCTACAGGCAGCAGGAAGTGAGAGAGAACCACTGGGACTGGCTTGGGCATTTTAAAAAATTCTTCTCTCATACATTACATCCCTATTGTATGATATTTTGTGTTATCATAAATAAAGCTTGCCTGGAGATCAGAGGGCAGAGTTAGCCACTAGGTAGCCATAGAAACCAGGCTGTGGTGGCACACACCTTTAATTCCAGCACTTAGGAGGAGGAAGCAGGAAGATCAGGAGTTCAAGACCAACCTGGGCTCCACAAGATTGATCCCATCTAAAAGGGAAACAGGGCCAGTCAGTGGTGGTGCAAGCCTTTGATCTCAGCACATGGGAGGTAGAGACAGGAATATAAGGCGGGTGGAGACAGGATCTCCAGCCCATTCAGTCTGAGGATTCAAAGAGACCATTTAGTTTGGGGTTTTGTAGAGGTAAGAAGTCTTTAGTGGCTGGCTGCTTTACTCTGATCTTTCAGCTTTCACCCTCAATATCTGACTCTGGGTTTTTATTTAATAAGACTAATTAGGATTGTGCTTCATCTGGCGTCCAACTTTTGGGGCAGGAATTCATGAAAAAGTCACTTGCCAGTGACTTGCAGCCACTGGTACATGCTGGAGCTGCACTTGGGGGCTCCCGCCTGAGTCACTGCCTTGCCAGCTAGGTTTTTCTTTTTTTTCCCCAAGCCCTCTGAGAAAGTTAGGGATTTTTCTGTTGCAGCCTTTCTGCAGTGAACTCCGCAGGTGCTTGGGCTCTAAATGCACCCAGAGTCAGCTGTTTTTGAATGTTCCCCTGTGCAGATGCCTCGCTCTTTGGCTTCTTCTCTCCCAGTGGGTTGTGGGCTTTGCCTGGACCTCCTCCTCGGGCTGTTGCCACACGAGGGAGCTGCCTTGACCCCCGCTTGGGCCTCTGCTGTTCTACACAACAGCAGTCAGTCTCATTGTCATCTTCACTGCCATCATCAGCAGATTTGGTGAGACAACTGGGAATTCTTAAAGGGGGAATTAGTTGAGAGAGAGAGAGAGAGAGAGAGAGAGAGAGAGAGAGAGATTTTCCCATGTTAAAAATGGGAAACAATATTAAAATGGAGAGAGTTAGGTCTCTGTATGATCATGTAATACATGGGTTAAAAATGTAGTAATTAAATGAAGGGATAACCAACTTAACTGGGATTGACATAATGTTAATTATCACTTTGATAATCTGTATTGTTGGTTTGATTATTCTTGGTTTATCTCTGAAAAAGTTGGCTGATATGAGTGCCAAGATACAGGCCTTAGAAAAACTTATTAAAATGGATCAAAAAGATATTCAGTCACAGACAGAGAATTTTAAAGAAGAATCAATCTCAGCATTGCATTATAAAATTAGAGAGGAACAGCCCAAGGTTTTTAAACAACCAACCTTAATTTATCCAGTCACCTTATAGGAACTGCCAAATGACAGATATCCCCAAAGCTGTGTAAGAGCTGACTGGATACCTGTGGAAATGTTAGATTTAAGGAGATTTAAGGAAGTGATAGTCTCATATGGTATGCATTCACCTTTTGTGAAGCGTATGTTAAATTCATGGTCAACTAGTAACAGAATTGTCCCATAAGATGGGACAGACTTGGTTACAGCAGTATTGGAACCTGGTCCTCAGTTACAATGGAGGACCTAGTGGAAAGATGAGGCTAGGACAATGAAGTAGGGCTAGAGTTATTGAAATCTCCCAAAACCAACTTTTTGGAGACGGCAATTATGCTGATGTACAAAGACAGTCTCTATATGATGACCACACCTTGGCTCTATGCCATGCAGCAGCTTTGAATGCTTGGGACATATTTGAAGAAGTGAGAAAGAGAACTGAGTCGTTTTCTAAAGTTATAAAGGGCCCAAAAGAAACCTTCACTGATTTTTTACAAAGATTGACTTCAGTTATAAATAGAATGATACCAAATTCAGAAACTAGACAAATAATAATTGAATCTTTGGCTTTTGAAAACGCTAATTCACAATGCAAAATGGCAATTAGTACTTTAAAGGCAAGATCAGCACCCATAGAGGACTGGAGATACAGTCAATATTGAATCTCATAACCATGATGATGCTTAGATAGGAGAGGTGATTTCCAGAGGCTTGAAGAAAAATCAAAACCTTAGGTGTTTTGGCAAACAAGGTCAACCAAAAAGGAATTGTAGACAGAGAGTTCCTAGAAACAATGTTTTTTCTAGGAATAACCCAAACAAGAAGCCTCTCACTTCTGGAGTATGCAAAAGGTGTGGCAAAAACAGACATTAGACCAATGAATGCAGATCAACAAGGGAAGGGCAGGATAACCCTTTGCAGTTGGGAAACACCTTGGGAGGGCCTCTTGCAGGCATCCATGCCATTCCCTGTCACTGTCGGGGAAACTCCTCAGAGCAATTAAAGGACTTAATGCCTATTGTAAAAAATTCACACTGCTCTGGATGATAGAACAGCTTTAGAAAACAAAACAAAAATTTCAGGAGAAACCATAAACCAAAACTGATAAAGATTAGATTTGAACAGGAGAGCCCTCTTGATTAGAAGAGGTGATAGTTCATCAAACAGTGTGACCATTCAATCTAAACTAACCTATAAAACCAACAAATGCTTTTCATTTGATCAGATATAACTTGCCAAAAGGGAAACTCCCCAAAGTTAGGGTTGGGGAGGGTTTTGCTTTTGTCTTTCCAGGAAAATAACAACCCTCTTGAGGAATTTAAAGGCCTTTGTACAAATAAGTATTGCTAACTGTGAGGTCCAGCCTCCAGCTACCCAGGGTATGCAAAAAATCCATGAAGGCAGCAAGGGGAAAAATAAGGAAACATACTTGCTTTCTGATGGTAACTTTCTCTTTTACTTCATCTTAAAAAAGTCCTCTCTGAAAATCTCTTGCTCTCTCTCCTGCTTACCTACTCATCCTCTCTCCTCAGCTCCCTCTCCACACCCACACACACTCCCTCCACAGCTCTTTACAGTTTCTTCACATCCCTCCTCTACATAGCAGCAGCTCTTTCACACAGCACTCTCTCTTACACACACACACACACACACACACACACACACTTCTACATCATCCACTCATTCTTTACTCACTCATTGTCTCACTCACTCACTCTCTCACCTCTTCTTCATATTCAGTTACATCTCTTTCAGCATTCTCTCTCTCTCTCTCTCTCTCTCTCTCTCTCTCTCTCTCTCTCAGCACACTCTCTCACATTACTCCTTCCGCAAATTCAGCTACATCTCCTTTTCAGCACACACACACATTCACTCACACACTCTCTCACTCCTCCTTCCCCTCTCACAGCCAAACTCTGGACAATTATATGTTACATTTTCAGGGGCCAACCCATTCTCATAACACATGAGAAGTCACACAGTTTTTCTCAGGCTAGAGATGTCACAGACTGGCCAGTGAGTAACGCTTGGCCATGCATGTAGCTCTTTCCCAGACAGAGAATGACATTGAAATTCAGGACTTATCAGTAACAGCTAGTTGGCTGAACCTTGAGTGGTTGGGGTACATGCAGAAAGAGAATTTCTGCAGAGGGTTATGTCTACCAAAGTTGCTTCAGTTCTGACCTTGATTCAGCAAAAAAACACCTGAAACTTACGTTTGTGTATTCTCTGCAGGGCAGATAATCTGTTCTGAATTTGTTCTGAAATCTAAAATTAGCTATCTTTGTGACTGAGAATACTGTTACCTTCCTGTGTCAGTTATGAAAAATATTCTAGTATTCTTTCTTTCTTTCTTTTTTTTTTTTTTTTTGGTTTTTCAAGACAGGGTTTCTCTGTGTAGCTTTGCGCCTTTCCTGGAACTCACTTGGTAGCCCAGGCTGGCCTCGAACTCACAGAGATCTGCCTGGCTCTGCCTCCGGAGTGCTGGGATTAAAGGCATGCGCCACCACCGCCCTCTAGTATTATTTCTAATCATCAGAATTATACAGCTTCAGCAGAAATCATCTTCCTGACCATCCACAGTTATAAGTGTGCCCAAAGATGTAAAACACACTACCAATGGGCTGTGGGAAGAACCCCACAGCTGTTCTTTTTAGGGAGGTAAGTGGTGGCACCTGAGAAAGTTACATACAGAAAACAATCGGTTTCCACAGCCAGTGACCCCACAGGCTTTACCTAGTGGGGCTCCCCAATAGAGAGTTATTTGTCTGGTGGGTCAATCTGTTAAATACTAATTTTCACATTACTCCTTCTGCAAATTCAGCTACATCTCCTTTTCAGCACACACACATATTCATTCACACACTCTCTCACTCCTGCTGTACACTACCATGGCCTCCTTCAATCAGGAGTTCAAGGCCACCCTGGGATCCACAAGATTGGTCCAGTCTAAAAGAGAAACAGGGCCAGGTGGTGGTGGTGCAAGCCTTTCATCCCAGCACATGGGAGGTAGAGACAGGAATATAAGGCAGGTGGAGACAGGATCTTGAGCCCATTCAGTCTGAGGATTCAAAGAGACAGGCTGACCCATTTGGTCTGAGATTTCATAGAGGTAAGATGTCTTTGGTGGCTGGCTGCTCTGCTTCTCTGATCTTTCAGCTTTTACCCCGCTCCCCACTTCTGACTCCAGGTTTTTATTTAATAAGACTAATTAGGATCTAGCTTCACATTCCAACAGCACTTTACTCTCCCTCTACTCCTCCAAGTTCCTCCCCTCCTCTCTCCTCCAGATCCATCCCTCCTCCATTTCCTCTCAGAAAAGAGCAGACCTCCCAGAAATACAAACTGAACCCAGCATAACAAGTTACAATAAGACAAGGCACAAACCCTCATATCAAGGCTGCACAAGGTAACCCAGTAGGAGGAAAAGCGTCCCAAGAGCAGGAAAAAAGAGTCAGAGATGCCCCCCACTCCCACTGTTAAAAGAGTCCTACAAGAACACCAAGTGACACACTTTCTCCAGTGAGGTCTCACATACTTTAACAAATAGTACTGTTCCCTAAGCATTCAAATGTATGAACCTACGGGAGCCATTATCACTCAAAACAGAAGGGAGCTAGAGGAGAGGAAGAGAGCCTTGCCTTTTGAGTTAGGCATGGCAGGGCAGTTCAGCAAGCACCCGCATGACAAAAGGAAGACACTTCATAGAAAATCCCACGTGCGCGAGAGAAATGGTGTGTAGGCTTTGACCAGTATCTAGAAGGAAGAGATAGAAAAGAAGAAAGAGGAAAAGTTAGGCTTTTCTGAATTAGGACTTGGAAAACAGACAGCCTTAGAGCTGCATGGTGGCAGCTTCATAAGGCACTCTCTGAAGTAGGGTTTTGGGGAAGAAAAAGTACATTATTTCATTAAGGGAGTAATTACTCTTTCTATCTCGTTAGCACGGCTTTAAGTGAACCAGTTTTCTTGAGGGATGGCCTCTTGGCCAAGTTTGACAGGCCCAGATGGATTCATTAAGTAAAGAGATAACAGTATGAAATGTTCTAATCTTCGGGGCAGATCAGAATGCCATGTCTCCATTCCAGGCCTGAGGCATTCTGTTCTTTTGGTCAGGTCTCAGGGAGTGACAAATCTGAGGTTTACCTTTCTTTCTAGTGTTACCAGAGAAATGGCAGAGGGATCCAAAGCTTCGGATGCCTTCATGGCTACTACAACCACCCCCACACTGGGGGTAACCCGAAAATCATTTAGGAACCAGACCAGGGATTTGGAGCCCAGAAAAACTAATGATATTTCTGGCCTCCAGCTAGAACAGGACCAAGGACATTTCTGGACTCTAACCTAGGGAAAAATTGTTCATTTCGGGGTCCTCTTACCCTAAACTCCTACCCTGTTTCTAGCTCTTGTCCTTATGACTAACGCATTCCCAGGTGACTTATGTTCCTCAAAGTGGCTAAAACATGCAGCTTCCCAAGGGGCATTTTTGTGCCCAATTGTTGGCTAACCTATTTGGATTAACTCTTAAAGAAGGGGACAATACCATGTCATTGTTCATTATCAGCAACCTCTGCTAGATAGTAATCCCATGGCTGTTCAGATTGTCATGCCTCTACCCAAGGCCAGAGGTCAACTCAGGTCCCATTCTTTTTACAACAACAACACAGTAATAATGAATACATTTAAAAATCATGTAACAGAGTAAAGCAAAAGTAACTAAAGAAAAGACACAAATCTATAAAATACCCATCCTGTAATAGGAAGAAATAACCTTCCTGTAAGGAACCTCAGGAAAACCCTGCTACCTCCATTTCCCCTCACCCCCTTTCAGACGGTATTTTAAATATTAAGGAGAGGTAATTGTGATACTTTTTTTCTTCTTGAAATTAGTGTCACCAGAGCCATGGGAGATGAGGTCCAAGCTGATTATGACAGAGGGTAGTTCCTCAAGTATCCCAAACCTGCTACTGTCTGAATGCTAAGTGTCATGAGTGCACTATGCCAGAAATGTAGACAAAAACGTCCATGTCTTTCCACAAGGTCTCCATTTATTGAATAGCAAAAATTCACAGGGTTTTGTGGTTTCAATCGCAGCTATTTGCCAAATATTCATGTTTTCCTTGGTAATCCTTGCTGAGGCAAACACAGGCTTATCTTCTAAATCTTATCTTCTTCTACTCTCAGATCATACAATAAATATATCTGTATGTACATCGATTACAGAATGTCTGCAAAGAGCAGTGAGCAACAACAGGGTTCAGAGGGGTCTATTGGTATGATAAAAATACAGTTTGTTTTGATGCTAAACTAAATGCCTGAGCTTTAGGAAAGATGTTGGAGCAGGCTGCTGGGAGTGTCGTTGGTTTAACTGGGAAACTATAGGTGTGAGTTCAGCTGTAGAGGGTGAAGAGTGGAATCTGGGCCCATACGAAGGGATGGATGGATGGTCCAGATGGGAATAGAAAGATGGACAGTTGGGATTGAGCATCAACAGCGGTAACTCAGCTGAGTTGAAGCCTCAGGGGCAGTCAGAGGAGTTCTTTGTCTACCAGTTCTGGCCCCCAGGATGGTCAGATGACAGATTTGTGGGGTCATTGCCATCACAGCGCTAGGCGTCTATCTCTTTATGGAGTCCAGGTGAGGAGGCTGCACTCTTCTTGGTTTGATGTGTCCAGTAAGTTCTTGCGCCTGGTTTGCTGATATGATTGTAACAATCCCATGTGCTGTTACAGTTTCAATTTACCCTGATCAATTCATAGGGTGGCACCCTTTCTGCTCCAAGCTATCAGCCATTTGCCGGTGCCGTGTGAGTGGGGCTAGACACACGTTATTATTCATGTGTCCACCCTGGTGCAGGCATTCCCCATCCTCAAAATGGAGTCAAAATTTGTTTTGTATAATGTAGAGCAAGGCTTAAAAAAACCAAACCAAAACACCCAACTACTTTTACAGAAGATGGAGTTAAAACCTTCCTCTGCCTCCCGAAGGCTGGGATTACAGGCGTACGCCACCACCCCACCACCGCCTGGCTCTGACCTTAGGTTTCTAACCATTCAAAAAGTGGTTAACATAAAAACTGCAACATAAACATGTTATCCTTATCACACCTCTCCTACCAACTTCTTTTTTTTTTTAAACATAACTTCTATCCGTGGGTTTCATTACCTACTGTAGTCTAACTTCTATTGTAAGGTAACGGCCACCATTACGGACATACCCTTTTACTACACGGCCAAGTGGGCACTCTGTTTCTCTTAAAGGCTTCTGCACCCGCTGAAGGGCTGCCTGGAGGTAGTGTTTGCTGGAGGGGGAAGCAACCTCTCCACTCCCGTCAGCGGCTCCCCGAGGCTCAAGCTGCAGCTAGCTTTGGTTGTCCTACTTTGCCAACTGCGCACCTGACTACAGTGCGCTCTTGCCCGTGCCTCGCCATGGTGCCACGGCGTCCAGGAGAGCGGCGCAACTCCGCGGCCCCGTCCGGTTAGCCGCCCCATTTCCTCCTCCCAGGAGCCTGCCTACTGCCCGCCTTCCTTCGGTCCCATCGCAGGAAGCGCGCCTCCGCCGACGTCAAGACGCCGGCCCCCCGCCCCGGCGCACCGAACGCACTAGGCGTGGTGGGGGAGGGAGGGTGTGTAACGCGGTGCTCCAGGCACACTCCGGTTGGAGAGCGTGTGCACGGCCCGGAGCGGGTTCCCGGATGTCGGCCTCCCGCTGGCCCCGCCCCGCCCCGCCCCGCGCTCGCTCCGCCCTCTGCGCGCCCTGTTCCGTGCCTTGAGGTTGCGGTCAGCGCGAGCCGCTGCAGCGAGTCGGGGCCGTCCGTGTCGTGAGGCTGCCACCCTCTCCAGCCGCCGACGCATCTCCAACCGGGACTCCGCCCGCCTCGCTCCGGGTCCAGGCCCCGTTGCACCCCGCCCGGCGCCGGACAGCAAGCCGTCGCCGCCGCGTCCCGCGGAACCCACAAGCCGCCGCCCGCCGCCAGCGCCGCCCGCCGAGCAAGATGGTGAGACCTCGGCTCCCGGGTCGGGCGAGGGAGGGCCCGGGGCGTCCTCCTCGGTAGAAAATAACAGAGGCCTGGCGGCTGCGGATGCCGAACCCAAGGTCCACGGCCGCCCGTGCGCCCCCCGGCCCTGCGCGCTCCCCGGGCCTCTGCAAACTGCAAGGCCCTTGCGAGCCCCCCAGCCCCTGCTCGCCTCCAGGCCTCCGCGCGCCCCCGCCCCCCTGCCCTGCCAGCGCTGGCCGTCTCCGCGTCCCCCGGCAAGCCCCTGGGCCTCCGCTTGCCCGGAGCCTCGCCGCCCCCGCCCTCCGCTGCCCCTGGGCCGCCGAGCGCCCACAGCGCCGCCGCCCCCGGGCTCTTAAGCCCCTGGGCCTCGGCGCAACCCCGGCCCCGCCGCCTGGCTCGGCCTTTGCTGAACCTCTGCCCCACGGGGCTCCCTCCTCCCTCCCCTCCTCCACGTGGAGCCCACTTGCCGCCCCCAGATCGGTTTCCAGGTTGGGGATCCTGAAATCCTGTGGAAATGATAGTGTGCGGCAAATGGCGCTTTATGTAAGACCCACTTCTCCAGAGTTGGGCTTCCTCCCACTCACTCTGCATTTTCCAGCACTGAGCCTTGGCAAGAATCCTTCCACTTCTTGCCTTCGCTCGTTTTCGTATTTATCTCGCTGCTGTTTGCAGCCTTAGGGGCTTGCTTTCGCGGCTGCTTTTCTCTGCATTGGTGAACATGAAAGGGCCGGCGTGTATATTGCTTGAGACACGGGGCAGCCCGGCCCTGGAGAAGTACTTATACTGGTTCGTTCATGTTTTCTTAATATTTTTAATTTTGTTGCCTTTGTGTGTCCGGTGCTTGGGGTAGTCGTTTTTGAACCATGGCGATTTAAATTTCCCTTTGCTTACTTTCACATTAATCCCTAGGTGGAATTCACCATGTAGTGTTTCTGGCTGACGCTAGGGGTGTGCCTCCTGCCTGTCACCAGGGCCAAGAAATCTATGACGCCTTTAGCTTGTTACCTTACTGGTTCTGTAGCTCCGCTGGTCCCTGTTGTTTTCCTCTTTGCGATCAAGAATTGTGTTCAGAGGAAAACGTAGCCGCACTGTGCGTGTGTGTCAGTTACCCAAACACGACATTGGATTGTAGCACCCTGTGTAAAAGTCTCTAAATACTTAACCAAGGAATTTCAGACTGATTTGGGGGGTACTAAGGTTTAAATGATTCCAATGTGGATCGGAGAAGGGACTGTTTATTGGCAGTTGAAAATCAATTAGGGGGTCGTGACGAGAGAATGAAGTGAAATTAGCTTTTGTTTGAAGTATAGGGCTTATTGGCATCGTTAGACCTGTGTTAGGAGCAGTTTTAATGACTGCTTCATGGCTTTGGTATGTAGGATAATTTTTTTTCTCTCTTAATTTGGGAAGCTGTTTTGGGTTTTTGAAGGTTACAAAACTTAAACGTTTCCAGACCATTACAGAATATTTAGAAAGATCATGTCCGTTCATAATACAGTTGCCCTAGTTTGAAGTTAGGAGTTGCTCTTGATATTTTTTGTTTGTTCTGAGGCTGTTTTTCTCTGTAGCCTGGGCTGGCCTGGAGTTCATCGCTGGCCTGCTCGAGTGTCCTCTCTGAGTTGTATACCATCACCCTATACCAGAGTAACAGATGAAAAGGCCAAGTTGTTCAAAATAGGCCTCTCTTCCCTTCTCACTTTCATACTTCAAATGGATGCCTTAAGGCAAATATGTGGTTTCTACTTCTTGGCATCGACGAACCTGCCAAATTGGGCCACTTCATAGTAACAGAGTAACTGAAGCCAAGAAATACAACATGACGCCTCAGCAGGTAAAGGCACGGACCACCTCACCCTGTGGCTTTGGGGGCTTCATGGAACTTTGTACACGTTTCTTTGAAGACCATTGCCCACTGCGGTGATTTTTTTTTTAAATAATATTTTTAACTTTAACTGTATATATGTGGGGGAAGGGGAATGTGTGCAAGAGTACAAGGTGCCTTAGGAAGCTGAAGAGGCTGCCAGAGATCCCCTGGGTTCTGAGAGAGTGCAGTGTGTACTCTTAAGCACTGAGCCCTCTCTGCGGCTCTTTCTTTTTTTTTAATTTGTATTACTGGTACTGAAGGTTACATTGAGGCCTCTGTGTGTTGCTTGTTCTTTACACAGTTGTTCCCTTGGCCCATCGATTCTTAAGTTCCTTTTCTTCTTTTGACTCGGTGTTTTCTAGTCGTTTCGATATCTTAAGATGCACTTGATAATGTCTTCCAGGTCATTTTCCTGGTCTTTTCAGCTTCCTTTAAAACTTTCCCCATTCACGTTTGCCTCGTTCTCCATCCAGTGCTGCCCTAACATAGGGCTGTCTTGGTGTGATTTGGAAATATCAAGACCATGAGCATAACTTGATTTGGCCATATGGAACACTGATTAACTGAACTATGTTGGGCCTCACAGTGATCTGCTTAATTTCCTAAGTTGAGCCCACATTTCTGGGAAAATGTATCACCTTTAAAAAATCTCTCAAGTCTTAGTGGGTACCACGGAATTGTTACATTTTCATAATAGGTTTTATAGTTTTAAGTTGTTGAAACTGACTAATTCTAAAATTAGAAAGCAAAAGGGTTTGAATTTCTTACAGAATTTTGTGTGTGTGTATGTTTGTGTGCACACGTGTCTGCACGTGTGCCCGCTCGCATGCTTGTGGAGGCCAGGGGTGGATTTTGGGAACCTTCCTCAGGTGCTCACCACCTTATTGTTTGGAGACAGTCTCCCTCACTGACCCTGGAACTCCCTGATTGACCTGTGCTGGCTAGTGAACTCTAGGGACTCCTGTCTCTGCATCCCCAGCCCTGGCAGTACAGGTGTGTTCGACCCCACCTGGCTTTTTGTGTGAGTGCCGCAGAGATCAGAACCCAGGCTTGTGTGCTAAGCAGCTTATTGACTGTTCCCCAGCCCTCTTAAGGCTCATTTCTGACAAGTGTTTTATTTGCTGCTTTAAAAGCAGTTAATTTCAGTCTGGCATGGTGGCACACGCCTTAAAGGCCAGTACTTGGGAGCCAGAGGCTGGCTGATGTTAGTTTGAGGCTAGACTGGTCTACCCGGCAAGTTCCAGGCAGTGGGGCTGTAGCTAACCCCACCTAATCCACTACTCCGTAGTCTGTCCCTGCCTTCACTCTATTTGCATTGAAAACAATTAAGCATTGAGAATGATGTAGGTTAGGTGTATTATAAGTTCTGTGAGTATAGAGCAGGTCAGAATTTTTCCTGAATTCAGGTTGTTTGTATCTTTGGATTTGGGCTGTTGAGACATCCCAGTGGGTATAGGTGCTTTCCCCCCAAGCTTAAAGACCTGAGTTTGATTTCACACCCACATGGTGTGAGAGGACTGATACTTGAAAGTTGTGTTTGGACTGGCAGCACAACTCCTACCCCACCGTACACACAAACAATCAAAATCGGTGCTGTGGATTTTGTTGTGAAGATAGATAAGTGTGTGTGTGTGTGTGTGTGTGTGTGTGTGTGTGTGCATTGTCTTTTTTTTTTTTAATTTTGGTTTTTCAAAACAGGGTTTCTCTGTTTAGCCCTTGCTGTCCTGGAACTCACTTTGTAGAACAGGCTGGCTTTGAACTCAGAGATCTGCCTGCCTCTGCCTCCCAAGAGCTGGGATTAAAGACTGTCCAGCTGCATTGCCTTAAGTTTTAAGACTATTTTAAATTTCAAAGAGATTTATTTCTTAGTCATTTTTAGCTTTTTACTTAAAGTTTCCATTTTCACGAACTTGTGTGTGTGTGTGTGTGTGTGTGTGTGTGTGTGTGTGTATACACCTATTTTATTGCCAGTAGAGTTAAAATTGATCTAAGTTTGGAGGAAACAGTGTCCCCTCTCAGTATGTCCAATAGTGGTTGAGAAACTTAAAATGCATCAGTCAGTAATGAGAGGGATGAGCAATATGGAAGAAGGAAATAATCTATTACAGACAGCAAAGCAGGATGAATATGTCAGGTTGGGCTAGGAGAATTAAGCAAGGCTGACTGAGGACCTCAGTCTGGGTAAAGCAACAGGGATTCATTCATAACAACGGATATTTGTAGACTCTGTTGGTCACTGCTTACTGTCTGTTCTCTGTTGTAGAAGATATTAAAATAAGTTTTCTTGCCTCGTGTAAGTAAACATAAGACAAATGTCAGTGGTTGTGAAATAACGTGATGTATGGTGTGAATAATATAAACAAAGCCTGGAAGAAATTGAGCAAAGAACACAGTGAATTGGAAATTAGAGAAAGCTTTGTGAAGCAGAGGATTGTGCTAGGTCTAAAAAGATTACTAGGCCTGCAGAAGGGAGATGTGAGAACACCTAGGAGATGATGATGATGTTCCATAGCCTGGAGGTGGGAAGAGAGTAAGTATTTCGATAGTGATTCTCAGACGTGGTTCCGAGACCAGCAGGGTCACTGTCATCTGGTGTGTCCTAGGACAGCCTGGCGAGGAGCCAAGCCCTTCAGTTTTTTTAGATCTTCAGGTGATCATGAAGTGATGCTAAAATTTAAGAGCCACTGCTTAGAGACTGTTACTTATCTAAATGATAATCGGGTCTGATAATCTACTTAGCACTAACAATGTAAACGTTGAAGACATGATTATTATCTCTAAGCAGAGTCAGAGTGGGTGAGCTGGCAGTGATTATGGAGTATGGTGTGTGCTTTCAGCAGACTTCACTTAGGATGCTGTAAGAGTGAGTGGGGGAACGAGGAACTCAGATTGGGGTGGGAGTCACAAGTCATGGTGGAGGGGCACTCCACATAGGAAGCTATGTTCACTGTCATAGAAACACGTTCAGAAGTGGAAAGTACAGAGGGACCCTAACATAGGTTTCTCTTAGGATTTTTTAATTTTTAGGAGGATGATATGTTCAGTAGATACCATACTTTTATTAAGCATACATTAAACTGTAACACTTGTTTGTTTCACTCCATATATAGTATTCAACAAATTACACTAGACATTCACTTTATTATAAAATGGCCTTTGTGGTTTTTGCTTGGCTGTAGGCAGGCCAGGCTGGGTCACAGTGTTCAATAGATTAGATTGTTAAATGTGCTTTTGAGATTTATGATACTTTCAACTTATGTACAGTAGGTTTATCAGTCAGTTAACTCCATGGAAAGTTGAGAAACATCAGTGTTGAGCATGGCTGTAGAGTTAGAGGTGGAAGAGAAATGTGAGAAAAATTAATATTAGGTATTTAGAGGTACTTGCATATCATTTCCTTAAATACATTTTAAACCATTGTTTTTAAGCATTTAAACTGTATTTTTTTATTTTATGTGCATTGATATTTTGCTTGCACATACGTCTGTTTGAGGGTTTCAGGTCCTCTGGAGCTGCAGTTATAGACAGTTGTGAACTGACATGTGGTTGCTCGGAATTGAACCCAGGTCCTCTGGAAGAGCAACTAATGCTCTTAACCTCTGAACCATCTCTCCAGCCCTAGAATGACATTTTTAAGAGAGATTACTTTGTAGTTGTTTGTTATTTTAATAGGTAAATCTAGATGTGGGAATTAATTAAAAAATACATAAATCTGGAGCAGTCACTGTGGAAGTCAGTATGGAGGTTGTTCAGGAAAGTTAAAAGTAGAGCTACTTTTACCAAGTAAGAAATGCCCAGTGGGCCAGGCGTTGGTGGCACATGCCTTTAATCCCAGCACTCAGAGGCACAGGCACGTGGATCTCTGAGTTCGAGGCCAGCTTAGTCTACAGAGTGAGTTCCAGTACAGCCAGGACTGCTTCACGGAGAAACCCTGTCTTGAAAAAACAAAAAAGAAAGAAGAAATGCCCAGTGAGTAAAGGTGTGTGCCCTCTGAAAATTCGAGCCTGACATCTGAGTTCATTCCTGGTGGAAGGAGAGAGCTCCTGTGCGTGTGCGTGTGTGTGTGAGTGATAGAACTACCATATGATTTAACTATACTACTCTTGAGTGTATACGTGCCAGAATCTAAGGCAGCATGTTTTAGAGATTCTTAGGTATGTTTACTGCAGTGTTTTTCACAGTGGTCAGGATGGTGCCTGCTATGTGCTCATCAGCAGTTGAATTGGGAACAAAGATGTGGCATATGAAATTTTACTCAGCCATAAAGGAGAACAGAATTGTGTTATTTGCGGGGACGTGGGTAGAATTGGAGCTTGTCATGTAGAACTGACAGCTAGTTTTAGACAAGTATGTTTCATCCATGGAATAAAGGTTAAAATCATTGGTTCTCAACCTTCCTATTGTGGGGACCCTTTAATGCAGTTCTTCATGTTGTGGGGACCCCCAGCCGTACAATTATTTCATTGCTGCTTCATAATTAATTTTACTACTGTTACGAGTCATAATGTTAATACTTGATATGTGACCCCTGTGAAAGGGTCATTTGACCCAAAAGGGGTCTTGACCCACAGGTTGAGATCCACTGGTTTAAATGTCTATTCATGGCATGAAAGTTGGAAGGGAGGCAGTTTGGGAGGAAGGGGAAGAGAATTGGCTAAGATGAGTGAAATAGGTGAACAAGTATTACAAAGATACTTCATGCAACCAAAATAAGTAATAAGTATGAAATGACATAAAAGTAATTGGAGTAATTCATTTGAGAAGGGTCTTAGTTAGGGTTACTACAGCTGCGATGAAACACCATGACAAAAATCAACTTGGGGAGGCTTATTCTTTCACTTCACTATTCATCGATGAGGAAAGTCAGGGCAGGAACTCAAGCAGGGCAAGAACCTAGGGGCAGGAGCTGATAGAGAGGCTGTGGAGGGGTGCTGCTTACCAGCTTGCTCCTCATGGCTTGCTGAGCTTGCTTTCGTACAGCACCCAGGACCACCAGCCCAGGAGTCACAGTACTCACCTCCTACATACATCTATCAGTAATTGAGAAAACGGTTATAGGCTTGCTTGCATACAGACCCATCCTATGGAGGCATCTTCTCAATTGAGACTCCCTTCTTTCAGATGACGCCAGCTTTATTAAATTGTCATAAAACTAGACAGCATAGGTAAGTAAGGACCTGAAAGAATACAGTAATAGTGCAAAAGGAAAGGCAGGACTAGATGTGTATACATTTAGGCAGAAGAGATGGCCTGGGTACTGGTGAATCCTGCTTCGGTGACTGAGTAGGTGATATGTCTGTCAAATTCAAGCACACGTTTGAGTGCCTTTTAGGGTTTAGCTCTGTGCTTGGGATTTAGACCTGTCCTCAAGAAATGTAGTTTGCCCAGATGCCTTTTTATCTCTAGTGTTATCATTTGGTAATGTTTCTATTACTGTGTTGCAGGATTCTAAGTTCTGTAGGCCAGAGTGTGAAATAGTACATGGCTGCTGCTTTTATTTATTCTTTCAGCTGCATACATAAGTTACTTGTGTACTCCGCCATTATGCTCCCATAGTGCCTTCTCCCTCCACCAAGCCCCCTCATTATAACAAGCCTCCATCCTTCTCTTTCCTTCCATTACATTGAATTAGGGTTGCCTGCATAAGCATATGGGGGATAGTTATATGACCATAGTCACCTATCAGTGGCTGCAGTACTGAGGAATATGACTTCCTCTTCCCCATCCAGCCTAACTGCTTAGAGCTTCTCAGGAGGGTATATGTTTTTCTTTTGATAACACAATCACTAGTAAAGATTAGAAGCTGGGCACGGTGACACACACCTTTAATCCCAGCACTCAGGAGGCAGAGGCAGGCAGATCTCTGAGTTCAAGGCTAGCTTGCTCTACATAGTGAGTTCTGGGCCAGAGGGGCTATGTAGAGAGACCTTCTCAAGGGGAGAAGGTTTGATGAAAAATAAAGGGCGATAGGGGTTATGTAAATTTTATGTGTGCTTATAATTTTTCTTTTACAATAACAATAGAATTTCATCTCCAGTTCCCGGTGAGTTTATCGGGGACACTGGTGTATGTTAGCTGTGCCTCTGGCTGACTGCTCTTCTGCCTTTACCTCTTTTTCTGCTGCTGATTTCACTTACCTCACTTTTTAGTTTTTCAACCCACTGCCTTTCTGTGAAGTCTAATTCCGGGTGGTATTTTAGACCTGATTCCATTCCCTGAGTGCAGCACTGGGTTAAGGGAGCTCAGGAGCCCAGTGTGGCTACCGATGTGTGTCTTAGTGAGGCTGATGGTTCACGAAGAAAAGCCTGCTACCGATCTTGCTGTGTCCGTGTGGTAGATGGCATCATTGGAGGGAGTGAGAGTGTGCAGGCTGGGACCTCTTCCTCCTCTAGAGTTGCCAGCCCCAGTACAGCGATCCTGCTCTCAGGATTTCTCACAGGCTATACTTTAAAATGCTGACATACTAATTTGATGGTTAAGGTTCAACACAAGAGCCTTCTGGAGAGGACGTCTGTGCCCTAACATTCTGCTCCCCTTTCCTCAGACTCACCCTTCTAGTCCTAGAAGCCTTATCTGGTTAGCATCAACTCAGAAGTCCAAATCTGGAGTCTCATTGAATCAGGTATAAGTGAGATTGAGCACATCAGTCATCCCAAGGCAAGGTAAATTCCTCTCTGAACCTATGAAATTGAGTTACACTCTTTTAAAACAGTGGTAGGGCCTACAGAATAAGCATCCCCATTTTAAGCTTTGTGGCTCCACATGCACATTTCTTCCACATGCTAGTTTATTGCATTTCAGTTCTGTCCAAATTCCATGAAATCCTAGAACAGTTAGGTGTTCCTTGTAACCAAGGTAGCTGTTGCCTCTGGTTTGTTTCTAGTACCTTTTTGTTTGTGTTCCAGACTTGACCAGAATGGCTTTGTTTATAAGACCAGAAGAGGGCCTCAGTTCCCCTGGGGCTGGGCTGTGAGCCATCTGTTGTTGCTGGGAACTGAACTTGGGTCTGTCAGCGTGCACAATTGAACCATCTCCCCAGCCTAACTTTGCATGTTTCCACCAGCACTGTGGTTAGGACCACTTCATCACTGAGGAGTTCTAGGCTTTCCCTACAGCTCTCTCCTGAGCATTCACCTATAGTAATAAGGTTAATCCGTTCATGAAGGCAGACTTCTCATCTAATATTTTTTTAAGGTCCTTTATAATATTGCAGCGACAGTTTCAGCCAGGTTAGGAGGGACATTTAAACCCCATAGTATTATGTTCTACATTACAGAAGTTTTTCTTAGGTAATGCTGGTCTAGAATGCTTATTCGTCTTATTTGGATTCTGGCTCTGGCATTTTTTTTTTTTAAAGCATTGTGATCCTGAATAAATGTCACAAGCAGGTTAGACTTTATCTAAAGAGGAAAAGCACCACTTCCAGCTGAGTCAGTACAGTGTCTGGAAATCCAGGAGGGAGTCATTTCATAGATTTGGCTGTTCATTCCTCTTTGTACTGTTGCACCTTCCTGGGAACTCAGGAGTTCTGTTCTCTCATGGCTTCTGTGACTAGTTCTTCTGGTGTCCTACCACTCTGACATCGTTTGCCTTTGTTTCAAGCCTCTCCTCCTCTATATCACTTCCCATTTTAAAGTCCCATGTAAGGAGAGATTAACATAAAGACTCCATAGCTATTTTCTGTCTTTTCTTATTAAGTGGAAGTGGTCTAGTCATGCTTTTTTCTCTACTTCACTACATTCTAAGCTGTTAGGCAAGTCACTCATGTTCAGTTCACACAGTACTGATTTCTGGAACAGATTGGCTTAGTACTGTCTGTAGACAAGGAAGTGAGTGACATTGTCAGTACAGAAGTTAATCTTTTTTTCCCCCACCAAGTAATGGCAGCTAAATCCAGAGTATACTAATATACATGAAAACAACAAACTCCAAAGACTGATACAGTATCCAGTACAGAACAGCACAGTATACTATTCATTTAAGTCTGCGTTCCTGCCTGTGACTCAGTTCAGTCACTTATCTGTGTCAGAAGACTCCATAGACACTGCAGATCTACTCCTGGCTTCCATAGCTTCCGAGAGTCCTCACCCTCCAGTTAATCATCTGGACCTTAACAAAGCTATGGAATTTATTATCCAGACAATGGTAACTATGTTTAGGATTTTCGTGTTTTTAGTACTTTAGCTATAGAATCAAAGACTTTGAGGGTCTGCACCAAAGTCTACTTTGCTTAAGCCAAGTCTACTCCTTCCTCCCCAGTTGCTGGATACTAAACCGAGCACTATGCATGCCAGGCAAGCACTCTGACTGAACTACATCCTCAGCTAGACCATGTCCCTCCCTCCCTCCCTCCCTCCCTCCCTCCCTCCCTCCCTCCCTTCCTTCCTTCCTGTTTTTTGAGACTGGGTTTCTCTGTGTATCCCTCGTTGTCCTGGATCTCGCTCTATAGACCAGGCTGGCCTTGAACTCAGAGATCCGCCTGCCTATGCCTCCTGAGTGCTGGGGTTAAAAGTAGACTATGTTATTTCTAATGTATAGTTTTAAGAACATGAAGGCTTTAGGTTTTTTGGGGGGTGGGGTGGGGTGAGAAGTATAAATGTGTTGTAATAACAACATATCCTATAATTTAGATCTGTTAGATGCTTCTTCAATCTTTTATCCATTGGCACTGTCACAGTCCCCTTGTGTGTACTATTTCTGAGGCCAGTGTAGTGCTTTTAAGTGTTTACCCTAGTTTCTTTGCTACACTTACCATATTGCCAATAGTTGTGTTCTGGAAAGAAAGTCTGATGTGTCTGTCTTCAATGAAAAGTTACTGCTGCCTCTTTTTTTTTTTTTTTTGGTTTTTTCGAGACAGGGTTTCTCTGTGTAGCTTTGCGCCTTTCCTGGAACTCACTTGGTAGCCCAGGCTGGCCTTGAACTCACAGAGATCCGCCTGGCTCTGCCTCCCGAGTGCTGGGATTAAAGGCGTGCGCCACCACCGCCCGGCTACTGCTGCCTCTTCTAGATCTAAACTTTAAACTTCGTTGCATGGTTGTATGCCCTGACCCGCAGTTTCTTGCTGTTCTGATTCTTTATCCAAATCAGGCTGTTCCTCAAATACCTCCTACCGTTTTCAGTTTTTGGTGCTTTGTTTCTAATTTTATTAATTAATTAATTAATATGTATAGTATTCTGTCTGCATGTTTGCCTGCAGGCCAGAAGAGGGCACCAGATCTCATTACAGATGGTTGTGAGCCACCATGTGGTTGCTGGGAATTGAACTTGGGGACCTCTGGAAGAGCAACCAGATGCTCTTAGCTGCTGCTGAGCCATCTCTCCAGCCCTTGTTTCTAATCCTTTTCCCTGTCTGGTTTGCCTTTCTCTTTGTTTGATAAATTCTGTGCCAGTGGCATTTTGTGAAAAACTACTCCGTTCCCCCAGACAATTACAGAGCCGTCAAGGTGTGTATTAGGCACACTGGGAAAGTGTGCCCCAGAGAAAAGTATCGTTGATTCTGAAAGTTAGAGAAGTGTTCTGCTTAAAGATTATTACATATTTATATAGAGAGTTATGTGTAAGAGTGTTATTTTTATTTATAAGTAGTACATTTTTTCAGTTTTTAAGAAGCTCAAAATATGAATAGTGATTACTTTTCTTTTTAAACTAATTTTACTTTTTCTGAATAGTCAAGAAACAATTGATGAACTGAGAGTGTAATTCTAAACTTTTGATTTCATTGTGAGCAAAATTTAATATTCATTTACTACATACAGCAAGCATTGCCAGGCACAAAGATGGGAAGTCAAAAAAAGACAGTGCTAGAGATGTTCATAGCATAGAGGGGTCAGATGCCTGGGATGAAGGAGTCTTGGTACAGTGTCCCAAGTGCTGCCGTAGGGCTGTCATAAGGCCATGTTTCTGCTTGCCCAGTTTGAACTTTATATGTAGGAATTTGTGGATTTTGTTACATTGATTCTAGTCACATTACTCATGGGTGTATAAAGTCAAGAAATCTTTTTTTTTTTTTAAAGATTTATTTATTAATTATATATACGGTGCTCTGTCTGCATGTATCCCTGCAGGCCAGAAGAGGGCACCAGATCTCATGATAGATGGTTGTGAGCCACCATGTGGTTGCTGGGAATTGAACTCAGGACCTTTAGGAAGAGCAGCCAGTGCTCTTAACCTCTGAGCCATCTCTCCAGCCCTAAAGTCAAGAAATCTTAAGCGTTGATAAAACACTTCATTCTGTTACATAGCTTCACTGAGTTTCAGGTGATATTCTGTAATGTACAAATGGTACAGAGCCTTGATCTTGTTTTTTGTTTTTGTTTTTTCCTCCCTTTGTAGCTGTAAGATGTCCACTTGATGATTTAGAGGGTGTGTGTGTGTATGTTCATCTTTCAGTTGAACATAGAGTTTACCTATTGGACTGGTCTAGCTAGCCAGCTTGCTAAGGGATCCCCTGTCTCTACCGTCCAAGCACTGGGATTACAGGGTGATTGTCATGCCCACCAGGTATGTGGGTATTAGGAATCCCAGTCCTCACACTGGGGCAGCAAGAACTTTTTACCCACTGATGCATCTCTTCAGCCCACATAATCTCGTTTTTATCTCTTTGTGCAGCCCTGTGTCTGCACGGTACAGTGATTATTAAAGTAGAAAATGTATCTATTGGGTATATTTGGTTATAAGTGTCAAGGTGGCTTAAACAATAAGGAATATATTGTTTCACAGAATAAGAAACTCAGAGCCAGAGTTAAGGGGCGGTTTAACAGTTTGCCACTTTTGAATGCATAAACCATGTTTCCTAAGCTCTGCCTGCCAGGAGAGGACCATTACAACCTCAGACACTGACTGAAGTGAGGACAATGATTTCCTCCACCGTCTTTTAGAAACTCTTTGCTACTGTCTCAAAGTAGGCCTTTGCCTTAGGTCTCTCTGTTTTCCCTGGCTCTTGTACACAAGTTCCTTGTTCTGAAGGTTCAGGTCTTGTAACCTGGCCCTAGCTTGCTTTCTGTCACCAAAGGCTAGGCCTGAAAGAACCGACAGCTGCCTCTTTAATACTGTACTTGATGTTCTGAAGGAAGCTCGCTGATACCTGGTGAGCTTATAAATAGTGAAAACTGTCTGGCTTTCGGTGTCTCACTGTGTTTCAGCCTTCTCTGGCATGTAGCTGTCCATTCCCATGTGGGCAGCATCATCATTAAAATACTAGAGACAAAAACAAAAAGATCAGTATGGCAGGCATGTGAAAAGTTGATGGTGGGAGTGTAAATGTTATAGTTGTTTGGGAAACGGCCCGTCAAATGCTAAACACAGAATCACTATGTGGCCTACGAATTCCATTTTATATATGTTATCCTTCTGTTCTTTAGCAAAGTGTTCCTATGGTGAGTCGGTATTCCATGAATCGATATGATAGCTGGGCATGATGATGCATGTCAGTAATCTAAGTACTTAGGAGGCTGAGCAGGTTTGTGGATTTGAGGCCAACTTCATCAAGACCATCTAAGAAATCCAAAAAAAGAATCAGTTTATTTCTTTTTATTGTTGAACAATGTTGTTACATTGGATGGGTCACTTTTTATATTACTGGTCAGGGCTTCCTCCCTTTCCTCTCATTCATATTGTATGAATAAAAAGCTGGTGGTAGACCTGACTTGGCTTGGGCCATAGTTTGTTGGCTAATAAATTATTCTTCAGTCTCCTGCAAAGTCATTTCTTTCTGTTGGAGAGCACTTTCCTTTATTTCTTCTAATGCCTTTTGTTATCTGCCTTCTGGATATCACAAGTTTTTCATTCAAACTTTAAGTGCCTAGCCTACAGTGCCCTACCTTCAGCTGTCACATGATTATGATTATAATGGCTGCCCGAGCTTAGTGTTCTTTGGGCATTTCAGCTCTGTGGCCATTAGTCAGTGTGGTTTCTCACCACCTGGCCTTCTGCTAGGATTTCATTATTTCTTGTCTTAGAGACCATTTTTTCAACTGCAATAATTGAAGATGTCATGCCTATGAAATTTTGATTGGGGGTTTTATTATGTATGTTTGACCTAAAATTAGACTCTAGTACCAAGTTAATATTGTAACCTATGTACAGGAAGGTGTTAGTACAGCTTCATGTCATGGTATTTTACGTTTCCTTCACTTCCCTTGTCCACCCCCCTCACCTGGCTCTTGCTGTCTGCTGACAACCTTGTGTGATTATGACTGTTGTGTTAGAAACTCAGCATTGCTACGCCAGCTTAGCCCCTTGGGTATTTTCTCAGGTGGGAAAATAGCTTCTATGTTTCTCTTGTATAATGTGTATAAGCTTTTTTTTTTTTGTGATATATTGGAACAAAGCTGAGATTTCTATTAAAATAGCATACCAAGTCTTAAATATCATTATGGCACTTTGCAACTGTTTTAGTGATTTTTTTTCCTTCTCCTTCGCCTCCCCTACTTCTGTTACCCTTCACCCCTCCCATATCCACCCTTCCCAATCCTTTTTCCTCTTTTATATATCTCATGTATCCCTTTACTCTACCCTGCCACCCAAGGCTTCTCTTCACCTAATTTTACACTCTCTTGGTCTTTTTTCTAGTTCTTTTAGACCTTACCCCCACATTCATGTATACTTTACAGACTAGGAATCTGCATATGAGAAATAACATGCCACTGTCATTCTGAACTTAAGGTGCCTTGGTTAGTATTAATTATACTTTTCTGACCCATCTAATTTCCTGAGAACACTATGACCTTATTTTAATATAATATATTAAATATATAAATATAAATAAATGTACAAATAGATGAAAAGATGTATGTCACACTTTCATTGTCCATTCATCTGTGATGGTCTCTTCTAGCATGAATGCACAAGTATCTGTGATAGTGGAGGGATACCATTGGGGATATGCCGAGGAATGGTTTTCTGGGTCATATGATAGTTCTGTTTTTAATTTTTTTGAGCTGCCTTCATACTGACCTCCTTAACAATGTACTGCCTCGCCCTCTACCAGCTGTGATTAAGGGTTCTTTTCTCACCTCCTTGTCGACATTTGTTGTTAGATTTCTTGATGCGAGCCGTTGTTAATGGGGTGAGGTAGCATCCCCAAAGTAATTTTAGTTTGCATTTCCCAGATGAGTAGGGATGTTGAACAATTTAAAAAATATGTACTGGTCACTTGTGGGGTATTTGTGTTTTTTTGAGGGAGGGTGTCTTCTTTTAATTAGTCCATTGATGATTTGGTGTTTAGTTTTTGTGGTTCTTTTTAAATTCTGGGTACTAGCTGTCTGCCTGGAGTGTGGTTACTGATTCTCTTCTCCTGTCCTGTGGTTGTCTGTTCTGCTGTTAGCTTCCTTAGCTGTTAGAAACTTGACTTTCATGGAGTCCCTTCTGCTGATTCTCGGAGCTAGTTCCTAGACTCTTGGGGAGTTCTTGCCTAAGCCTGTATTTTGAAGGGCATTCCCTGTGTGTTCTACCAGCCATGTCAGCATTCCAGGTATTAGGATAAGGCTTTCCATCCACACTGAGTGGGCAAAAGATCATACCTAACTTCATTCTTCTGTCCGGATACTCAGTTTCCAGCACCATTTGTTGAAGAATCTCTTTTCCACTACATGTTTTTGAGCCTTTCTCAAAAATTAGGTAGCCATAGCTTTGATCTAGAGTTCTTCTGTCTGTGTTTATGCCAGTATCAGGCTATTTGTTAGTGACTGTAACTCTTGTCTCGTTTGAGATCAGGTATTAAGACGCCCCCAGCTGTGTCTCTTAGAGTTGTTTTGGCTGTCCATATGAGTTCTCGGATTGTGGTTTTTTTTTTCCTAGTTCTCTGAAGAATGACATTGGCATTTTGATGGGCATTGCATTGTGACTGGATTGCTTTTGGCCATATGGTCATTTTACAATATTGATTCTGTCAATCAAGGAGCATGGCAGTCCTGTCTCTTGTCCAGTGTGTTGTCTGGGTTTTCTTTTTCATTGTATTGAAGCTTTGAGAGAGGTCTTTCACTTGGTTAGGTTTATCCCTAGGTACTTTATTCTGGGGTAAGCTATTATGAATGAGACATTTTTCCTAATTTCTTTCTCTGTGAGTTTATTGTTTGTATATTTGAAGGCTGCTGACTTTTATACATTGATTTTGTGTTCTGCGACTTTACTGAAAGTGTTTATTCTGACAGTTTTTGTTGGATCTATAGGGTCTTTTAACAGAATTACTTCATCTACGAATAGGGACAGTTTGGTTTCTTGTGTTTTTATTTTTATCCCCTTTGTATCTTTCTCTTCCTTGTTGCTATGGTTAAGGTTTGGGGCACTTCATTGAGTAAGAGAGGTGAGTGGGTGTCTCTGTTCCTGGTATCCAAGGAAATCTTTTTGTTCTCCTCCATTCAATACAGTATTGGCCATTGGCTTGTTGTGTAGAGCCTTTATTATTTTGAGGTATATCCATCTATTCCTCATGTCTCCAGGACTTTCATCATGAAAGTTGGTTAAACTTTGTCCAGTGCCTTTTCTGCATCCGTTGTGATGACTGTGTGATAACTGTTCTAACTTTATAGATTGTATTACATTTATTGATTGCATATGTTGAACCAACCTTGAATTTCAGGGATGAAATCTACTTGGTCATGATGTAGGATCATTTTAATGTATTCCTGAATTCATTTTGTAAATATTTTGTTGAGAATCTTTGCATTGCTGTTCTTCAGGGAAATGGATTTGTGGTTTTCTGTTTTTGTTCTCTTTATTTGGCTTTGGTTTGGGGATGGTACTGGTTTTGTGAAATTAATTTCAAAGTGTTCCTTCCCTTTATATTTTGTGCAACAAACCAAAGAGTATTGGTATTACAGTTTTTTTTTTATCACCAAATTAGTTCAAATTTTGTTTCTGTCTTTGTGTGCTTGCTGCTTAACCTTATTATCCTGATGACTTGAAGGATAACTTGGAGGATAAATGAGAATATGAATGTGAAGTCTCTTAGCAAGGATCCAGCAACATAAATGTTACTTCACTTTTTTCATCTAGTAAATGTTAGAGTGCCCCCTTTCCATCCATAATTATTTTCCATTAACTTCTAGAGTGTTTCTTAGGTCTATTAGCTCATTATTCTACTTTGAAAATGTCTTCACTTAGTTCTAGTTTAAAGGTAATTAAATTTTCAATTAATACATTTGAGGCATCTGAAGGATTTTAGGCCTTTAAGATTTCCTTTGAAGAGCAATGTCATTGTTAGGACACATCACATGGGAGGACCAGCAGATTGTATCTGTGTGAAGGCTTTCTTGTATAAAAAAAAAAAAAAAGCCTTTGCTGCATCTGATAATACTCAATGTGTAGCTTATACGTTTGGATTGTATTCTTAAATCCTGACACTTAAGTCTCGTGCAGTGATTGCCTGCAGTATACTGATTGCTTTGTAAAACACCATTTTGGATATAGACCACACCCCCACACCCCTTTTTTGAGTTTCTTTAATGTTGAGGTCTCAGACGTTCTTGGACAGATTAAAGGTTGACACAGAGGAAAGAACCATTTGTGAGTGGATGGTTGAAAGTTCATCCATAGTGGTTGGTAGTCATCATTTGACTTCCTATCTATGAAAGCCTATTTATGGGATTAGAATATGTAAGTATGTTCTGTATCCTGCACTAAAGAGCATGGTGAAGAAAGCAGGCATTTGCTACTGAGGAAGTTGAAGTGCACTGATACATTCCCTAGGAGGAAGACCTAGAATAATGTCGTCTCTTTGTATGACTGATAAGAAGGTATGTGAGGGCTGGAGAGAGGCTCAGTGGTTAGGGGCTCTGACTGCTTCTCCACAGGACTTCACACCCACATGGCAGTTAACCATCTGTGACTCTAGACCCTGGGGAACCTATGTCCTCTTTGGGCCTCCAAGGGTACCAGGCTTGCAAATGGAACAGAGGCATACTTGGAGGCAACACACCCATACATACACATTTTTACAAAGGTAAATGTGATTATGTTAGACTAGATCAGCAAGCCATTTTGAAAATTTCATCTCCTAAGGTCACTTTAAAGACACTTAGCAGGGAGGAGGGGAATGGATAATGTGGGTCATTCCTTGTGGTCTAGCAACCAACATAGTTTACAGTTACTGGTCAAATTCAGTTTGTGCTGTTCTTATGATTCATTGAAAATCTACAGTAAAAAGAAATTGGGAATTATTGTCCCTGTTATTATGCTTAATCTCTTCCTGATTAAACTTTTTCCTTAGTTTGTTTATAATCCTATTATATGAATCCTAGTAATAGATTACATATTAATAGAATACATAAACACTTATGTTCTAAGAAAATATTATAGAATAATTCAGATTATGATAGAGCCATGATAGACTTAAAACCTTTACCATAGAACCATGTTCAGTTGGATTAGGTTTTTTTGTTGTTTTGAAATAATCTAATGTAGGTGAGGCTGGCCTTGAACTGCCGATCTTCCTGGCTCTCCCTTCCAGTTGCTGGTATGCTAGGATTATAGACAGAAGCCAAAACTCCCACTTTCTACCTCTTTTTTCTTTTCTTTTTCTCATTTAGTGTTTGGCAGTTCACAATTTTCTCTTCTTCAAATTCTTTAAATTTTAGTTGCTGTTCTTTTTTATTGATGTTTTAGTTTTAATTTTACTTTATTGTTATTGTTTCGAGACAGGGCCTCACTGTTCTGTAACTTGATATGTAGATCAGGCTGGTTGCAAATTCACAGATCCACCTGCCTCTGTCTCTCAGTTGCTGGTGTTAAAGGTGTATGTCACTGTGCTTACCCTTCTCCTCTTTGTAGTTTTGAAAAACTGTCTGAGCTGTGTTTTGTAGGCCAGCTTAAAAAATAGGCCTAAGTGATCCTCTTGCCTCAGCTTCTTAAGTACTGGAACTATAGGCAATTCCCTGCCCACTGAGCTTGGATTTGTGTTCTGTGGGGTCTTGTGGGTGGGATAAGTTAACCATGTACATGTTGATAATTGAAAATTTCAAAGTTGTAAAGTGTTTTTTTTTTTTTTTTTAAGATTTATTTATTTATTATATATACAGTGTTATCCCTGCAGGCTAGAAGAGGGCACCAGATCTCATCACAGATGGTTGTGAGCCACCATGTGGTTGCTGGGAATTGAACTCAGGACCTCTGGAAGAGCAGTCAGTGCTCTTAACCTCTGAGCCATCTCTCCAGCCCCCAAAGTTGTAAAGTTTTATCTCTAGTGACAGTCTTTCCTCTGAGCCTAGGTTCTGTAAGTTCTTGACAGACAGGTGCATGCACACAAGCTTGCAGGATATCCATAGACTGATTACACTCTCAAAGTTATACATTGGGGGAATAGTATTGAGAACATACAGTTGATACTTTGATCATGCCTACCATAATGCATTATATGTGTGTAGTTTTCCTTACAATGGTTTTGTTAAAGAAGGTTAATAGTAGACTCTTGTCTTTACATATAGAAAAAATATTTAGATTATTAGTACATCAGTTTAATCAGATGTAAATTTCCATAGTAAAGTTACACCCAGATAGTACCATGAAAGAAGAATCAGATATGCTAGAAATTAATTATAGTATAAAAACATAAAAGTATGAATAAATCAGATTAAAATTAGGGACTTAAGGGCTGGAGAGATGACTCTGCGGTTAAGAGCACTGACTGTTCTTCCAGAGGACCTGGGTTCAATTCCCAGCACCCACATGGCGGTTTACAACTGTCTATCTCCAGTTCCAGGGGATCCGACACCCTCACACAGGCACCGCAGGCAAAACACCAGTGCACATAAAAGATAAAAATAAATTATTTTTTTAAAAAAAGAAAAAAATTAGAGACTTAAAAGTGGTTCTCTTTCCAAAAGGAGGCTAGTTCTTGGAGAAAATCATTGATTCCTGGTCCTAGGATGGAAAGCATAATGTGGTGTGAAGTGTGCAGAAGGATGTGCACATATCTGAAGGACACAGGAACCAACTCACCGGATAGGAACTGGCTATATTTGAAGTGATTTAAGCATTAGATTAGATAATATTGGTAAGTGATTATAGTTCAATCTCATAAAATCCACAAGTCCATGCCAGGCATGGCTTTGCACACCTTTAATCCCAGCATTTGGCAGCAGAAGCCGGTGGGTCTCTGAGTTCAAGGCTAATTTGGGCTGCAGAGTGAGTTCCAGACCAGCTAGGACATAGTTCCTTGCCACATGACCGAAGTATGCAAGCTGAACAATACAAGACTGTCAGCAGAATAGAATCTGCGGTAATTTAAACCTAATTACAGAGTTAATTTTAATCATACCTTAGTTTGACATCAGATTCTGTTAAGGCAGACTACACAGTGGAGGACAACACAATTCTGTGACCGTCTTAGAATCTGCTCCCATGGTACTGAACACAATACAGCTGATTTGGACATTGTCTCTAGCTGTTGAGTAACTGGATGAAATTGAAGCGATAGTTTAAGTATTTATCTAGTCTGGGAATAACTTCTCCTATACATGTTAGGTAGAAGCAGACAGCGTTGCATAATAAGACTCTGTCCAAAAAAGCCAAACTGTAGCTGGAGTTTTCCTGCCTGGCCCACAGTCAGGGCAAATCTCTCTCACCTGCCAGTCCCACAGCCTCTCAGACCCGACCAAGTAAACACAGAGACTTATGTTGCTTTCAAACTGTATGGCCGTGGCAGGCTTCTTGCTAACTGTTCTTATAGCTTAAATTAATCCATTTCCTTTAATCTATACCTTGCCACATGGCTTGTGGCTTACCGGCATCTTCACATGCTGTTTCTCATCGTGGCGGCTGGCAGTGTGGCTGGCAGTGTCTCTCTGACTCAGCCTTCCACTTCCCAGCTTTATTCTCCTCCTTGCCCCGCCTATACTTCCTGCCTAGCCAACGGCCAATCAGTGTTTTATTGATTAATTAGCAACACATTTGCCATACATCCCACAGCACCAAACAGACAATATCTTGTACACCAAGCAGAGGGATTTATTTAAGGACTTTATCATCAAGTGATCTTGTGACTAACCTGGTAATATTGTACAATGCTTGAATTCTGTAGGCTTTCTTACTATGTAAGTTTAAAACATGTTAGCTTTAGGAAATCTAGGCCTGTACGTTTTCTAGAAATTAGAGGACAGGGTGACTTCTTATGTAAAGAAATACTTAGAAGTAGTTTTAAATGGCTTGCTGTTTTATATTGAGCTTCATGTTCCTGTTAGCATTTCACTAATATTTCAGTTGTACAGGATTTGGAAAATTCTCTTTTACTGAATGTGTATAATTGATAACAAGGTTTTTCTTCTTAACAGTCTCATTAAGCTTTAATTAAGCAGAAATGATAGGAATGCTTCACTCTGAGCTTTTTATCAAAATAAGTTCATTATCCTGATCTGTTGACACAGGCCTGTAATCTCAGAACTTGGGGTTGAGGCAGGAGATTCAGGAGTTCAACGTCATCCTTACCTACATAGGGAGTCAAGGCGGTCTGGGCCTTGGAACAGTTTCTCAGAAAAAGAAACAAAATAAACTTAGTTTATCCAGCAAGACAAATGAGTGCATTGATAGTCTCTAACGTGTATTTTGTGTGTGGTGTGTTTATAGTATTAAAGATACTTGAACTGTATTTTAATCAAATGCTTGCATAAGTCTTAATGATAACTTAACTCTTTTGTCTACCATATTGCTCACTATATTTTCTTATCAGTTAAAAAGTATAGTTTATAATTCCAAACATAAATTTATGGCTCATTTACCTGTTTTGTCACATTAAAAAAAAGTTGTTTAATATTCCAAAGACGTTTTACTGTATCTCATAACTAATTGATTCTTTCTTCCTCCCTCAGGGAAATGAGGCGAGTTACCCGTTGGAAATGTGCTCACACTGTAAGTTGAATATAATTGCAACAACCATTTGTTTTTCTTATAAATGTGTGTGTGTGTGTGTGTGTGTGTGTGTGTGTGTGTGTGTTTTACATCTCTATGATGCTTACTTATTGATTTTGTATCAAATGTAGCCCACATTTAAAATGGAGAACACATGGATCAGATATTCTTTTCGTTACCAGAGTAGAGAATTAAAAAAAAAAACAAAACAGATTTTATGATTAATAGCTGCACAATGTTGTAATTACATGTTATAAACCCCCAAATCTCTATGACTTAAGTTCACAGAGGGTTCTTTGCAGTTTCAAAGTGAATTTGTTACCATGGTTTTTTTTTTTGTTTTTGTTTTTGTTTTTTGGTTTTTTTTTGTTGTTGTTGTTCTGTTTTTTTTCTGTTTGTTGATGGAAAGATCTGGACTCCTTTGTTTTGTAATGTTAATAGCTGTACCCAGTACTCCCAAAATTCTTTGGGAAATAGAATTACAAGAACAGGAAAGCTGGTATTTTGTGGGCTAGCACTTGTCACCTGGCCCAGTTAGCTATCTATGGACTGGAAAGTAGATCCTTCTGTACCTTCAGGAAGGAGAAACAGATGTGTTCAGTTGGTATTTTGCAGTTTTTTTAGATCCAGATGAAGTGGGGTGGGTAACTGAATGAAAGGCAGTTGTCAAAGGCTTCTTCAGATACTGTAAATGTTTCTTAAAAGTTTGAGGCTTTTTAAAAATTTTTAATTGTATTTTACTTATTTCGACATGTGTGGGTGGGGTGGAAGGTGTGTGTGTGCCACAGTGTCATATGGAGATCAGAGGGCAACTTGTGGGGTTTGGTTTTTCTCTTTGCACCATACTGGTACAAAGGATCCAACTGGAGGTATGTTATCAGGTGTGGCAGCATGCACCTTTACCTGCTAAGCAATTTTTGCCAACCCCTCATTCATCTATTCATTCATTCATTCATTCATTCATTCATTCATTTATTTATGAGATAGGTTCTCACTGTGCAGTCCTGTCTCTCTGTGTGTGTGTGTGTGTGTGTGTGTGTGTGTGTGTGTGTGTGTGTGTATGCATGTATGTATCTATCTATCTATCAATCAATCAGTCATCTAGACAGGCTCTCACAATGTGGCCTTACCCATTTATTTGCTTATTTATTCAGCACGCTGTCACTGTGCAGCCTTAAATTTATTTACTTATTTATTTATGAATGATATAGGTTCTCGCTATGTAGCCTTACTTAATTAATTAATTGTTTGTTTGTTTGTGGGACAGTCCTCACTGTGTAGCCCTATTTACTATTTGTTTGTTTGTTTAATTAATGGGGCAGGTTCTCCTGTATAGCCCTATACATTCATTCATTCATTTATTCATGGGACAGGTTTATTATCCCTTCATTACATTTCATATCAGGCTTTTCTTTAAACTTTTTAATCTCCTTGAGATCTGTACTTAGCTTCGTTACACTTCCTGGTGCTCCTTTTTCCCTCAAACTACATTTTGTATTTCTCCTTGCTCAGCTTACTCTTCACTGTAAAGCTGCATAAGAGTGAACACTAATAACCATATGGTAGAGTCAATACTAGGCTATCTAGAAATCTCCTCCTCTAATAGCATTAATCCAAAACTCTTCAATTTAACCTCAGGTAGATCTTTTCTTTTCAGACAAGGGCAGAAAGCAGCCATTCTTGGCCAAAATAATCACAAGGATGGTCTCTAGGCTGGTCATATTCTTCCCCTCTAAAACTTCTTGAGCTGGACCCTCACAGTTCAAGTTGCCCTTGGCACTGTCTTCCATGCTTCTGCTAGGATGGCTCGTTAAGACCAGTTTAACGTGTTCAGCTTCTTTCCTAATCCAAAGTCCACATTCTGCCAACAAGCAGCATGGTCAGGCCTGTCAACAGCAATACCCCACTCCCGGTACCAACTTCTTAGTGTTCTGTTGCTGTGGAGAGACACCATGACCATGGCAACTCCTATAAAAACAAATTAATTGTGGCTTACAGTTTCAGAGGTTTAGGTCCGTTATCATGGTGGGGAGCGTGGAGACATGCAAGCAAGCTTGTTGCTGGATTAGGAGCTGAGTGTTCTGATCCAGATCTACAGTCAGCAGGAACAAAGAGCCTCTGGGCCTGGCGTGGGTTTCTGAAACCTCAAAGCCTATCACCCAGTGAAACACTTTGTCCAGCAAGGCCATACCTCCTTATCCTTTCAAATAGTGTCCCTCACAGTGACCAAGCATTCAAATCTATAAGCCTATGGGGCTATTCCTATTCAAACTTCCATGTCATGCCTGGCTATTTTAGTCCTATTGTTGTGTGTATGAGTAAATGGTGTGCATGTGTGGAAGTTAGAAGACAACTCTGGAGGCAGTTCTCTCCTGTCTTTATGTGAGATCCAGGGGTTGAGCTCAGGTCTCCTCAAGTCCCTTTACCCTCTGAGCCATTTTGCCAGCCCAATTTTATATACATGTTAGATGAAGGGCTGGGTGTTAATTTAGTCTAGGAATTGGTTTACTCGAACAATGTGTTTTAACAGGAGTTTTGAAAACACTTAGGTCACTTCTGTCTGGCGTGACCCAAGAACAGACCGCTCTGTGGAGGCTCAGTTTATGTTGATGACCTTTAAGATACTTGAGAGTTGACCACAGCCACAGTGTCTTTCTCAATATATTGTAATTGCTGTTAGTCCGTGGGGATTAGAGATTAAATCTTCAAAAATATTTGATATGTAGAATAACTTATTTTCCTTACTGTCTATTTCATTGATAATGTAAGATTTAGGAATAAAAGCCATGTGACTCATGGGCTTGGTCATATTGTTTCTTTTTCTTTTCCTTTTTTTAAGACTACCTTTTTCTTTTTCTTTTTTTTTTTTTAAGGATTTATTTATTTATTTATTGTGTATGCAGTGTTCTGCCTGCTTGTACACCTGCACGACAGAAGAGGGCATCAGTTCTCATTATGGAGGGTTGTGAGCCACCATGTAGTTGCTGGGAATTGAACTCAGGACCTCTGGAAGAACAGTCAGTGTCTCAACCTCTGAGACATCTCTCCAGCCTGGTCATACTGTTCCTATACATTAAGGTTACATTACTTTGGTCCTATCTGCCTTACTGTATATGCACCTGCTCCCCCTAATCTTCAGATTGTAATTTCTCTTGTGTCTGAACAACTTCATCCCCCAAGTTGGTTTTGGCGCTGATTTTTTTTGTTTTGTTTTGTTTTTTAATAATCCCTTTCATAAGCACCATGCCTGTTACACTGTTTTCCATTTATAGTAGGTCTGTTAGTATAGAAAATGAGGTTTTAGTGTACTTTATCAACATCAGTTAGCATGATTTAGACCATGCTCTGGTATTTAGTACATATCAGATTCTTTGGCAGCCAGAGTTCTCCGTGTCACTTAATTTCTGCCATAGACACAGTTACATGAGGTTTGGAAGGTAAAATGACCTGGGGCTTGTTCTGTTTTTCCTGTAGGATTCTGGTGTGATTTGTGCTGTTGTGTTTTTGCACTGTTCTGGGGCCAGAAGTTTAACATTTGCTTTGTAGCTTCCTGATATTTAGGGCGGCAATACTTGAGTTGATAGTGCAGTTCCATAGTGTGATTTATAAAAGTTTTAAAGTTTAATGCAGTCCTTCCACCTTTCTCTCTTTCCACCCCACCCTCTCTCCCTTTCCTTCCCTTTTGTCTTTTGTCGTTAAGAATCAATGCTTAGGGCCTTGGTATGGTAGCATACATCTGTGATTCCAGCATTTGGAAGCTGAGGGAGGAGGATCGTCATGAGTTGGAGGCCAACCTAGAATATGTAATGAAACTGTGTCTCAAAAGCCCAAAGCCTGTGGTCTGTCAGCTAACTCATTTGATTTGGTTGTCTGTAGTGGAACCCTGGGTAGCACAGTAGTTTGAAGGAAGGTGGTGTACAGATTGTGCACTCAAGGGGGATGGGGCAGTGACTGACCTGGCTAGGAAGGAAGGACCCATAGAAAAGAAAACAGACAGATGGTGTGTGCAATGTGTTTCTCTTGGCACATAAATAAAGTGCTCTAAGAGAAAACCTTGGTAACACCAAATAGCTATTCCAGAAACGTTGGGCATCAGGAATGGAGAACAGGATTGAGATGGGCTGAGGACTTGGTATCTGAGAACCAAAAGAAAGAAATGAAGCCTTCTTTTAAGGACTAGTGATGACCAGGTAGCTGATGTCTTCTTTGAAAGAAGTCAGGTCTCTCAAGTGAAAGGGTGTTTCTCAGGAAAAGGTGGCATCTCTGGAATTGGATTGGAGACGGTTGATAGGTTAAGATAGTTTGAAGCTTCCAAGGTTTCAGATCATTCTGCTGTCCTCAGCAGAAGCAGCCCTGTTAGCTCTTTTGTGTGGCTAGTTCTTCCTTGCTTGGATCCTCTCGTCTTGCACTGAGTTGTTGCTTGGGCTTTGTAGAGTTGAAGTCGCTCTTCTCGGTTTAAGTTCCTTTGTACCTGGTTTGTTGCTGTGTGTGTGTTTGCACGTTCTGGAGCCAGTCTGTACTTGTGCTTTGCTGTGTAGCCCAGCCTGACCTGCAGCTGTGTAGATTGTTTTTGAAGTCCCTTTGCCTCAGCCTCCCATGGACTTGCCTCCGAGGCGTGTGCCACCACATCTACCTTAGTAATTGTTGACTTACTTTTTTGCGACAGGGTCTCATGTATGTATTAGGCTAGCCTTCAACTTTCTCTGAAACCAAAGTTGACCTTCAACTTCTATTCTTCCTGCCTTCTGAATACTGGAATTACAGGTATCCCCCAGTATCCAGTTTATGAGGTCTTAGTGATGTCTAGCTTTATTTATTTGACTGTTACTTGATAATTTTGAAGTAGCTAAAGAATTTTAATCTTAGAAGCACTGAAAGCCCACATGAGTAATTCTTGCTTTCTAAATTTATGATACATGTCTAAAATCCTCATTTTATTTTTAATTATGCTTATGCCTAGGTCTCTGGGTGCAAATGTTTGGGAAGGTCAGAAGAGGGTCCCCTGAATCTAGAGTTAGAAGCAGTTGTTAGCACCCTGGATGTGTGGGTACTGGACTCTGAAGTCAGATTCGCTACAAGAGCAGGGAGTGCTGTGAACCATCTCCCGGCCACTGAAGTCTAGGCTCTTAAACCACCACGGTTTCCTGTTCTAGAAAATAGATAGCTGAAATGCATGTGACTATCCATATTTAATACACTACTTCAATCTTTCATATATTGGTAATAACTTTGCTTTGTTCACTTGGTAGTTGATCTGTTTTATGCAGAATATAAATATTAAACTGCTGGTCTGTAAACAAGTTTTTTGTCTTTATTGATATATAACATACTCACTTTGAGAACATAGTGATGGGCTGCAGAAGCCATTCATCACGTGTGCAATGTGCTGTATCATACCCCCAGTGTTTCTCCTTCCATGTCACACATGAATTCAAACCTGACAAAACATGGGGTGTTCTCTTTTGGAGTTTGAGTTATTCTGCTTAGTGTTATAACCTCCAGTCAGTCTGCTTTTCTGTGATTGACGTGATTCCATTCTTTCATCAGAGTCCTTTGGGTGTACGCTTGGGTGGTACAGCTGGGAGTCATTCCCTCCTTCCAAGTGTGCTGCAGGGATAGAACTCCGGTTTTCAGCTTTTTGTCAAGTGTCTTTAACTGCCAAGCCATCTTGCTGGCCTCCAAACCTTCTTTTTATTTCATAGACAGGAAGGGAATTCCAATAGGAGTCAAAGTCTTACATTTCACTTAGCCACTACTCAAGAGAAGTGAAGATACTAGGCACAATGAAAATTCTATGTAATAGAACGAATTTTGCGAAGAATTTGAATATTTGTCCAATAAAAGAATTCGGTGGTTACTATGTAATTAGCAGGAGTGCACTGAGTAGGATAAATTATTTCTGATAGGATTCTTCCTCTAACACGGCAGGCGGCAGCTTTCTTTCAGTTTGTCGCAACCCAAGAGAACGTTTCAAGGCGAAAACAGAACATGTTAAGACACAGTTTTAGCTGGTGGAAAGTAGAATAAAAACTAGTTGTGGAGTTTCGATGGAACACCGAGTAAAGAGGAGAGCTGCAAACGTGGAACGGGCGTTACAAGTGGAAAGTAGACGAGAATGAAACTCTCACGGATGAAGTCTAATGCTAGTAGGTTTGTGAGCAGTAAGATTGAAAGAGACAACTGTGAAGTTCGCTAACCAAGGCTCTTAAACATTCTCAGGTAAACATTCAGTGCTGTTTCAGTCTTTAATCCCAGCATTTTTGGAGGCAGAGGCAGGTAAATCTCTTGAGGTAAAGGCCAGCTAGGGCTATATAGTGAGACCATGTCTCAAAAAATAAAATAAGACCATGACACTATTTGTGCTGGAGAGATGGCTTAGCAGTTAAGAGCACATATTGTTCTTGTGGAAGACTGGAGTTGATTCCCAGCATCCAAACCAGGCAGGTCACAACTGCCTTTAACTCCACATCCGGTGCTCCAGCCCCCTTACCTCTGACCTCCCAGGGCATGTATACACAGACATGCACTTAAACAGAAGGAAGGAAGGAGGGAGAGAGAGAAGGCGGCGAGATGCTACAGTTTTAAGTGGCAGCCTTGGCCTTAAACAAAGTTGTTCAGTATATGCTAAAGGAAGAACGCAATAATGGCCTCCAAAACCACAGTCGATCAAGAAAAAGGAGGCTATGACAGTAAGTAACTTCACAGTGAGGGGGAGAAGAAAGGAGGGGAAGGGAGGGAGGAGGAGGAGGAGAGAGAGAGAGAGAGAGAGAGAGAGAGAGAGAGAGAGACAGACAGACAGACAGAGACAGACAGACAGTCAGTCAGTCTCTGAAGAATCTTGAGCTCCTGGAGGAGCTAGGTCCTGGTTAGGACCATAAATGGGGGTTGTTGCTGCAGGGAGGTGTGGCCTGGTCTCTGGCTGTGGGGTTTGGCCCCCTACAAGTGACTGCTGTCTTTTAGGGACAGGCCCATGTTCTCACAAAAGTGAAATCAAGGTTGCCTGTTGGTTATGTATTACTTTGCCCAGCCAAAACTTTGTGTTCTGTCTTAAATAAACCTTATTGCTGCTACCAAAAGTCCCTCTTTTGCATTTCTCTCTTTACTCCCAAGTTAGTTTGATAATTAGCTTGCCTGTCTGTACTTTGATGAGGATGGGCTTGGGCAATCCAGTTTCTTAGAAGCAGTGGAAGGGGGTGAGGAGAAAGAAAAGAAGACCAGGTAGACAGAGGCAAAGGCTGGATGGTAGACTCACACATAAATCCACAAACATATCAAGTCATTGATGGAGGCAAACAGCTAGACCTGCTAAGTGGGATTGTGTGAAATCAACAGCATGAGGAGGATAAACTATCAAGAAACTGAAAACACATAACACAATCGTCATATTATAGTTGGTGTGCTCTGAGAACAAAGTAAAAATCAAACCTAAACAAGATCAGAAGGTGAAGTGTGGTGTGCTCTTAGGCTGGCGTTTTTCTTGTTTCAGGGATGATGAGTAGAGGGGAAATGTCCTTGCAAATGGACGTTTCTTATTTCTAAGTAATAAAGCTGGGGAACCCTGCAGCTCTTTAGCGGAACTCAAAGGGTCTAGATCCAATTGAGGAAGTTTTCAGCAGGGTTTTGTCAGGGACTAGAGGTTGTGTCAGATCTCTCCCGTTAGTCTCCCCCAAAGAGGATGTAACAGTGTCTTCCTTTGATTCAGAACTTTCTCTTTTCTTGGGGATTCTTAAAGAAGGGAGGAGAGAGTGATGAGGCAAAACCAGAGGACAGAGAAGAGGGGTTGTGCGATCTGGAGTCCCAGAACGCACTCTCAGTTCCAGCAGTGGTTCCGAGATTTACTTCCTGTTCCTTAATATTTCTTTTCCCCAAGTTTGAGAGTTTGCTAAACACTCAAATTTCTTTTTAAACTAGTAATTTCTTTATTTCTTGGATTGCTTTTAAATTCTTATTAGACTGGCTATTTTTCATCTTTTGATTGCCTACAATTGGAACTTGTAGTAAGAAATAAATGAATAGACTATTCAGGAGTACCAGCTATTCCCCATTTCCCCAAATACTTGCAACTTTCCAGTTAGAATGATAACTATAAAACATAAAGTCAGCTACTAATTAGCTTTTTCTCCCAGCACATGCTTCCTCTCCTGAAGTTTTGTTTCCCATTTTAGTCCTATCCTCCTTCTTTCCTAAAAATTACAGTCGTTTATTGACCTGGTGGGATTGTTTGGATTATATTTCTGTGCTGCTAACAGGAGTGATTTCCTTGCTCTTGCCCTGAGGTATTTAGTTCCTCCCATGGTATACTAGAAGTTTTATCTCACAAGTTTGGGATGTCATGATGCAGCCCCATATCTAAAAGATTACCCTTGAATGTGTCTTCTTGGCATACACGGAAGTTTTTTCAATTTTGGAAGGAAGTACGCTGCCTCGGGGCTTTCCTTTGAGGCCATTGAATGTCTAGGAAGTTCCCCTTGACACATGCACCCTATAGGACTTGAAAGATCATATGCCTCTTCAGTGTTTCTCTGATGAGTTGCTCAGAGCATTTCTATACTAAGAATAGTCAGTTCCAGAAAGCAGAAGAGACAGAAAGAAATGCTAGGCTAGAGGAGTGCTAGGAGAAAAGATGGAAAGACGGCAAGCAAGGCTGTGACTAGCACTCTGAAATGAGGGTCATTAACAACCAAAGAGGAGGTCCAGGCCACAGGAAGAACTCCTCATTTACCTGAGAAGGCAGTGCAGACCTCTGGGTGCATGGTACTAAGTGCTGACTAGTGAGCGACTCTTTGTGAAAGTAGATAATCCTTTGAGTCACTGAGGGATTGCAGAAACACTCAACGTGAATCACAGCTCTGACTCCAACGGCAGTATAATTTATTCTCTATTCTTTACACGAATACAACTGACTATAGTTCAGGAACAGAGAGTTGGGTTAAACTGAATAGCACAGTCACCATTAAATTCTTTCTTGATAGCTGCAGAAATGAACGAAAGTTATAAAACTAATGTATTTAACCAAAATGTTGACGAGGATCTGTGGTGGGTGGGTTACAGTAAAGTAGAGAGACCTTTGCTGTAGGTTCAGATGCTATGTTGACATTCTTAGCTTTAGGGTCGCTGGAAGTCAATGGTCTGCTAAGTTACTATACCCTGATAGTCATCAGTGTGTTAGGTCAGGTCAGGTATTAAAGTTATTAAAGAAGCCAAGGTCTGAGTTAATTTAGACTGTATTTAGAACATACTGAAAGTACAAAATCATGAAATTTTGATCGGTTCCTTTAAGAACTCTTCAGCCTGGGTGTGGCATTTCTTCAGGTCACTTCAGTTCACATAGTTTAAATTTATAGGTAAGCTTTTCAGCTGTAAAGAAAAGATGATCTGCACTCAGGAGGCAGAGCCAAGCAGATCTCTGAGCTCAAGGGTAGCCTGGTCTGCATAGCAAGTCCAGGCCAGCCAAGTCTGCATATTGAGGCCTTGCCTCAAAAAAAACCCTTTTTTGAAAGAAAAGATAATCTTTTCAGAACTGTCCTTCAAAAAGTGGAAAAACCACATGCTCAGTTTGTTGAAACAGTGGAAAACATGAAAGATTGAAGTTTGGTTTTCTGACTTTTTTTTTTTTTTATGGAGGAATGGAATCTTTGGTGAAAGGTAGTATCAGATGTTGAAAATGTATGCTTCAGTACTTATGCAAAGTACTGATCTGTGACTGCTAAATACTGAATGGGGGTAGAGTTTGAAAGGCAGGGCGTGAATGTCTACCTCTGTGGAGATGGAAGCCACACTCCCTCGAGCAGTGCATTAAAGAACTACGTTTCCTTTTTTGAAGTTGGTGTTCTCTGATCTTGATTTCAAACACTTCTTTGTTGTCACCCCTAAGCACTGTTCGTGGCTTTGCCTTCCTAGCCAGCTTTATAATAGATAATTAGGGACAGATGCCATGAGTTTTGGTCTTCCTAGGTGAGTGATATATATAAACACATGCATGTGACGTAAATATTCTGTGTGTCTGTCTATCTATCTTTCTGTCTCCCTCAGTACTCAGTATTCTGAAGAATGCTGGGCAGTGCAGTAAGCTGTAACTCCCAGCTGCCATGTTGAACACCGTGTTCCACAGTGTGCTCAGTTGCAGGGACCTTGGGCATAATTTACCAAATTATGTGATGATGTGTTCCATGCTTTATCACTAAACATGCTTGGAGAGTTAGATGGTTTTGCTCATCTGTCCATGTATGTTAGATGAGTCTAATCCGTGATGTCTGCTAGATTTGATGTATTGTGTGCATTCCTATGGGTTGGTTGGTATCTTATCCCATCTCTCAGAGTATCTCCATAAGTCCATAAAGTTCCATGTTTTACTGGCATTCCTCTCCCCCTTTTGAATTACGATTGACGTCAGTGCCATCCTGTGACTGTGTGGTTTTACTTTAGTACCATAGATGATTTTTGCAGTATGCATGTTAATATGTTTTTGTATTTTAAATGAACACTTTAATTTGAAGTTCCTACAATGAGTATCGTGTGTATGTGTCATATAAACAGATATTTAGAAGGTACTTTGACAGCTTTTCTTTTCTAAATTTTATGTGTATGTATGGTTTGGCTGCTTGTATGTCTGTGCACGACTTAAGTTCCTGGTGCCCACAGAGACCAGCACAGGGCATCAGATCCCCTAGAACTGGAGTTACAGATGGTTGTGAACGCCTATGTGGGTACTGGTAATTGAACCTGGGTCCTCCGATAGTGCTAGCAGGCAGTGCTGTTAAGTACTGGGCCGTTTCTCTACCCTCTACTTTTCTCTAGAAGTACTGAAAGCCAAGGTTTGATGAGAGAAGTAAAAGCTGTATTGTAGTTGCTCATACTTGGAACCTGAAAGAATATTCAGGAAGCCTGCATAAACTCCCTGGAAGGAAACTGGATGATGCCGGGTAAAATGGGTGGGAAACTTTGGGATTTTTAATCATAAGGTATTAGTCATAAATGATACTTTAAAAATGAAAATAAAGGTACCATGGTACAGAGCAGAAACTGATTCAGCCTGTATCACAGACCTCCATGGTCAGTTTGGTAAAGTATTGTCACCGTGGGATTATGGCAGGAGCAAACAAATATGTAACCCAGTGAAAATATTTGTTGTATTTACTTAGAAGCAATTTGTAGCTTCTTAGATCAAATTGGAAATTAAAATCTTGCTGCTTTTTGGTTTGCTTTTAGTTGATGCTGATGAAATTAAAAGGCTAGGAAAGAGATTCAAGAAGCTTGATTTGGACAATTCTGGTTCTTTGAGCGTGGAGGAGTTCATGTCTCTGCCTGAGTTACAACAGAACCCTTTAGTACAGCGGGTAATAGACATATTTGACACAGACGGGAATGGAGAGGTAGACTTCAAAGGTAAGGAAAGGCATTTTGTATTTTAAAGTTAGCCTTAGTGCACCCTACATAAGAATGGAACTAGATTTTTTTTTAAAGTGTCTCTATTTTGGGTGATTTTATAATTAAAGTTTGTGCTAAAACTAATCTGTTAAAGGTTTAATTACTCTTCCCTTTTTGCTTCCTAAGTTATCAAGGTATCTCTTAGAGTGTAATCTACCACAGTAAGGGACATTTACTAGTTCCTCTGTTTTAAGAAAATCACCCTTACTCAAGGATGGCTTAACAATATTAAAAGCTGTATTTTTCTTTTTCCTTACTGTTTTTTTTTTTTTTTTTTTAAGAGTGAGGCCTGTACTGGTCAGTTTCGGTAGCCCGTGCCTGCCTTATTTCAGCCTAACACCAAGGAATCTTTTGTGCAAATATTGATTGACTGTTGTATCATTTTACATTTGATCTTATACTTTTAAACACACATTTAACTAGAATTGTCAATGTTCTTGTTTTGTTTATGAATTACTGTTTACCAGATAGTAAGTAAATTCTTTTTCTAGAACTTTTCAACAGTGTATTTACATTTTTGTTTTGCTAAAACAGTGTGTAGGCTTTTTCTTGTCATAGTCTAAAGAAAACCGGTTAAATAAATATCCTTAAACAGTGTTTTTGAATATTAATTGCTTACAGGCCTTAACACTTAATTCATATTGATTAATCTTGAGAATGCAAAGTTACAAGTTCAAATAAATAAAATGAAATCTTGTGTTTGGAGACTTTAAAATTGACATTATTGATTTTTGGCACTACTTTTTGGTTTTTCAAGACAAGGTTTCTCTGTTCAGCACTGCTTTTAATATTTTTTGCACAAGAAGTAGCCCTTTGAATATTGCTTTTCTTTATAAAAATTTAAAGTTGTGATTTGTAAACATTTTCAACTTTTATTTAGAATTCATTGAAGGAGTCTCTCAGTTCAGTGTCAAAGGCGATAAGGAACAGAAGTTGAGGTGTAAGTATTTTCCCTTAAACTACCATTCCGTGTTGTGTTTTAGACTTCTGAAACATTTTAAAGACTTATTTCTTAGTCATAGAAGTTTTACATTCTCAAGAAAAGCACTTACGATGTTTGCAGCTAGTATATTTGAATAATGAGCTGTAGCTAGAGTTTTCCTGCCTGGCCCACGGTCAGGGCAAATCTTTCTCACCTGCCAGTCCCACAGCTTCTCAGACCCAACCAAGTAAACACAGAGACTTATATTGCTTACAAACTGTATGGCTGTGGCAGGCTTCTTGCTAACTGTTCTTACAGCTTAAATTAATCCATTTCCATTAATCTATACCTTGCCACATGGCTCGTGGCTTACCGGCATCTTCACATGATGCTGCTTGTCCTGGTGGCGGCTGGCAGTGTCTCTGACTCAGCCTTCCACTTCCCAGCTTTATTCTCCTCCTTGTCCCGCCTATACTTCCTGCCTGGCCACTTGCCAATCAGTGTTTTATTTATTGACTAATCAGCAACACATGTGACATACAGAACATCCCACAGCAGTGAGCTGTTTTTAGTGATATGGCTAGAGAGCAGATGTTTCTGAGGACAGGCATATCACGTGTCGTAAGTTGTATCACTTATTTTGCCTAGGTAGTCTACACTCCATATCTCAACCTTCTAATCAGTTAATGTTAAGTCAAACTGTGTATGTAGTTTCTGTGCTTTCAAAAGTGCCGTCTTCACAGTCAACTCTAGATATCTGGTAATACCGCTTTTCATTTGAAGTATTGTGTTTGCCATATAATTGCAGTGATTTCCCCTCTCTTTTTTTTAGTTGCTTTCCGTATCTACGACATGGATAAAGATGGCTTTATTTCCAATGGGGAACTCTTCCAGGTGTTGAAGATGATGGTGGGGAACAATCTGAAAGATACACAGTTACAGCAGATTGTAGACAAAACCATAATAAATGCAGATAAGGACGGAGATGGAAGAATATCCTTTGAGGAATTCTGTGCTGTAAGTGAAAAGGCTGATTCTTCTATTAAGTGTGTTGTTTTTAAAATTTTTATTTATTTATTATGTATACAGTATTCTGCCTGCATGTGTCCCTGCAAGCCAGAAGAGGGCACCAGATCTCATTACAGGTGGTTGTGAGCCACCATGTGGTTGCTGGGAATTGAACTCAAGTCCTCTGGAAGAGCAGTCAGTGTTCTTAACCGCTGAGCCATCTCTCCAGCCCTGAAGTATGTTTTAAAACATTTTAAGAATAGTTTACTAGACAATTTTGTAAGCATATTTTTATTTGAAATTCTGTTTTGTCCAGTTGCCTCACATTCAAGTTTGGGAATATGCTGTTTTAACTGCTGATAATTAAGAGATGCTATTCTCAAGAATTAGTATACATACACAGTCTGATAAAATGCTACAGGAATGGTAGTGGTGTGATTGGGGGTGGGTGTGAATGGATGGAGGTCAGCACCAAGTGTCTGCCTCATATGCTGTCCTTATGTTTTGAACTCTTCTCCCACTGAACCTGAAGCTTACTGTTTCTGCTAGCCCAGCTGGCCAGCAAGCCCCGGGATCACCTGTCTGTCTCCCCAGTGCTGGATCTGCTAGCGCAGCTGGCCAGCAAGCCCCGGGATCCCCTGTCTGTCTCTCTGGTGCTGGATCTGCTAGACCAGCTGGCCAGCAAGCCCCGGGATCTCCTGTCTGTCTTCCCAGTGCTGGATCTGCTAGACCAGCTGGCCAGCAAGCCCCAGGATCTCCTGTCAGTCTCTCTAGTGCTGGATCTGCTAGACCAGCTGGCCAGCAAGCTCCGGGATCCCCTGTCAGTCTCCAGTGCTGGCATCACAAATGCATTCCACCAGCCAGGCAGTGGTGGCACACACCTTTAATCTCAGCCCTTGGGAGGCAGAGGCAGACAGATCTCTGTGAGTTTGAGGCCAGCCTGGTCTACAGAGCGAGTTCCAGAACACTCAGGGCTACACAGAGAACCATGTCTTGGACCTGCCACCCCCCTCCAAAAGAATCAGAAAGCAAAACAACAACAACAAAAAAAACCCAACAAGTACATGCCACCACATCCAGCTTTTTTATGTGGATTCTAACACAGGTCCTCATGCTTGCATGGCAAGCTTTTTACCAACATAGCATTCTCTTCATGGTACTAGTAACTTGCTGATAGCATTCCTCCCCACCCCCTGTGGGGTATGTTTTTAAGGTTTGTTTAAAAGTAACCCATGGAGTTGAGAATAAAGTTCAGTTGGAGAGCACTTGCCTGTCACCTGTAGCCGTAAGTTTCTTCAGTCCTGCCCAGCCCACATTGAATCTCTACCATCTGTGTCCTGCAGCCTGTTGGTCCCAAGCAAACACACAGGCTTATATTATATACAAACTATATGACCTATGAGTCAGGCTTCTTGCTAGCCAGCTCTTATAACTTAACTCAGTCCATTTCTATTAACCTGTATGTTGTCACGTGGCTGTGGCGTTACCGGTCTGTGGGCATGTTGTTGCTCCGTGGGCATCGGGCTAGCATCTCTCTGACTCCCTCCTTCTTCCTCTCATCTTTAGTTTGAATGAATCACCTAACCTTATCCTGCCCTGCCATAGGCCAGTGCAGCTTTATTTGTCAACCAGTCAGAGCAACACGTACTCGTAGCGTACAGAAAGACATCCCACAGCAGTCACCAGTCAAGAAAATGCCCCACTGTTTTGCCCATGGGCTGACATTTTCTCAGTTGAGGCTCCTCTTCCCTGGATGACTACAGCTTGTGTCAAAATCATAAAACTCTAACCAGTACAGTCTGAATGTGATGAAATGCTTTATCTTAAAGCTAAGTTTCCTAAAAGCGAAAGAGAAGTGCAAGTTTGTCTCGGATTAGTATGTAATGTATACATACGGACTTGCTGTGTGGAGTAAAAGACTAACAGAAGTAACTAGAGTCTGCCGTGGCGGGGAGGATAGAGTAGCATGACCCCAAAGCACTGGTTACATGTCACCACAGTTCGGAAGCCGATGATGACGAATGCAGCTTCTGCTCAACTCTTCTCTCCGTTTACAGGCTAGCATCTAAGTCAGAGGAGGTCTGCCCACAGTGGGGCTCTTCTCACTCGGTTAGTGCCATCAGCCTAGAAGCCTGTCTTCCAGGTGATTCTAGACTCGGTCAGGTTAACAGCACAGCTTCACTGGTTGTCAGCTTGAGACCCAAACACATCATTTTAAAGCCATAACGTTCCACCCCGTCCCCGTAAGTTCATAACCATTGTTACAATATAAAATGCATTCAGTGTAACATTGCAAGTCAGAAAGAAAGACAAGGCTGGGTGACTATGACACTGTAGACCTTTATGGGGGGAGTCCTGCATAGAGGCTTTCTCTAAGAAGGAGAGCCCACCATCCTCTTAGAAACTGGAATAGTCTTCTTGCTTGATTCCTGTTGCTGATAAAACATTGACCAAAAGCAGCTTGGGAGGAGAAGTTACGGTTAATGACTGTTGGAAGTAGGTCTAGTTTTAGTTTGGTTTCTTTTCCTGTGATAAAACACCAAACAGAACCAGCTAGGAAAAGAAAGGATTTATTTATCTTACACTTCTACACTAAAGCCCGTTATTAAAGGAATCCAAGGCTCAAGTCAGGAACCTGGAGGCAGGAACTGAAACAGAGATCATGGAAGAGCACTGTTTCCTGGCTTGTTCCCTAGGCCTTGCTCAGCTTGCTTTCTTCTACAGCCAGAACCACTGCTGTGGATGGGGTGGCACTGCTGCTCACAGTGTGCTGGGCCCTCCAGCAGCAATGTCAATCAAGAAAATCCGCCAAAGGCCAGTGTGATGGAGGCATATAGCCTTAGTTGAGTTCTTTCTTGGGTGTCTTTAGTTTGTATAATGAGCACAAAAGATAAGGCAGGAACTGAAGCAGAGACTGTGGAGGGCCAGTGCTTATTAGCTGGCTTCTAGCCTTCTTTTCAGCTCCCTTTCTTAGACAGCCCAGGCATGGTATTGTCTGCAGCACACATAGCCGTTCTCGTGAGCCACCTTCATTCCATCCGTACAGCTCTGCTTGACAGAACTTCCATGGTCCTGGCATCTAACATTCTGGGCTGTCTGTTGAAATCTAGGATTTACCTTCAGCACTTCAGGCAATGATTTCTCAAGGTCTCAGCAGGGACTCAACTTTGCTATGCTACAGCTCCCCTCAGTCTTGCATCTTTCAAGCCTTCAAAACCACTAACACATAGATGACACCATCCAGTTCTTCTAGCCTGGCCCACTGTCCCAGTTGCACCAGCTTCTGTGTGCTGATTCTGGGGTAACAGTCTCATAGGTAGTTGCTTCTGAGGAGCAGGGAACTGTTGTGGACTTTATTTAAGATGTGTTGCATTTGTTTAACTCTGTGAAGCTATGTTACTGTGCCTGTCTAAAATACCGATGGTCTAATAAAGAGTTGAATGGTCAGTAGCAAGGCAGGAGAAAGGATGGGTGGGGTAGGCAGGCAGAGAAAATATATAGGACAAATCTGGTAGGAAAAAAGAAGTAACCAGAGGAGGACGATACAGGGGCCAGCCACCCAGCTACACAGCAAGCCATGGAGTAAGAAACAAAGAAAGGCATACAGGAATAGAGAAAGATAAAAGCCCAGAGGCAAAAGATAGATGGGATAATTTAAGTAAAGCTGGCTAGAAACAAGCCAAGCTAAGGCTGGGCATTTATAATTAAGAATAAGCCTCCTAGTGTGCTTTATTTGGGAGCTGGGTGGTGGGCCCCCCAAAAGAGCAAAAACAACAGGGAACCCCTCAGTTTGGGCTGAGCTCATTTCTTCAACAGCTGCTGTTGCTGTACTCAAATGAAGATACACATAATTGCATATTAACATGTGATAGTCTTCCAGAACCTGCCCTGATAGCTACAGTCAGATCCTCCAGGCAGATGGTCGGAAGGAGTAATGGGGGTGTGGAGGGGGCAGGACATCTTAGGAAAGTAATGGGCCTGACCCTGTCACTAAGTTTACTCAGTCAGTAGCCTCATATACACAAAGGCTTGGAGCCTCAAACATGGGAAGAAAACCTCTACTCTGGAACACAGAAATGAATACAAACCTATACAAAGTGTTTGGAATAATGATCACTCAACCCCACAAGAACACAGTTAAGGAGCGGAAAAAAAAACCTGTCCTCAGTAATATACTGAATCCTTGAAACAAACAAAAAAACCTGGGTAATACATAAAAGATTATAGAAATTCTTAGGGGCTATGAAGTGAGTGCTAGGGGTCCCAGAAAGAAAATGGGAAAAAATAAATAATATAAAAACATCATAATCAAAGGCCATACATTTCCTGAAATGACTTAGTAATAGCATACATAGTATGTTAAAACAGTAGAGCATGAAAATCAGTCTGCAGATTAACAAGACCTAGGCTAGTAGGGCAAAGGCATCATTGAGGGCCTTCATACAAAGAATCACAGTCACAATGACATTGAATTTCTCAGTATCAGATTTGGAAACTAGACAGCATTGTTTGGGGGGTGAAAAATATAGATTAAACCTAAAACTCTGTACAGCTGAGTTAAGTTAAACAGTAAAAACAAAGATGTATTCCGGTCCACCTTTCCTCTGAAACTAGAGGATGTTCTGCTGTAATGTAAGTCAGAAAAGAATGGGTAAAGTGCCTCCCTCACAAGCATGAGGCTTTGCATTCTGATCCCAGTGCTGAAGATGCTGAAACAGGCAGATATCTGGAGCTCATGGGAAAGTCAGGGATCATATTGTATGAACCATACAATGCAGATGTGCACACCTGCGTGTGTTTTACTATGTAGGGGGAAGAGGTATAAAAATTTAACTGGGGGGACCCTAGCCCACTCCCCTTTAATCCAGTTTCTGAAAACAGGTAATGTGTGTTTTTAAGTTTATACTTTCTGGTAAAATGGTGTTGTAGTATCCTTTTTGTTGGTAAAAAACACTGGCCCAAAGCAACCAAAAGCTTACAGTTGTAATGCACCATGAAGGGAAATCGGGGCAGGAACTGGTGCAGAAACCATGGAGGAAAACTGCCTACTGTCATGGGGGTGGCTTCATTCACAATGGGCTGGACCCTCCCACATCAATCATTAATCGAGAAAGTGCTGCACTGACTGGCCCATAGGCAGTCTGATGGAGGCATTTTCTCAGTTAAGGTTCCTCTTCCCAGATGACTCTAACTTGAGTTAAGCTGACAAAAAGTAGCCAGGACAGATGATTTACTTACTAAAAACTTGTCTGTTACAGGTTGTAGGTGGCCTAGATATCCACAAAAAGATGGTGGTAGATGTGTGACTCTTTGAAGAATACCATCCAACACTTTTGCTTTCTTCTCCATCTCTGAAGATCTGCTCAAGACGTCCAGCAATGCTCTCTGTGTATTTAAATGGAAGTATTTTTCTCTGTGAAGCCACATTTTCCAACATGAGCCTCATGAAGCCAACTAAGTGTTATTGAACTCCTACTCTCTCAATAACTCCGTGTAGCACTTTAAGGTTTGAAGGACAGCAACATGAAAAGAGCATATCAGTGTGGTGGAGAAAGGGAAGGGGTTGGCTTTTTAATTTATTTTTCTTCATCTTTTATAACAAGAAAGTATCTATATATACATATGTAAATATTTATATATAGATATATGTAGCTTTCTATATATTTAGTAGGTTGGCTTTAATTTAATATACTTGATTCAGAAACAAAATGTTAGAGTACAAAAGTGCCAAGCAGAACATCAAACATCCTTACTTTTATTTCACACAGTTTTATATGTAGATAGAAGATTGTACAATGCGCCAGGTATTAGGCCAGCTGTTTCCTTTCTGTGCTTTCTCCTTTGAGAGATTGATAAAGCATTTGTTAATGCCCTATTATTACCTTAACTACATTTTTGTAACGAGTCTGTAACTTTATTTATATCTCTGAATATGTTTCCAGGGACTGTGTCTTATTGCTGAGCAGCGTTTAATCCATCTCTGTTGGAGGTCTAGTTCAGTGCTGTTGCCAAGAGTAGGTTCTTGTGTCCAGAGAAGAACTGCATATGCTATGGCTGCTTCAGGCTGATACTTTATAGTCACTGTCATTTTTACTAAGTGTCCCTGAGGAAAAAATGTAATTAGCAGTTGTGATTTTATAAAGGTCAGGAGTTTTCTGAGGCAGTCATGACTTTTTAAATGTATTATTTAGTGAAGAAAACCCAAAGTAATCATGTAATGGCTTAGAATAAATATCCTTGCTTCATTCTACAGTTAAGTACTTGTCATTAAACTATGTATGATCCATGCATTTCCCTTCTGCATTTCAAAAAACATATCAGTTAATCTAAAAAACTAGTAATAACTTTAATGAGCACATATTTATGTAAAATCCTGTTTGTGATTAAAATGGGAAAAGTCTTGCTAACCTATATGCATAGGAGAGCAGATTTTGTCCAGATTCATACTTTTAAAATTTCTGTGCAGAAGGCAAGATAACCCATGATAGGTTTTTGTTGTTTTGCCCACGATTAGTGATGGATGATGACCTAATAAATTTGTGTGACATAAAAGTATGTCATGTTCTACCACTCGACATTGTCCCTTCCCTTTTCTGCAAAGGTACTATAGGCTGGAAGTAAAAAGTTCTGGTTAGTTTTATATGACGGTCTTCCCTATGTAGTTTTTCTATTCAAATTGGTTTTATAATCATGAATGGTAAAGGGTGGGTTGAATCAAGGTGAAAGAATATTAAATTGAGCACACCTGCCTGCCACCGCTGTTCCTTCAACTGAGTGCTGCACACCATGGGCTCTGTCTGTGAGAGAAAAATCCCGGTGCTTGGTGTCTTTGCATGACATGGAGTTTTGCATGTAGATCAATTTAAAATGTACCTCTTGTTTACATAATTTGCATAATTTTAAAAGATGATGTTGCCAAACTTTGGAAATGTTAATACTCAAAATGAAAATCTCCACTACATGTAACTACTTTCTTCCTCTGGATCAGTACGTGGCTTAACAATCCTAGCCAGTGGTTTGATCTGTTCCAGTGTCAACTGCCATGTGCTCTGCTTCAAGAGGGAACTAGTCTTTTGTGAATTTTTTTGTACATAATTATTTGTTACAAATATTTTAGCAAATGCTTTCTATATCTCTTGCTTGTGCATATCTTGGCTGGCGTTTGGAAAAAAAAATAGTGCGAACTATTTCCTTACTGGGGAATGAGGGTTTTTCTTTTTTAGTTTGTGTGAGGGAGGTGGGGAGGGCATGGTTTATGTTGAATGTTTAAATTTTCTTCTGCATGATACACGTCATGTTGTGAAATCTTTAGAGAACTTCATACTGTATGAGTAAGAAATAAAATATTTGAAACTTGCTTGGATGTATTCTGTCACTTTTGATGTACTGCTACAGTTGGACGCCTTGTCCATGCTTTAGGGTTTACAGACTTGGTAAATGCCTCATTGTTGTTTTGAATCATAAGCTACAGGTGAAATGTCTGGAACAAACAGAACAGCCTGATGTTACAAAGCCTGTGACTCCACTTCCTTCCTTGACCACTCCCTCCCTGCCCTGGGCCTGTTACAGTGCCTTCAGGGTTTGCCCTCAGCTGTATACCAACTCCATACCCGGTTAAGTAATGCCTTCAGTACTTTGTTCACCTGTGTGTGTGCCAGCTCAAAGGGGGACTTTTCTGACTGTCCTGTTATAAAGTGTAAGTACTCTGGGGTCTCCTTTACCCAGTCTCATTTCCTTTATTCCCTAGCACCCTCTTCCAAGCATATTTTGTCTTCCCTGGTTATAGAATAAAAAACAATGCTTTACACAGTAGTGGATTCCTTGTTTTGCAGACACTTCTAGTTTTTCAGAATATCGCCTGGGTCACGCATGTTGTAATTTTTTTTTTTGTAAGTTCACACTAAACCAGGCAGGTCTCGAATTTTTTTAATCTTCCTGCCTCCACTTGCAGAGTTCTGGGATCATAGACCTGTGTCACTGACTCAGGTTACCGTTTCATAAATGTGACTGTTTTATAACTTTAACAGATGAAATTTTATTTTTGAGACTTATTTTTTTTTCAGATAGGGTTTCTCTAGGCTGGCCTCAAACTCAGATTCCTCCTGCCTCTGCCTTCCCAGTGCTAGGATGGATTAAAAGCCTGGGCCACCATGCCCAGCCTACTTCTGAGACTATTGCAGAATTCTTTTTTTTTTTTTTTTTTTTTTTTTTGGTTTTTCGAGACAGGGTTTCTCTGTGTAGCTTTGCGCCTTTCCTGGGACTCACTTGGTAGCCCAGGCTGGCCTCGAACTCATAGAGATCCGCCTGGCTCTGCCTCCCGAGTGCTGGGATTAAAGGCGTGCGCCACCACCGCCCGGCCTATTGCAGAATTCTTAAGTGTTCAGCACTGTAATGAGGTTGAGATACTCATGGCAGGTAAATGATGCCCCTTACCTAAATGAGTTGTGGGATATTGGGTGTGTTTACACCCAGAACATACATAGTATGTATTCACAGGTTTCAAGATGTGTGCATTGAATTGTGGGGCTCCTGCAGAGGATCCGGAGAGAAAGAGCCTAAGAAAATGACTATTCAGAAATGAAAACTCTTAAAGTGGGAGAAAATATTTGTAAACCATATAAGAAAAATGGGATTGATAAGCAAACCTGAAGGTCTGCATAACAGCAATAAAACATCTAGTTAAAGTATGGGCAAAGGACTTGAATAGACAGTATAGATACACAAGTGGCCACTAAGTACTGGAAATGATTCTCAATAGCACTGTCATTAAGGAAATGCAAATGCAAGTCACAGTGAGATCCACTTTACAAGCATTAGGTTGTATTAACTGTTCTTCCTCGTCCCCCAAAGGAAAGAAAAGCAGTATTGGAGAGAATACTGGCCACCTCTTTTGTTACTGGTGAACTCATGGACTCAGTTCAGGCCGCATTACAACAGCTAAAGAATAGAAGCAGTCCAAGTATTCTGGAGATGAACGGGTAAACAAGGTATAAACACTATTGAACAGAAAGGAAAATTCTGAGACATTCTCTAACATGGGTAAACCATGTTAAGTGAAACAGCTCCACTTTTAATGGGATAATAAAATTTCTAGAGACAAATGCAGAATGGTTTTGTCAAGGGCAACAGGAAGAAAGGGATTCACTGTTAAAAACTTGTAGAGACCTTCAGAAGACAGAACATTGATTGTGATGGCTACATATTAAATAAAGCTACCAAGTTGCATTTTCTACAGTTAAAATGGTTAAACTGGAAAGCTGTATTTCAAAAAATTTTATTTTTTATGTGCATTGGTGTTTTGCCATGGGTTTCTGATCCCCTGAACTGGAGTTATAGACAGGTGGGTGCTGGGAATTGAACCTTGGTCCCCTGGAAGAGCAGTCAGTGCTCTTAACCACTGAGCCATCTCTCCAACTCTCAAAAGGAATTTTTTTAATGTGTAGAATGTTTTAGAATGAAAGGTGTAGACAAGATGGTAGAAAGATTTCCTTTCTGGATAGTTCTCAGGATGTACAAACAAAGTGGTGTTCAAGGTCATGTCTTGAGATGTTCATCTTTAGTCTTTAAAACTCCCCCACATGCCAGGTTCACACTAATGTAGAGCTTCTAAGTCCTGTTGCAACCTTTCCCTTCCTTATCAGCTAACCAATCCAAATGGCTGAGTTCTTTGAGAGTTCCTGAAGATTGTGATTTCTTTGGCCAAATAAGCAGTGCTTTCCCAAGACAAGTTTTTTTTTTTTTTTTGGTTTTTCGAGACAGGGTTTCTCTGTGTAGCTTTGCGCCTTTCCTGGAACTCACTTGGTAGCCCAGGCTGGCCTCGAACTCACAGAGATCCGCCTGGCTCTGCCTCCCGAGTGCTGGGATTAAAGGCGTGCGCCACCACGCCCGGCGCAAGACAAGTATTTTGCACTGGCAGGCACTTTGCAGCTTTCAGAATGGCTATGGATGCTTTCAATAATGTAACTGGAAGTGTGTTGCTCCAAATGTGACATGGCTCTTGGAACAGTGCAATTGAATAAGTCAGTAAAATATAGTTGGAGTTGTGATAGACACCGAGTATCCTAAAGACCACGTGGCCTTACAGTTAACAGGTGAGTCAGTAGCAGGGCAGTGCCACAAAAATAGGTTTCAGGCCGGGCAGCAGTGGCGCACACCTTTAATCCCAGCACTTGGGAGGCAGAGCCAGGTGGATCTCTGAGTTCGAGGCCAGCCTGGTCTACACAGCGAGCTCCAGTACAGGCACCAAAACTACACAGAGAAACCCTGTCTCAAAAAACCAAAACCAAAACACCAAACAGGTTTCAGGTTGGCTGTAGTATGCTGGCACTAGAGATGTTAAGGGAGTGATTTGGTCCAGGTTGTTAAGATTAACTACCAGCAAGATGCAATCAAATGACTTCAAGAGTTACTCTCTAGCATCGTCTACCTTTGAATGCAGAGTACTGCACTTTAACATAGAATCTCAAACTCTCACAGGCAAAAATTATGTTCTTAACTCTGCCTCAATTCCTTAGAATTAAACCCAAAACACCTAGCCATGGATCACTTCAGACACTTGAAAAGGCATTAAAGCCACAGACAACATTTCCGAGAAAAGCACATGGTAGCTGTCATCACAATATTGAATCCCTCTCACTGGGCATATAGTGTGTATGTACCTCCTAAATGCTCTATAGACTCCAGAATAGAGAATTCCTAACACATTCCTCCTTTTAATGAGGTTTGGTAATATTAAACATTCTCTCCTGTGGGAGGGGACACTCCAGCAATTTCTTGTTGGCAGACAGTCCATCCAGGTAAAAAGCAGCTTGGATACTTAGCACCTCCCACCGATAAGAGGGAACCCAAGCTCAATAAAAACTACTACTAAGCAGGGCATGATGACACACTTGTAACCCTGGCACATGGAATGTTGAGGCAGCAGACTGTCCCAAATCTGAGGCAAGCTGGGCTACACTGAGTTACAGGCCAGTCTAGACTACACATTCTGTCTCAAAACCCAAGAGGAACTGGAAAGATGGTTCAGTGGTTGAGAGCACTTGCTGCTCTTCTAGAAGACTGGAGTTTCATTCCCAGCAACCACATCAGGCCTATAACCATCTGTAACTACAGCTCCAGGGGAACGCCTATACACACGTAGCAGGCACAGGCACAGGCACACACATGCGCATACACACACCCCTATATACATGTTGCAGGCATACATACCCAAGTTCACATAAATAAAACTAAAATTTATGCTGGATGTGGTGGCGTATACCTTGCATTCCCACTCAGGAGGCAGAAGCCGGGGGATTTCTGTGGGTTCGAAGCTAGCCAGGGCTACACAGTGATACATATCTCCAAACACACACCCTCTTTGTTAGGGCTGGCTCACTGGGGAAGAGCACTTGACTTTTCAGACTTGGCCCAGCAAACAAGGTGACTCACAACTTCATCTGTTAACTCCAGTTTAGGGATCTGATTCCCTACTCTGGCCTCTGGGGATACCAGACACACGCATGGTGCACAGACCTAAATGTATAAAACACTCATAAAATTAGTATCAAATTTTTAAAAAGTTAAAAAAATTTAAAAAGTACTACTTCTTTTAGCTATTGCATGGATTTCCTGATACTCCAATCATCACAATAGTTTGGTCAAGGCCTTTGAGAAACAAAAGAATGTAGTGTCTAAATCACATGTTTAATGAAGTAGGTTCTAAACAATGTAAGAAATAAGCAAATTCATATACACAGACACTAGTTACAAGAATATACTGTTTGAAAAACAGTTTTCTTGGGAAAACTTTTACTTTCATTACTTCCTTGAAAAGCAATTCATTAGCCTTGCGGGCTTTCATTTCATAAATTGCACACAGACAAGCACCTAAGGTTCAACAGCACAGACTAGTGCTATGATCCATCCCTGAAGTAGTCACGGTGCTCGGTACCAAGGACTGTGATTCTCAGGTCTTCAGAGATTTTCATTAAAATTTTCAGAGGAAAAAAATGCTTAGTTTAGTTATAAATCTGTCTTAAGAAGTCATCTCTAAATGACAAGACTTTAAACTGTGAATCTGCCACATGTGATTAAAGTGAAAAATACAGCAATTTACACTTAATGTGTTAAGTATTAAAAATATTACATTTTGGTATTTAAATTGGCCTAGAAGCAGAGGAGTGCCAAGTCCGGTTAAACCTTCCCTTTCTGCTTCTGCTCTGGCTGAGACCTGAAAAGGAACCTGAGCTGTAGGCAGCTAGGAAATATTCCCATGGTTTTATGTGAATATCTCAAGGGTCGGAGGGGAATCAGAACCGGTCTGCTGATCTGCTGGCCACAGCTCGGATATTGCCGTACACCTTTGATGGAGGATTTCCTGTTTAAGAAAAAAGCAGCTTATATATACAAATATATTCAAACATAAAGAACTACATAGAAGACAAATATCTTGCATTCCTAAGAGAAATCAGTTGTAAAAATAGTATTTCATAAAGAAGCCAGCCAGCGAGACCTGAACACCAGAGCAACCTCTGAGCAAATTACTATGACTCTTGAACTAGATTAAATTAAATCAAGTGGACAGATGTGTTTAGCAGCCCCCATTTTGTAGAACTTAAAATGTTCTGTTATTTTGGAATGGCTTTTCTGTGTACTTCTTAGGGAAAGCAACAGAGATTTAATGATATTACTCAATAAACGTTTCTCTCCTCTAACAAATGGAATCTAAGTAAAATATTCCTGTTTTTCCCTTCACTAACTCTTTGACTTCTCTTGGTATCTTTAACAATATGAAAGCTGCTTCATAAATATGGCTTCAATTCCTCTGCTCCCTAATCAGAGAAAACACCAAAGAAATAAACTGCTATTACCTAGGATGAGGTTGCAAATGGCAGTTCTTGCCATCTTGATGTTCTGGAAAGAGCCGAGAATGTGAACTTTCCTGAAAGAAATAAATGAGTTAGGTTAGCCACGAAAGGCATGTCCATACCAAATCCTGGGAAACTAAAAACTCTGGAAATCACAAGAGATCCATATTCTAAACCGAGGGCAGGGGGTGATGGCTGACAACTTAAAGATCTTCTAAAACCACTTCTACAATGAGTGACTTGTGGTACACGAATTATATATCCTCACAAAAAAATTATCAAAAAGACAAGTAACAACAAATTAAAAATGCCTTTTTCTTGGCAGTTTTTGCAGCGTTACCAGACTGGCCTTAAACATGAAGTGATCCTCCCATCTGCCTCCTGAGTGCTGAGGTTACAGGCACGTGCCACCACTCCCAGATTACTGGTTACAGGCAGCGAGAGATGGTGCAGTGTGTAAAGGTACTTGCCACCTAGCCTGACAACCTAAGTTTGATCCCTGAGGCCCACTTGATAGGAGAGGACTAATTCCCACAGGTCGTCCCTGACCTACATTCAGGTGCTATGGCACATGATCCGCTATTCAAACAGGAATTACACAAAACAGAACAAAAAGATTCCTGGTCAACAGTTGTTCTCATCCAATGAGTCCTCCACTGTAACCCTCAAAGGACCTTCCCTAGGTAGAATTATTCCCACTGTATACGAGGAAAGAAACTTTAAAAGACATCAGGAGACTTAGGGCTAGGGATGTAGCTCAGAGGCACACACCCCTGTGTGTGAGGCCCTGGATTTCATCCTGAGCAATAAGGATGGGAAAGGATAGAGGACACACATGGAAAGGACACAGAAATCAAGAAAGCTTAGACCATTTAGCTGCTCACTAAATACCCAGAACTCTAACACTGATTCACTAATTACAGCATCTTTCAATTTCAACTTATAAAGCTATGAAAAACTATTTTAGAGGCTTCTATATTTATATATATTAAATGAGATGTTATTTTATACTTGGGGAATATACTGCTGTTTTCTGACTCCAAAGAATATCACATAACAAGTCCAATTCTAGATGTGGGATACTGACCTTCAAGTTGTTGGCTGGGGTACTATATTCCCCCAAACGATACAGGCTACTGACAATGTTGTTAGTTACCTACCAGACTTGATCGTAATACCCTATTGCTGAAGACACAGCAAAGTCGAGCTGGTATTACCTGGAAGCTTCCCCTCTATTTGCTAGCTTTCATAGTGATACACACTGCTACACAAGCTGCCAAGGGAGGAAAGTCACAGGTTCTACTCAGAAGTGAAGCCCACCAGCTTACACTAATGATTGGGGGTTTGCTGTGAGACTGTGTCTCCTACTAACATCAGAAACGACACTCATAACGTCTTACCAACATGACTGCCCAATCATTAGCAGAAAACAAGGACACCACCAGTGGACATGCCAAAGTCGACGGGGGAAAAGCCCAAGAGGCCTCAACCCCATAGCAAGAGCTACAAGTAACAGGAATGCTGAAGTAGGAGAAATGCTCTTCCCCAGGGAAGAGCACCCCAATTGGTCATCCAATACCAAATGGTCAGCTCTGAAAACACACACACAAGTAACATTAAGCTGACTGAACAGCTTATATTTAGGAATACATATGAATAAACATATATGCAGTTAATAACAATTAATTTTTTTAAAAACGCCGTAAGTTTGAAAAAGTAAAGAAGGGTATATGATAGGGTTTGGTGGAAAAGAAATGTAATTAAATTACAATCTCAAAAAAATTTTTCTAAATGTAACAACAACAAACAACTATCGTCACACTTTAAATCTAATTTAAAATTAATCAAAAGATGTATGAAGTACTTTTACACCAGCGTTAGTCACAATGTCTCCAACATGAAACATCCCAGATGTCCATCAACTGTAAATAGAATGCTACTTGGCTATTAAAAAAAAGGGAACTACTGTTTCACTCAACAAAACAAGCTCAAAGCAATGTACTAAATGAATCCACACTGGGCATCCATTTACATGAGCAAAAGCAGTGACAGGAAGCAGACCGGTGGCTGACTGGGACTAGAGTGGGGTAAAGGGCTGGTAAAGTGATGCAGGGGAACTCTGATGATGGGCAGTACGGCTGTGGCAGGGCCACAGGACGGCTATGCTGAGCAACTCACTAGACTGACAGTGCCGACAGGTGACGTTTACTGATGGAAACTGTGCCAAAAATACCCTTTCTGAAACATTTACAGTGAATTTTAAGACATTTAAATTTGCAGATTATAAAGTTAATGACAAACCAGTCACAAGTTCATTAGCAAATCGGTTCTAGCTTTGGTTTTCTCAACTAACAAAAACTTTTAGGCTAGGTTCACCTATCTTGAATATTGTTATTTCCATGTCTTTGAAATTACCAGGAGAAAAAAGCTCAGATTTCAGACGCTTAAGGCTCAATCCATAGAAGAGCAAAATTATGATACTACATTTAACTTCAAGTAGAGGGCCATCAATACAACAGTTACCCTTAAATATAAAGAATGCCTACATTAGAGTCTAAATAATGATGTTTAGAGCAAAATGGTATTAAATGAAATCCTTACCCTCTCTGCCAATTGCTATTTGCCAACTTCATAGTCTATCAGCTCTGAGACATCTCCCTGTTTAACACCAACATGGGAACAGAACAGCTCTGACCTCAGAGAGGTACTCCCAGCCTCATATCCAGCACTCTCATGCCCATCTTAAAAGCGGTACTCCCAGCTCCGCGTCCAGAACCTAAGCCTGTATCATCTTATTTATAGTCACATATAAGTGTCTGACAGTTTTTTATTCAATATGCAATACTCACCCTCCTATTATGAAAGGTATGTGTGAAATATAGATATATATTCTAAAGGAAAGCCTCACAATGGCATTTCAAGCACCCACTATTTGTACTTCCCTTAATGACTTAATGAGATTGGACCAAGAGCCCTGATAAGACCAAAAGTGGCTCCCTGAGACACAGAATCAGCCAGCTTAGATCAGACCAAGAGCAGCTCCCTGAGACACAGAGCAGCTCCCTGAGACACAGAATCCACCAGCTCCAATTAGACCAAGAGCTACCACTGGACCCAGAGTGGCCCCCGCCCAAGACAGACACAGCAAGCACAGATTAGACCAAGAGCAGCTCACTTAGACACAGGCACCTCTTGCACCTATTGGAAGAAGAGATGGGAAGACGCCAGTGCAAAAATACACACAACAACATAAAGAGCAATATGGCACCACTAGAACCTAGCCATTCTACAACAGCAAGACCTGAACATCACAACGTAGAAGAAGCAGAAGAAAGAGACCTTAAAAATAACTTTATGAAGATTTAATGGATTTTCCCGAGATAAAATTTAAAGCTTCCCTTGTGATAAATTATTTTAATAGTGAGTCTAAGTATTTCTTTTATTCTGAGGGGAAAAAAACAAAACTACAATTACTGAAATTTCCTTGACTAACTCATCATCCTTTCAAGTTTGGTGACTGTTCATCTAGGACCACATACCTACAAAGACCCAATGGCAAGAACACCAGGTACATGCAACTATGATAAGGCAGTGGTATGGTACTTGACCAGAACACACGTGGTCCCAGGTTCAATCCCCAACACCAAAAAGAAAAAGAAATTACAACAAATAAAACAGCTATAAGACCAATTATAAATCACTAATTATAAATTAAAAATTTCCTCAAGACAAGATACTTACACATCTGCCAAGACAATCCGTGTCCGTGTCACGTTCTCTATTGTGAATTTGGTTTTCCCTCCTTTGCCAGCAATGCGTCCTATTGCCCTGGACAGGTGGTCTCCTTTCAGGGGCTTAACTAAAGGAGAAAGACAAGACATCAGGTGGCTGGCTACTGAGCTGTTCTACTACACAACACTAAATATACATTTTCTGAAAAGTGTTAGTAATACAGCTCAATTGAAGCTATTAGAAAACCAGTCACAACACAATGCAGTCAGAAACACAAAGGCTGACTGTTCACACAGAAGACCACCAAGTGCTCCTCTCACCGTCCGTTATTTCAAAAGACTCTAGGAAGAGGTCATCCAGCCTGATAAGGGCAAGCGCATCCTACAAAACAAAAGTAAACACCATGAAGACCTTTTCAGTAGACACACGGCAGTGACAGCATTTCTGCAACTAAAATCCAGACGCCACAATGACAAGACTCTTGGAAAATGACCCATCCTACTGAAATGTCCACACTGTGTATTTCCAAGTCCCCTGAGATTACTCACCTCCACCTGAAACCCGAGAACAAAGGCTTTCACAAAGTCGGCCGCTTTTGTCAGGGCAGTGACATCCTTGGTGTCTTTACAAGTCTGAAAAAAAGAGGTACACACATGGAGGGAAGAAAAAGAAAGCATTCTAAAAAAACACTAGAAATGATACTTTTATTATAATTTCCTTCACCATCAGCTGCTACCCTCCCCCAATATTCTAAGACCCCTTTTAGGTGGGATAAGCATTCTCTTTAATTTGTACAAGAGAACCTTCTGTTCCAAAGCTGGGCAATGCTACACAAACCCGCTCAAATGACTAACCACACACTATGACTTGTCGAGGTTAGTGGCAACACCCCTAGCATTCTCCAAGGGCTCACACCCATTCTGTCCTCTTTTAAATGTCCAGACAGTTCCTCTTCTCTCCTCCATCAAGGCAGTACTCCCCAGAGTCCTGACCTAATGTTCTGTCTTAGAAGACCATTTATATGCTGTTGTTTCCCAAATCAACAACTCCAGTTCTAATTCCTTGCATGCCTGGTACTGAGGAAATCAAGAATAGCTTAAGTAGGAATCCTGTCTGCAAGTAATTACTTGAACTACAGAAATAGCTGTTATTCACAGAACACCCACCACTGTAAATAATATGCTTTACACATCTAGCTCTAAGCCTCACCTTGACAACCTTGAATGTTTAGTAATATAAACACTTATCAAACATGAGGAAATTAAGGTACTAAAAACCCAACACAGTCTAATTCCAAAATATTCCTTCTGGTCTCCCACACAAACTCACAATCCATTTGAAGGGACTACACATTTGACAGACTTAAAAGCATACAGGATTGTGTTAACAGGATTTTCACATTTAAAAACAGAACCCGCCGGGCGGTGGTGGTGCACGCCTGTAATCCCAGCACTCGGGAGGCAGAGCCAGGCGGATCTCTATGAGTTCGAGGCCAGCCTGGGCTACCAAGTGAGTTCCAAGAAAAGGCGCAAAGCTACACAGAGAAACCCTGTCTCGAAAAACAAAAACAAAAACAAAAAATTAAAATAAAAAAAATAAAAATAAAATAAAAACAGAACCCAGCCGGGTAAGGGAGCATATGCCTTTAATCCCACCACCCTTCAGACGTCTTTGAGTTTCAGGCCAGCCAGGGCTACATAGTGAAACCTAGTCTCAAAAAAAGGAAATAAACAACAAAGCCCCAGACTCTGGTTTCCACCCTATTCGTCCCATAAATATCCAAGGATTTTTTCATCTATAAAATTACATGTCGGCATAGAAGCTCTTAAGTGGTCCCTTCCAGCATTAATACTCAATGACTACACTGAGGGTTCTGGCCAAGGCACTGAATTTCTTTTTTCTTTTTTGGTTTTTCAAGACAGGGTTTCTCTGTGTAACAGTCCTGGCTGTCCTGTCCTGGATCTTGCTCTGTAGACCAGGCTGGCCTCAAACTCACAGAGATCCCCCTGCCTCTGCCTCCCAAGTGCTGGGATTAAAGGTGTGAGCCACCACTGCCTGGCTGGCACTGAATTTCTTTAACTTCCCTTGCCTCATCCTCTGGCATGCGTGGGGGCTGGGGCGGTGGTGTATCATCTACATCATACCTTAAAGACCGAATGACGTGGTTCACCTCAAGCTAACACACTATGCATCTGATATATAGCATCAACACATACTAAGAATACCAACTTGCCGGGCGGTGGTGGCGCACGCCTTTAATCCCAGCACTCGGGAGGCAGAGCCAGGTGGATCTCTGTGAGTTCGAGGCCAGCCTGGGCTACCAAGTGAGTTCCAGGAAAGGCGCAAAGCTACACAGAGAAACCTTGTCTCGAAAAACCAAAAAAAAAAAAAAAAAAAAAAAAAAAAAGAATACCAACTAATGATCTTGCAACAGACAAGGCAGCCAAGCACAACAGAAATGTATAAATGCATCAATTTCTTTTTTTTTTTTTTTTTGGTTTTTTTTTTGGTTTTTTTTTTTTTTTTTTGGTTTTTTGAGACAGGGTTTCTCTGTGTAGCTTTGCGCCTTTCCTGGAACTCACTTGGTAGCCCAGGCTGGCCTCGAACTCACAGAGATCCGCCTGCCTCTGCCTCCCGAGTGCTGGGATTAAAGGCGTGCGCCACCACCGCCCGGCAAATGCATCAATTTCTAAAGAAAGTGTTTGAGTTAGACCCCGAAAGCTGTCTGGAACCAAAGTCGAAAGAGAATGAAGAAACAGTCTCCTCCAGAGAGTAAAGCCACCAAAAGTACCAGCGGGAGGTGGGGGTGGGAGTGGGGTGGGGTGGGGTGGGGATGGGAGGGTGGAGTGGGGATGGGGGGTGAGGAGAAATAAACACGACTGGGTCTCCTACTTGAAAGTATCTAGCTTTTATCCCTTTGAAATGCTGGGAATTCTAGACTATCAAAATAGAAGCACTGTGACCTGGGAAAATTAATTTGGCATAGAAGATCTATTGAAGAAAGGAGAGTCTTAATGAAAAAACAAAAAAAAACCAAAAAACATTATTTCCTCCAAAAAGAGTATCATTAAAATATTCAGCGATATGGCGGGCGGCGGTGGCACACGCCTTTGATCCCAGCACCCGGGAGGCAGAGCCAGGCAGATCTCTGTGAGTTCGAGACCAGCCTGGTCTACAGAGCGAGATCCAGGACAGACACCAAAACAACAGAGAAACCCTGTCTCGAAAAACAAACAAACAAAAAATATACTGCACTTATACTGATAAGTGGGTACCTGAAGTTACCACCTATTAATGTACATCCAATTACCCTTCTCCACCTTTCATCAATTCAACCATCATTATAGAAGGCAGTCACAGGATAGACAATATTTTGGAGTAACCTCAGGACCAATTTAGGAATGCAGTCAATCCCTGTTTTGAAGGTATTTGGTTAAGTTCAAAATCACTATACTAGAACCCCGAAGAAAGCCACTTACTAGAATAAGCTCTATGAAGGAAAAACGCATTCATTTATTTTCAGTTCTGAAGGAGAAAACTCGGTAGGCTGCTACCCTTCTCCTCCTTACCCTGATTTCGACATTCCTTGATTTCAGGTTAAAGCGTATCTGAAGTCCCAAATGTTCTACTATCGGAGTAAATATCTTCATCCAGTTTTCCTTTAATGGTGTGTATCTGTGAGCGGGGACGGGAATCTTTCTCGTTTCTTCTTTCCCAGTCTGCAACAAAGCGCACACACACACACACACACACATTCAGGAGGTGACTGGAGACTCGCGGGCCGAGACTTAACACCAAAAGGGATCCTTCACCAGGACGCCCGTCGCCAGCCCGTCCCGCCTCGGTCCTCACCAGGAGCCGCTCGCCCGAGAGCGGCGGGAAGACCGGCCTCTTCGCCTGCCGCGCCTCCTCCGTGTCCATGCGGCTGGCGTCTCCGTCCTGCCCCGCCGCGGACGGCTGCTCGGCCTGTCGCTTCTTCGCCCGCCGGCCCCCTCTGTGCGTGACGGGAGTAAAGCCGTCCTCCGTCCCGGTGTTTTGCGTCTCCATCTCGGCCATGTTACCTCGAACCCGGTGAGTACAACCAGCTGAACACGTGCGGCGGTGGTACTGCGCAGGCGCCAGCCTCCGCCAATCAACTTGAGGGCGCCGCCCCTTTCCTGAGGCGGGGCCCAGGCCGGGGGCCTGAGACGGGATTGGTCCGCGTGTCTGAGTGGCTGCCCTACGATATGCCTGGTTCTTAGTGTCGCCGTACTCCCACGCGCTCGCAGCCGAAGGCTTCTCAACCTCTAGTGTGTCTATGTGAAAACGTCTTGGTGAAGGCAGTAAGTCAGCTTGTGCCGTGTGTGGAGAAGCATCTGGTGCGGTCTCAGCAGCTCATCTGGCATTATCAGAGGCACCCAAGCCCAACTTGCTAGAGCGTTCCGGGTAGAGTGCGGCTAGGGAGGGACAAACTGCCCCTGTGATGTTTGCAGTCCCGTTTCTAGGTTAGTGTTTGTCTGCATCTGCACCATGACCACCTTCGAGAAGCCTCAGATCATTGTCCACATTCAAAAAGGCCTCAACTACACGGTGTTCGACTGCAAATGGGTGCCCTGCAGTGCAAAGTTCGTGACGATGGGCAACTTCGCCCGGGGCACCGGCGTTATCCAGGTGTACGAGATCCAGCGCGGGGACCTGAAGCTGCTGCGGGAGGTGGGTGCAGGCTTGGACTGCTGTTTGGGCGTGTGAGCGTGTTCTGGGGTCTGCATTACTCCTTGCCACAGCCTTGCTCCAGCAGGACCAGAAAGGAGATTACAGACTGAGAAATACTTCGGACTTAAAACTTTGGCATCCCAGAATCTCACTGGGGAACCAGTACTTTCTCTCACTGCCAGCCCCTTCTCCCGCCACCCTCGGTGCAGTCCGTTGTAAGGTTTCCGCAAGTGAAGTTGAGGTTTCATATTTACGTTCGAGGACCTTTTAGGCTGTTTGCAGTTGTTATAATCTGCTAGTACGTATTGCAGTGCATGCAGGATTCTTGCAAGCAGAGCCAAGAAGGCACCGGCATACCTATAACGAAGTTTCTGGAGACAGCTAAATAACCTCTTCTTTCGAGAAGTATCAGGTAGATGCCTAGTAGTCCCAGGCGTGACCATGACAATGTCACGGATCTCATGGAGTTTATTTTCTGTTGGGGGAGACAGTCAGTTAAACACCAAACCAAGAATACATAAGTACATAAATCAAGATGAGTTTTCTAATACACAGTTCTGTGAGAGTAAAAATAGATTTAGGGTGAGCAGAAACTAACTAGGGCAAATTCAGAGTAGAGTATGAAGTTTCCAGAAGAAACAGCGTGTGGGAGAGCTCTTTGATAGTTGTGGGAGATGATTTATTGTCTTTTAAAAAACAAAAACATGCTGGAAGTGGTGGTGCACACCTTTAATCCCAGCACTTAGAAGGTAGGAGCAGGAGAATTTCAGTTTGAGACCCTGTCTGAACAGCAATCACAAAAAAAACCATACACATACAAGAGGGATAAGTAGGGACCTTTGCAAGATCTCTAAGACGTTTAACAGATTTGTTCTTCTTTTTCCTTTAAGAAAAACAGGACCCCAGGGCTGGAGAGATGGCTCAGAGGTTAAGAGCACTGACTGCTCTTCCAGAGGTCCTGAGTTCAATTCCCAGCAACCACATGGTGGCTCACGACCATCTGTAATGAGATTTGGTGCCCTCTTCTGGCCTACAGGGATACATGCTGTATACATAATAAATAAATAAATCTTTGCCGGGCGGTGGTGGCACACGCCTTTAATCCCAGCACTCGGGAGGCAGAGCCAGGCGGATCTCTGTGAGTTCGAGGCCAGCCTGGGCTACCAAGTGAGTTCCAGGACAGGCGCAAAGCTACACAGAGAAACCCTGTCTCGAAAAACCAAAAAAAAAAAAAAAAAAGAAAAAAGAAAAACAGGACCCCACTCAAGGACTTTTAGGGGGAGGAAGACCAGATTGACAGGCTTTGTAAAAGGCTGCCAGTAAGCCAATTACAGAATAATGAAAACAACTAACATTTCATTTTCTTTCTTTCTTTTTGAGATGGGTGTTCTCTGTGTTATCCAGTTGGCTTCAAATTCATCATCCTCATGCCGGCCCCCACAGTGGGCTGGGATTACAGGCCATGTGCTGTGGTGCTGAGCTGTGACTAACAGTTTTATAGTTAGCTATAGTTTTAAGAAATGTTTCGAGTTGGGTTGACTAAAACAAATGACCAGTCTCATTGAGGTGTTGAGGGTTGTTAAGCTTTGCAAAGAGTTGGCTTGAAGGAGGTGAGTTTAGAGCAGTTAGCGGATAAATAAACTTGCATGAGAAGGTGTGTGAAGTACCATCTCTCCCTGAGTTTGCTGAAAGCGTGTTTTCAGGTTTAGTTCCTACACTGTAGCCGGGCATTCAACTTGGAGAATCTAAACACGGCTTGGTTTTCTCCCTTGCCTTGTCTTCTTCATCACTGGACTCACAGTCACCTGTTGCTGTTCCAGTGGCTAGTTCAGGTTATCAGAGAGAGGGAGCCCTTCCTGATCTGCACTCCTATAATACTGACCTTCTGTACCAGAAATAAACAGACTGTCTTATGTCTCCAGATTGTAAGCTGGACAGCAAGGACCATGTCTTCTAGTGTGATTTGTAAGGACCAGCCACTCAATGTGCATTTATCAAAAGAACGGGGAGTAAATGAACTTGGGAGTTTTAAATACTGGCATAGGTAGGGATCTCGAGTCAGTGTGTGGGTTAAGGACTGTGGACATGGGAAACATTGGCGTAACAGAAACTTTAAAGTGAAATGTTAGGAGCAAATGCCAGTCAACACGCCACCAGAAAGCATCTGTAGACTTGTGTTTTGTTTTCCCAAGAATTATGATACATTTATACATTTCAGTAATAGTTATTCCAAGTGAAATAGTGTTCTTTTCTAATTTCTGAAGAATTCTAGCAAATTTTTGTGTATTTACTTATTAAATGAAAATAATAAGTGTTTATAAGAGAATGTTTAGAAAATATAGATAGGTCTAAAAAAGAGAGTATAGTATCATACATGATCTGAACCCTAGGAGTAACAACTGTTTTTGGATCCTCTTTATTCCATGAATTACTGAGACTCCTGTAGAGGTGCTGTGCCGAAACAGAATCCCAGGTATTTGAACATTTCCTCATAAAAAGCAAGTGAAACATTAGAAGCAAATACAATATTGTATTTGTTTGGGGTGCAGCAGAAAAGCATGCAGGTTCAATACATAGCCAGTGGCTGTCCTGCATCCAAGTCCTCTATGTGTGTTTGGTTGCTAATAATGGCTATGTACAGATTTGAAAATATCCATACCTTGTTCCCACCCCTAAAAATGTGAACTTCTGCTGTTTGATTGTAGTGAGTAGCAGAGTTAAGAACTGCTACGTCAGGAGGATTACTTACCTCAGTAGGAGGAGACATACTTATTTTGTTATGATGGATTACTACAAGACTTGCTCCAAAGCCTGTGCACCCAGGATACATGTAAAAGGAGCGAGTTGGCTATTTCCTCTCTTGTGCTTTTCCTTATTGCTAAAGGAATGGGTATAAACGGAGGGCATGAGGCTGGGCAGTTTGCCACTTGTGATTCATCCCAACACTCGGGAGGCAGAGGCAGGAGGATCTCTTTTTTTTTGAGACCAGCCTGGTTTATGTAGTGAGTTCCAGAATAGCCAGGACTACATAGTGAGATCCTATCTCAAAAAACAAACTCACAAAAATTAAACAAATAAATAAAAATGGAGGATAGGGGACTAGAAAGGTGACTGGGTGGTTAAGCACACTGGCTTCTCTTCCAGATGACCCAGGTGGCAGCTTAGGGGCTCTGATGCCATCTTCCAGCTTCCTTCAGCACCAGTCATGCTTCTACTGCACAGACATATGCAGGCAAAGCACCCATACACATAAACTAAATGAGTAAGTGGAGGGCAGGGCCTCCTTCCCTAGTTGAACAGTTTGGTGAGCCACATAACAGTGTCTAGCCATGTGTCACTTCATCATCCCTGCCTGAGACGTCAGCTTTCCTAACGTACACAAAGGTACCATATGGACAAAGACAGCCCTGAAAAGTGAAATCAGGGTTGAAAGTTGGTAGTGAGCTAGTGAAATTTTGGTGTTTCATTAGCTCCTGTGCTACTGAATTCACTGCCTGTTCACTCGCCTGACTAAACCTTTTAATGTTAATTAAGTAGTGCCAGGATGTGGAGGAGGCAATACTGACAGGCTGCAGTAGACCCACCCACAGGCAGAACAAAAATAGCTTGCTCTGTGGCAGTTATTGATCATGGGCTGCTTTAGTCATGCTAACATAAACTTCTGGCAAAGAATATAAAAAACTAGGCCAAGTAAACTATCACTGATGGTCATGCTCAATATTTATCATTATTTATCAATATATTTATCATAGATTTATCAATTTCATATGCTGATTTTTGTGTGAAATAATTTTTTTTGGGGGGGGGTTTCGAGACAGGGTTTCTCTGTGTAGCTTTGCGCCTTTCCTGGGACTCACTTGGTAGCCCAGGCTGGCCTCAAACTCACAGAAATCCGCCTGGCTCTGCCTCCCGAGTGCTGGGATTAAAGGCGTGCGCCACCACCGCCCGGCCTGTGTGTGAAATAATTTTAACCAAATAAATCATTATTTTAACCAATTAGTATTCTGTCAAAGTCATCACTGAATTCTACTCATCTTTCCATAGAAGAAAATATTTAACAGTGTTGAAAAGAGTTCTTTTGTGTGCTGTATGAGTCCGTGTGTTTGTGGTATCCCCTAGGTTACTGATTTCTATGAATGTCTGAGAGCGGGGGAAACATGACTGCTTTCCAAAGTCCAGCTACAACGGAGCTCAGCCTCTCTGAGCAAGGGTTTTGAGTTTGAGTCTTGAACAATAAACTGGTAATACCCAAGTTTCTGTTTCTTTCATACAAAAACAGAAACCCTAAGGGAAGCATGATACTATATACTTATCTTGCAAATAAAATAAAATGCGAACGAGGGTTAAAAAAAGGAAATGGAGAAATCTGAAATTAACTTTAATTCATTCCTCCACCATTTTGTTCACTTTTCCAAGCCTGGAACTTTTTTTTTTTTTTTTTTTTTTTTTTGACACTTCTATTGACTCAGGCTTGCAGAATGGGGCTGTGTAATAAAATGTTTGTTGGAATCACATACTGGCCTGGAGGCAGCATTCCTTAGTAGAGAGAGCTCGAAATCTGCCTGGCTCTTGATTATAAATAAGAGACATCACTTCTCACTTTGAAAATGGTATCCCGGGACCGCGTGGATGGCTTAGGGAGTGCTTGTGTAAACATAAGGACCTGAGTTTTAATCTGTAGTGGCCACATAAAAAGCCAGGCACATCGGTACACAAGTAACTCTTGCACTTAGCTCCAGGTTCAGTGAGAGACCCTGTCTCAGGAACAAAGCAGAGTGCTAGAGCATGATGCCTGAAGTCCTCTTCTGACTTCTGCATGGATGTGCATGCCTGTACACACTACACACACTGTACACACATACTTTACACACGCTATAACACACTACACACATACTGTACACATATACTATATATACACTACACATGCTGTACACACATATACACACTATAACACACTACACTCACGCTGTACACACATAATACACACTATAACACACTACACACACATACTATACACACAATACACACAGAGTGATATCTTTAACAGTTTGTGGCAATGTACATGTTATGAAAAATGATAGTCTTTTCTGGAAAAAGCGTGTAGAATGATGTTTGTTATCATATCCTTAGTATATGGAAACTGTTTCTGTGATTGTGTGTAGTTGACACCAGACACCATCTTAGACACACAGCACATGAAAACCCAGAGAATCGAAAGGGAGGACCTGGGAAAGTGCTCTGGTGCTGGCCTCCTTAAACCCTCATTCAGAGAGTATTGAACACCTACTAGGTTCTACAGGTGGGACTGTAAGAGGCTCCGGGACATTTTTGTTCTTGTATTCTTCAGGAAATAATGTCTCCGTTGTGTTTGCATTTCTGCTGAGAGCTTTGCATAGTACATACTGAACCTTTTTACATGCACACCAGCAGAGATGTTAGAGCGTTGGAGGATTGTGAGAGGGCAAGGTGAAAGCAGGGTCCTTCTCTGTAGCCCAGCCTGGCCTACTATTCGCTGTGTAGCCTAGACTGACCTTGAACTCACCACTGCCCTTCTGCTTCCTTGTCTGGAGTGCTGGGGCTACAGGAATGAGCTACCACCCCAGGGGCTCAAGCTGGCAGCATTTGGCTATCTCAGTGAGATAAGAACAACAACCAAAAAATCCTCCCCTCTCCCTCCCCTGTATTCCCATGCTGACACAGGGATCTCTGGATTTTAGACCAGTTTGGATCACATCTGGCTTGGACAACAAAGTCAGAGACCGTGTCTCAGACTATGCCGCTGAAGAGATGGCTCAGAGGTTAAGGTCACTGGCTGCTCTTCCAGAGGTTCTGGGTTTGATTCCCAGCACACATGGCAACCACCTATAACTCCAGTTCCAAAGGATCCAGTGCCCTCTTGCAGCTTTCGAGGGCACTGCATAAAGACAAAACACCCATCCACATAAAAATAAACTCCACCCCCAATCTAAAAGAAAAACACCCAGATGTGGTATTGCATGCCTTTAATCTTGGCACTTAGGGAACAGTGACCTAGGAACTCCGAGTTCAAGGCCAACCAAGGCTACCAAGTAAGATCCTGTCTCAAAACAAAAACCACCTTTCTTTTTGATAGTGATATGCTTTTTTAAATTATTCAAAATTGACTAAAGAAAGAGTACAATAATTTCCATCAGAAAATGTTCTAATTGCTTTTATATAAAATGTATTTAACCCCTACAGTAAAGCTGTAGACATTGTGATTATAAATAACTACTTGCTTAAGTAAAGTATCCTCTCCTTTCTGTCCAGATTGAAAAGGCTAAGCCCATTAAATGTGGAACATTTGGTGCCGCGTCCTTGCAGCAGAGATACTTAGCTACAGGGGATTTTGATGGAAATCTTCATATATGGTGAGATTATTAAACAGTACACCAAATGGGATAAGCCTTCTCTTTGATAGGCTTATTGCTCTTCTGAATTCTAATTTTAAAATACTTCTTTCAAATATTTTAATTTCTTCCAGAAGTAACTAAAATCATGAGGACTGTTGTAATAAATATACTTCTGTGTCATATTTAAAGTCCACTTAAAGTCCTAAGCTCTTCATATTACATTTAAGGATGTGTATGTGTGTATGTATATGTATGTAATAACAATGAACAAACAGGCCATGAATGTGAAAGCAAGGAAGGGCCCGTAGGAGGGTTTGGAGGGTGGGGATGATATGTTATAACCTCAAAAGTTAAAGGACAAAGGTTTAAAAAGATACTGAGCTCTAGAACTTGACAGTGTTACCAGTTCTTACCAACTCACAGGCTTAGTAATTAATGCCATTTTAGCAAGAGGTATAGAGCAATACACTCATTTTAATTTTTCCCGTGTAGAACTTCCAGTTAAAGTTTTTGTTAGTATTTAATGCTTTAAGACCTAGACAACTTTTTAGGAAAATGTCTGTTGAACAACTCAATAAAAGCCTGCTTTGAATGAATAAAATCACAATTGTATCTATTGCCTTTATTATAATACCTTACTTAGAATTACTTTTTAATATTTAAAGTTGAATGAATTCATACTTCTCTTTAATTGCTTTTTTGCAATTAAATCTTTTTCTCAACACTTAAATTATATAGCAGTATTTTATTTATTTATTAGCTCTTTTTTTTTCTTTTTGGTTTTTGTTTTGTTTTGTTTTTTTAAGACAGGGTTTCTCTGTGTAACATTCCTGGCTGTCCTGGAACTCACTTTGTAGACCAGGCTGGCCTCAAACTGGTTTGTTTGTTTTTTGAGACAGGGTTTCTCTGTGTAGCTCTGGATGTCCTGGAACTCTAGACCAGCTGGCCTCAGGCTCACAGAGGTCTGCCTGCCTCTGGCTCCCTAGGTGCTGGGATTAAAGGTGTGCACCACCACAGCCATCTTATTAGCTCATTTCTAATCTGAGCTGTTGGTTTCACTGGCTGGCCTGGAACTCACTCCATAGCCCAGACCTGTTTCAGACTCACAGACTCACCTCACTTTGCCTCCTAGTGACGGGACTAGAGGAGTAAGTCACCCAGCCTAATAAGGGTTTTTGATTATCACTTAGATTGTACTACTTTATAGTTAAATTCTATTTACATATTTACCTATTTTAGAATTGGAACATCAAAATGAAGCTGGTATAATTTCTCTTTGATCTTAATTGCTTATCTACTAAATTCACATTTATTCATCATTTCACAGACTTTGTCATAGAATTTCAGAGAAATGGAGAGGCCAGTGTCTTATTTTCTGTATTTCTCATTATTTTGGGAGGATTTGGGGGCTTAGCATGTCGAGTGGTAGGTTTTTTTTTTTTTTTGGTTTTTGTTTTGTTTTGGTTTTTCGAGACAGGGTTTCTCTGTATAGTTTTGGTGCCTGTCCTGGATCTCGCTCTGTAGCCCAGGCTGGCCTCAAACTCACAGAGATCCACCTGGCTCGGCCTCCCAAGTGCTGGGATTAAAAGCATGTGCCACCACTGCCCGGCAGAGTGGTAGATTTTCATGACTCCATTTTCATATATATGTGTGTCAGTATGCTTTGTTCTTAGTCATTTCCCTCTCTTACTGCCTTCCCCTGTATCCCCGCTCCCTGACGGGGGCCAGGGTCAGGGTGTGGGGCGGTGTCTCTTCCCTCCAGACACACAGCCATTCCTTTTTGTTTGTTTGTTTTTTAGAGACAGGGTCTCTCTATAGCCCTGGCTGCCTGGAGCTCACAATGTAGACCAGGCTGGTCTCTAACAGAGATCTGTTTGCCTCTGCCTCCTGAATGCTGCCATTAAAGGTATTCCCAGCACGCCCAGCTAGATACATTCTTACTGTGTATATTCCATTGCCCACTGCCTCCCTTCTGATCCCCTTTCTGGTTTTGTTTTGTTGTTTAGATTTTTTTCACATTTTAGTCAGTGTCTGTGTAAACACACAAGTGGAAAGCAGAAGACAGCTTCTGGGTGTCTGTTTTCTCTTACACCTTGAATAATCTGGGAATCAGTGCAAGTTGTCAGGGTTGGTGGCAAGTGCCTTTATCTGCCAAGCCATCTTACTGGCCAACCTTTCCGGTTTCATGACCTACATACAAACATACATAAATATGCATATTTACACACATGTATGTGTGTATAATTTTAAATTTATTTTCCACATATGAAAGGAAACATGGTATTTGTTTTCCTGATTCTGGCTTATTTTGCTTAACATAATGGCTTCCAGTTTTGTCCATTTTCTTACAAATGTCATGATTTCATTTTTCCTCATGGCTGAATAAAATTTCATTGTGTATAACTTTATCCATTCGTGTCTTGATGAGTCCGTTTCCTGGGTTTATTTCTGTGCTGTTGAAGTCCTTTTCAGAGAATCCTTGCCTTTGCTTGTATCACCCAGTGTCTTACTTACGTTTGCCTCTAGCATTTTCTGAGTCTCTGTCTTAGGTTAAAGCCTTTGATCCATTTTGAATTGCTTCTATTTTATTTCGAATTGATTTTTAGGCCACATGTGATAAGTAGTTATGCTTTTTGCTTAGGAATTTGGAAGCTCCAGAGATGCCAGTGTATTCTGTAAAAGGCCACAAGGAAATTATAAACACTATAGATGGTATAGGCGGACTTGGAATTGGGGAAGGAGCGCCTGAAATTGTGACCGGCAGCCGGGATGGTGAGTCAGTGTATTTTATATATTACACAAATGTTTAATGGGAACGTCAGTGCCGTGGAATACCCTCTCTATATGGAGTCCTCTTTGGTTGGCTTCACTCTGCATCTGCCCTTTGAGCATCTGCATTTTAATAAACAAGTTTTTTTGTTTGTTTGTTTTTGTTTTTTTGTTTGTTTGTTTTTGTTTTTTTGTTTTTCGAGACAGGGTTTCTCTGTGTAGCTTTGTGCCTTTCCTGGATCTCACTTGGTAGCCCAGGCCGGCCTCAAACTCACAGAGATCCGCCTGGATCTGCCTCCCAAGTGCTGGGATTAAAGGCATGTGCCACCACCGCCCGGCATTAATAAACAAGTTTTATTGCACAGCCTTCATTTGTTTCTGACTTATGTATTTTCAAGTAGAGTCAAAGCACTGAATATTTAGTGTGGAGTTAGTTCAACAGCTAGTAATGAGCTGACTTTGAAAGACTTACAATGTCTCTACAGGTTTCTGAAGCAGCCAATGATGTGATGGGTGGCAGCTTTTCATTCTCTTTTTAAGAAAACAGTTACTACTAGGAAAGTGTCGGGTTGAAAACATGTCCTGTGATCTGTCCCCTGAGCACTGTGGAAGCTCCACAGGCACCAGCTTGGCTTTCAGCTCTAGTGACCAACAGACCAGGTCTGAGTGACCGCTGTGGGGTCCTAGGTTTTGTTGCTCCACATGGAGATAATAGTAGTTTCTTTAAAAGAATTATTTTAAAATAAAAATGAGATGTAATTTTCCTTCTTCTTTTTTTTCTTTTGGTTTTTCGAGACAGGGTGTCTGTGTGTGTAGCTCTGTCTATCCTGGAACTCGCTCTGTACACCAGGCTGGCCTGGAACTCACAGAGATCTGCTTCCAAGTGCTGGGATTAAAGTCATGTGCCACCACCACCTGCCTGAGACATAATTTTCTGGTAGTTAGTCAAGGGCAGTGGTGTGTTAGAAATTCTTTTTCAGGAAGCAGTGTGGAACACAGAAGGAAAGATGCCGAGCGGTTCATTATGCTGCCACAGCCATTGTGCTGCTTCTGCGATAGCTACGCAGTTTCTTTAAGTTTTCCGGGTATTCTTAGGAGAGTGGCGTGAAATTATGAAGAAGTAATATTGTTACGTATGTAATTCCTTGGTGATAAATACTTCGTGATTTATAAAGTGAATTTCTAAATAACCCATCTCGCCAGTTTACCTGGCCAGCTATGGTAGAGGAGGACTAAAGTGGCTGACACAGATGTTTCTTTCCTGTAAGTTTGTAGGTTAGAAATTGTACATCATCTCCACTTGTGTTAGTGTCTGTGCTTGCCTACTAATTAATTTCGTGTTATGAATCATCTTTATGTCCTGCACTGATTCAAGTGTGGAAAACTTACTATCGATCTTAACGGTTTGTGTAAACCCTGTATCTGAGTGGTGATCTGTCAGATTTGTGGGAATCCACAAAGGATTGCAGCCTTTTTAATGACCAGCTCTATCCCTGGAGATAAGTCTTAAGTTTCTTGTCTCTTTCAGGGACTTTTTGCCCTTTCCTGTTCTTGCTCAGATGTATGACTTTTAGCCATCTCATTTCATGCATTTATCTTGATTATATATAGGTAGTGACAGTAGTTAGTAATCCTATAATATCAATTGATATAAGAGGGTTAAATTTAATTTGGGCTAATTTTATTTAATAGCTCTCCTCACTCTTTTGTGATAGGAAGTTAAGCTTCCTTATATGTGAAATGGGTGGTGGTCTGTCTTCTCGTGCCAACAAGTCAACCTGAGAGCTCATGCATGCTGGTCCCTGTGCTGTGAACTGCCTCCCCCAGCCGTTGAATGGCATTCTAAAATGCAGAATGTAGTAACAGTGCTTACTCCTCTGTATACGAAAAGTGCCAGTGGTTATCTGTGTAGTTAGGAAACCGAAGAGTTAAAGAAAGTACGGCATGTTTGAATTGTACCCTTGTCTTTGCCTTGTCAATCATAACTTACAGATAACGTAGGAATACTTGTTGGGTTTTCTCTGTGTAGCTGTTAATTTAGGCATCATTTCTAATACTAGCATATGGGTTATGTCTGGTATCAAGGACAGCTTAACCAATTTGAAGCCAGAAAAACATGAATAGTTTACAGATGTTCTAACATCTACAGTATTGGCACATGTCCCATTGGTACAAAGAGTGCAAAAAGGAAATGTGATCAGTCACTGTTGAATTTTGCCAACTCCCTTTTATTCATGACAGGAACTGTAAAGGTGTGGGACCCAAGACAAAAAGATGATCCTGTTGCTAACATGGAACCCGCACAAGGAGAAAACAAGAGAGACTGTTGGACTGTGGCATTTGGTAGGTTACTGAAGAAATAATTGCATTTGAAGTTTGTGTTTTAGGAAATTCCCAATAGTCTGTTCTGTAGATTATTCTGAGAGGTTATCCAGGCAAATATCATAGTAGTTAGTCAGCCGCAGGCTAGGGTTTACTTCGTTACTGTTCTATTTATGTGTGGCTTAGAGAAAGTCAATAGACTTCACCGTTTCTGGTTATTGTGTTGACACAGTAGTGCTAATAGAATTTGCTTAACAGTGTTGAGGAGCCAATGCGCTAATGCCACTAAAGTGCTTAGAACAGCGCTTCTCAACCTGTGGGTCACAACCCCTTTGGGGGTCTAACAACCCTTTCACAGGGGTCACCTAAGACCATCAGAAAACACAGAGATTTACATTATGATTCATAACAGTAGCAAAATTACAGTTAGGAAGTAGCAATGAAAATAATTTTGTGGTTGAGGTTTACCATAGCATGAGGAAGAATATGAAAGGGTCGCAGCATTAGGAAGGTTGAGAACCACTGTCATAGAATGTGCATAGATTATTAAGTGTTGAAAATGTTTACTATTATTATGATAGGTTTTTGTTTAATTGATAATATTGACCTAATTTGGTATCAAATGCTATTAATAAGGCTAAGGGAAGCCTCAAATGCAAATGATAACCTAAAAAAATCCTACGTTACATTTTACAAAGTACATTTATTTTCTAGAAAATAGTTGTGCCATTACATAATTATTTCTTACAAGTCTGATGACCATGACCTTTATTAGTACACTTACACTGCATATTGATCCTGTCAGTGCTGGTGCTTGTCTCTGACTGTAAAAGATGTGAGTCAGAGCCCAGGCCAGCTGCAGTTACCAGCATGAACTGCTGCTGGCTGCAGCTTCGTATTCAGTTTTAAACCTCTGTTTTCTTTTTGATCAGGCTGGCCTCAAAATGGCAGGATCTTCCTGCCTCTGCCTTTCAAGTTCTGGGATTAAGGCATGTGCCACCACACCTGGCTTTTGTGAGTTTTTTGTTTTGTTGTTTTGAAACAAGATCTCACCATGTTGCTCAGGCTGGCCTCAAACTTCTGGACTCAAGTAATCCTCCTGCTTCAGTCTTGAATAGCTGGGACTACAGATGAATACTGCCATGCCTGGCTTGAGTTTTGTTTTGTTTTTTAGTAACTACTGTGGACATGCAGTAGTGAAACTGAGTCATATTTGACCCCTCAAGCATATGCTTTCATGAAGAAGGGCTGGCATCGACTTTACTTACAGATAAAACAGAAGTAATGAAACATCACAAGAGGCATCTGTCCATGCAAAGGGAGAGATACAGAGGGAGAAAGATCATTTTGAACTCAGACCAAGGATTCATAGGATTTCCATCACTAAAACTGGGAGAGAATTTCAACACAGGGAATAATTATAAGGTGTCCTAGAATGGTATGGTGGGGAAAGTGGCCACAGAGATGGCACTAGCCACAGTTGCCATAGCCACTATAGCCACTGTTGTTTGGGTGGACTGGAGGTAGTGAGATCTGGTCTCTGGTCTGAGCTTTCAGATGTCACTGGTGATAGTAGAGGGTGGTGAAAGGCATAGTGGAGATGAGTTCAGAAGTTCTAGGCAGGATTCCAGGTGAAGAAGGTATGGAGCAATGAAAATGATTCATATGATAGATGCCGAATAAATAGTGTTTGCAAGTCTGTATCCATAAAATGAGGAACAAGGAAAAGGATTCTGTCCAAGATGACTACATTTTGGGATTGATCATGGAGGGAAAGATGTTGCTCATTGAAAAGTTCCACAAGCAGTGTCACAGTGGTAAAGGAAGACTGTGAGGCCAGTTTGGGACATAGCAAGAACAAGATGCTGGTACCATCAATAGCTCACAGTGGAAATGCAGACCTGGAGTTAATAAATAGGAAGCTAGAGGTAGTTGAGAATAAAGACATTGGGGTCATTGTCCAGATAGCCTCATACACTGATAGGACCTTCCTCTTCCCTCACATTTTTTTATTCAGCAAGAGCTATGCAGGAAAACCATCCTGCAACTAAGCATGCTGAAATTAACTTCACATTCTAAACTCTAGGTATGGTCATCTACACCACTAAAAATACACTCCAATTCATTACAAAGTTTCCTGCAAAGATAAAATAACCAGAAAAATATTCTGCAAGATAATTTTAAAACAGTATTTGCATTCATATATCATTATTACCAAGGAATGGAAAGGAATAAGTATATGTGTCTTCCCAGGCCCTACTATCTGAACTGTAGTTGGACTGTCTTTACGGGTATATAATGGATCATGGCTTTGCATTTGCTAGACAAGCCCTGAGTGGTATTTCCAGCCTGAGAGATCATTCCCTTTGTATTTAGAATCCTCTAAACACTTTCAAGTAGACTTTTGCCAGAGAATTTCAAGTAAGCATTTTTTAAAAATTAATGCTCCGCATCAGCTGTCAGGATTGATGAATGGAATTCTCCCAGTATAATTTTTTAAATTTATGTCTGTCCCAAGTTATATGCGTAATAGTTTTTCTCAGCAGGCTGCACCATGGATTTATGAAGACCTGCAATGTGTCTTGATTTCCAGGCAATGCTTATAATCAAGAGGAACGTGTTGTCTGTGCTGGCTATGACAATGGGGACATCAAGCTATTTGATCTCAGAAACATGTCACTGCGGTGGGAGACGAACATTAAAAATGGGGTAATGTGCCTTTCTGTGCTGTCCAGCCTCTCTGAGATGTTTGTATCTACTGTCTACCTCTAGCCACTACAAAGTTCTCAGGTCCTTTCTCTTAACTCATGTCTCTCAGTCTTCTACCAGAAGTTAAACTTTTGGGCCAAACCATCTTGAATCTAATGGCAGCCATGCATCCTTTTTTAAGAAAGTGATCACATATTTAGATATGCTTTGTTAGTGTCTGTGGAGTCAGTGGAGCCTACAGCCCATCTGAGGACCATGGGGACCACACATTTGATATCAAAATGAGCAAATACGTGGTCCTTCTCTTGCTGGAGTACGCAAAGTTTCACCAAGCGCCTTTGGACTTTGTTTCTCAAGCTGTACACATTTGTTAAAGAATTTAGTTCCTTTCTGATTTCTGAAGGTAGCCTTGACTTACCTTCCTGTGCTAAATAATAAAAAACATCACATTGCGGGGGGGGGGGGGGTGAGTACTAAATAATAAAAAACATCACATTGCTGGGCGGGGTGGTGGCGCACACCTTTAATCCCAGCAGTCAGGAGGCAGAGGCAGGCGGATCTCTGTGAGTTCGAGACCAGCCTGAGCTACAGAGTGAGTTCCAGGAAAGGCACAAAGCTACACAGAGAAATCCTGTCTCGAAAAACAAAACAAAACAAAACAAAACAAAACAAAACAAAACAAAAACATCACATTGTTACCTTCTACTGAGCATGGGAACCCAAGATGGTTTTGTTGATCAAATGAACAGAAAACATATTTTGCTATATTCAAGTACATGGTCTTGTCATTTTGAGCCATTCAGATAACTTCAAAGAGCCAACAGGATCTGGAGAAATGACTCAGTGGTAAAGAGCACTGAATGCTCTTCCAGAGGACTGGGGTTTGATTCCTAGCACACACATGATGGCTCAGAACTGCCTGTAGCTCCAGTTCCAGGGATTCTGACCCTCTCATCTGGCCTCCCTGGGTCCCAAGCATATACCTGATGTGATATATGAAAGCAGGCAAAACAGCCATACACAGTTTTTAAAAAGTAAAGAAAATAAGAACCTATCAATAACAGATACATTCTCCGCTTTCAGGTGTGTAGCTTGGAGTTTGACAGGAAGGACATAAGTATGAATAAGTTAGTAGCTACATCTCTGGAAGGCAAGTTCCACGTCTTTGACATGAGAACGCAGCATCCCACCAAAGGCTTTGCTTCTGTTACAGAAAAGGTAAGTGACAGACTCTCTGTGGAGAGTGAGCCGCTGGGCGTCCTCTGTCTGTCATATGCTTGTGGGGTCTTAGGTGCTTTTGTGCAGGTTACTTTCGCAAAGGTTGCCAGCTTTATACGTCTTGATTATAATAACTATCTTGCTTAGTTAGGAATCTTATTTTGTAGTTAAAGAAACCTTGCTGATGCCAAGAATTTGATCAGGAAACCCCAGCTTGATGTTTTCTAATAAATGTATACTTATTAATAACTAATAATGTACTTTCCAGAAGTAGCATTTTCACTGTCATCATCCCGTTTTATTCTATATTCTCATTTGCTGTATTGAGTGAACTTATTTTAAAACACTGGTTACTGTGGTTAGGACGTAATAGAAATTCAAGAATGTTCTGTTTGTTTATACTTTGGCTTCTACTTGAGAGACTTAATGGGAAAGGTTTTTGATTTACAACATTAGAAAAATAGATAAGAAAAAAAAACAAAGGGAAAATACTGGTCACAAAAGAGAGAAGATATCTGGAATAAAACAGCTGCATAAAATCCGTGTTAACATCCTGACACTTTTAGGAGACAGGTGAGGACTGTGCCCTCTCTCCATAAACATAAGGAGGAAAGCAGCCACAGGTTGGCTGTTTCCATAAGACTCAAATGTGCAGTTTGCTCAGGAAATTAGAAGTTTCTTCCTATTCCTTCCCCCACTGTGGATGCTGTGGGATTCCTTCCCCCACTGTGGATGCTGTGGGACTTCACAGAACTTCCTCCTCTGTGCTCTTGTGTCATCTTATGATATAGTGGAGGTATCATTTGGGACTGGCGAGATAGCTCAGCAGTTGAGAATGGTTGCTGCTCTTCCAAAAGACTTGAGTCAAATTCCCAACACCCATGCCAGGCTCCTTACACCCCCTGTAACTCCAGGTCTAGGGGATCTGATGCCATCTGCTGACCTCCTCAGGCACTGCACTCATGCACAGACTCACCACCCCCCACCCCCACACACGTACACATAATTGAAAATTAAATCTCAAGATTAGTAGTCACTGAAATGTGAAATGTAAAGCTTAGCTTAAATAGCAGCTTCACTGCTCATACAAAGCAGTATCGCCCTCTCCTATATCCGCCTACTTCCCCGGATTGCTCCTCTTGCTCAGTGCTCACTCCTCATGACCCCCAAGGTGAACTAGCATGCTGGAGTGGATTTGCTGGTGTGAGTGTGGTACTGATAAACTGTTAGCCTTTTCTACTTGTCTGTCTTTATTTTCCAAAGGAAATGCATTTTGCTTTTTTTTTTTAATATAATTTAATTTAAATGACATTTAATGACAAAAATCAAAAGCCATCCAGATATGAAAGGTATTAGTTACAAAACAGATACAGCATATTGAAACATATATCCATATACATACACTGCTATTATTCAGCCTATTCCCCTAGTGTCTCCTGCATGTCCCTGCTTACCTCTTTCTGGTCCCCTTTTTCCTGTCAAATTCTCCCCTCTTCTGCATTCATGGCCTGTGTATTCCATTACTCTGTTTTTCCCCTCTCCCCATTCATACAACCCTTCCTTTCCCTCACACTACACTGTCAGCTCTCATCATCTACACAGACATAGACACACAGCAGTTTAATCCTAGATTTTGGGTTTGAGAGAAAACATCCTGTATCTGTCTTTTTAATGAGGAAATAAAATTCCATTATATGGACCTCATTTTCTTTACCTGTTCATGTAGCTGGAGTTTTCTCTCTGGGTCCCACCAAGCCCCGGCAGTCTGACAGCCCACTTATAAAATAAACACACAGACGTTTATATTATTTATAAACTGTATGGTTGTGGCAGGCTTCTTGCTAACTGTTCTTATATCTTAAATTAACCCATTTCTATAAATCTATACCTTGCCACGTGGCTCGTGGCTTACCGGCATCTTCACATGCTGCTTGTCATGGCGACTGGCAGTGTCTCCTCAACTTAGCCTTCCACTTCCCAGAATTCTCCTCTCTCCTTGTCCCGCCTATACTTCCTGCCTAGCCACTGGCGAATCAGTGTTTTATTTATACAGAACGATATCCATAGCATGTTCATCTGCTGATAGATGTCTAGACAGGTTCTATTCCTCAGCTGTGTGAGCAGTTTAGCAATACAAGTGGACGTGCAGTTCTCTCTGTAATATTTTGACCTAGAGTCCTCTGGGTCTGTATCCAGGAATGGTATAGATAAGTGACACAGTAATTCTGCTTCAATGTTTTTAAGAGATCTTATGTTAGCTTCTTTATGGGCTGTACCACTTTACATTTTTACGTTCCTACCAGCAGTAAGGCTTTCTTCACATCCTTCGCATCATTTGTTTCTTTTCTTTTTTTAATAATATTTTTATTAGCTGAAAATTCCATACAATGTGTTTTGATCATGTTCACTTCCCCTCCCCCAACTCCTACATCTCCCATCTCCCTATCCACCCACCTTCGTGTTCTTGTTTTCTTTTCCCCGCCCACCTCTCAACATCCATTGAGTTCAGCTTGTGTGGCCCAACCACTCTTGAGTGTGGGACCTACCCTGGAGTGTGGTCACCTTACTAGAGGTCACATCATTAAAGAAAACTAACTCTCCCTTGTCTAGCAGCAGTTGACGCCAGTAGCTCCTCGGGTAGGCGGGACCCCTAACCATGCTGGGATTTTGTCTGGCTTGAGCTTGTGCAGGTGTGTGCATGCTCTCGTAGCTGATGTAAGTTCATTTTTGCATCTGCCCTGCTGTGTCCAGGAAGTACTGTTTCTTTGAAGCTGTCCACCATCTCTGGCTGCTACAGACTTTATGCCTCCTCCTGTAGGAAGATCCCTGAGTTCTGAAGAGAGAGCATGGAGCACTCCACAGTTGCCAGTTGTAGGTCTCTGAGGATGAGAGTTGAGCTCCATGGGTACAGCAGTGAGTCATTAGGAGTCATTTAAATGTTGTGTCCTGTTAGCAGAGTGATAGTAGTCGGTTTTCCCCTAGGGCCTGTGACCTATCTAGCCATGGGTTTTTGGTCCCATTAATGGTGCCAGGTATGGGCCTCTGGTGGAGCAGGTCTTCAATCCAATCAGAAAATGGTTGTTTGTATCTTGATGATAGTCTCTGTGGGGTGAAATAAAACTCAAAACAGTTAATAATTTGTAGTTGCTAAACACAGTTCAAGGCTCTGTTTCCATTTGCATTTCTCCTTTTGAAAATATTGCCCAGCCGGGCGGTGGTGGCGCACGCCTTTAATCCCAGCACTCGGGAGGCAGAGCCAGGCGGATCTCTGTGAGTTCGAGGCCAGCCTGGTCTCCAAAGCGAGTTCCAGGAAAGGCGCAAAGCTACACAGAGAAACCCTGTCTCGAAAAAAAGAAAACATTGCCCATTGGATCTGCCCAGTGGGTGGCTTTTTCTTTTATGACTTGATGTTTTACAACTCTGTGGATTCTGGGTACTGACCCTCTGCCTGATACATAGTTGGCAAATATGAATTCCTGTTCTGTAAGCTCTCTCTTCACTCTGCGGTGGTCTCCGTTGCTGTCCGGAGGCTTTTTAACAGCAAGTGATCCTGTTGTCAGCTCCTGAGGAAATGGCGTATGTTATTAGAGTCCTCTGAAAAGAGAGGACTTGCTTATGCCCATATCTTCAGTTGTTATATTTCTTCCAGCAGTTTCATAGTTTTTGTTCTTATGTTAAGGTCTTTGACTCATTTTAAATTGATTTTGGCCAGGATGAGAGATATGAGTCTAAGTTAATCTTATACATGTTTGTATCATGTTTTTCTATCTCTGTTTGCTGAAGAGGCTGTTCTGTTGTGTGTGTGTGTTTTCATGTATGTGTACTTTTGGCATCATTGTCACTAGCATTGCACAGCTCCTGGCACCTCGGGTGTAGAATGGCTTCGTTTGCACCGACAATACCTAGCATCATTGTAGGTTTGTTGGTTTGTTTGGTTTTGTTTTGTTTTTTTGTTTTTTGTTTTTTGTTTTTTCGAGACAGGGTTTCTCTGTGTAGCTTTGCGCCTTTCCTGGAACTCACTCTGTAGCCCAGGCTGGCCTCGAACTCACAGAGATCCACCTGGCTTTGCCTCCCGAGTGCTGGGATTAAAGGCGTGCGCCACCACCGCCCAGCTTGGTTTTGTTTTTTAAGATAGGTATCCTTATGTAGTCCTGACTGTCTTGGAGCTTGCTATGTAGATTAGGCTGGCCTTGAACTCACAAAGATCCTCCTGCCTCCACCTGTGCCTCCCAGTTTGGGGGACTAAAGGTGTGCACCACCATGCCCAGCCATACTCTTAGTGCTTTGGCTATTCAAGCTCTTTTGTGCTTACATTGAACTTGGGATTGTTTTTTGTAGTTCTGGGAAGAACAGCATCAGTTTAATGGGAGTGTTTTGAATGTGTGCAGCCCTGGGTAATATAGCCATTACTAATAACAGTTCTACCTGTCTGTGAGCGTGGAAAATCCTTCCATCCATTAGTGTCCTCTTCAAAGTCTTAAGTTTTCACCATAGAGGTCATTCACCTTCTTCATTATGTTTATTCCTAGGTTTTTGTTTTTTAAGCTGCCCTCTGTGAATGGGATTCTCTCCTCCTTCCCCAAGTTCTTTTTTTGCAAGACCATTATTAGAAATTGAAAGGCTGCTGAATTTTGTGTGTTGACTTTATTTTGCTGAAAGTATTTAAGTTTAGGAATTTTCTGGTAGAGTCCATAGGGTCTTTTAAGTCTAGAGTTGTGCGTAAATGGGGATATTTCAGTAAAGAGAATTGCAGAAGAAAAACCAAACTGAAGTGATGCTGGAACTAAACCACTCAATAAGCCACACTGAAAAAACTCAATGGAAAGCCTCAGCACACAGTGGATCTGGTGAAAAACAGGATTAGGCCTGGGAGGTGAGACAGAGGAATTGGGTCATTCAGTAAAGGTCAGTGATAAACTCTGTGTGTGTGTGTGTTATATGTGTGTATCTGTATATATATATATATATTTGTGTATGTGTATATATATGTATATATATATGTATGTGTGTATATATATATGTATGTGTGTGTATATATATATATATAACATGAGGAGCTCTAGAACACCGTGAAAAGACCAGATCATGGAATTAAGAGAATAGAGAGCTGGGCGGTGGTGGCGCACGCCTTTAATCCCAGCACTCGGGAGGCAGAGCCAGGTGGATCTCTGTGAGTTCGAGGCCAACCTGGGCTACCAAGTGAGTCCCAGGAAAGGCGCAAAGCTACACAGAGAAACCCTGTCTCGAAAAACCAAAAAAAAAAAAAAAACCAAAAAAAAAAAAAAAAAAAAAAAAAAAAAAAGAGAATAGAGAGAAAGAAAATACTGTACCAAAGTATTTGGTACATTTTCACTGAAACCGTGTAATTTTCCAAGTCTAGAAAAGAGGTCCCTAACCAAGTCCAAAAAGCCTGAAGAAGAGCGAGGATGAGAAGAGAAACTCACATCACATACCATAGTTAAGACACTGAAAACAGACAAAGGAAGGGTGTTAGAAGCTGCAGAAGAGAAGGCTGGTCACTTACAGAGGCAGGCCTATCAGGATAGTGCCTGATAGTTTGATAGAAACGTTTAGTCAGAAAAGCCCTGACTGGCCCACCGCCAACCCCGACTGTGCTCCTCAGCAAAACTGCCTGTTGAATTAAAGCAACAACAAAACATTCTTTCTAACAGCCGAAGTGAAGGTGGTTACAGTTCTTTGTTTTCGAGTCTTCTCTCCAGGGCTGCCATTTAGTCTTTAACTAATGTGTGTCTTGTCTGAGCAGGCCCATAAATCCACCATATGGCAAGTTCGACACCTGCCGCAGAACAGAGAGCTCTTTCTGACAGCGGGAGGCGCTGGGAGTCTGCACCTCTGGAAGTAGTAAGTCTTCTTAAGTTACTTGTGGGTGTGAAGTGGGAGTCCAGAACTTTTCTTTTTCTCCTTTAATACTTGCTTTAATTCATTTTGGTGTGATTTTCACTTTCAGTGTTGTTATGTAACCGACTTCTAAATATTTTCTTTTACTAATGTATTTATTTTATATTTGATAAAAAGTCGTCCTTACCTAACACAATAAATATGTTTGTCATACTTATGTCTCTGTGTATGAGAGCGACATAGAAAAAGTTGGGAATCCCCCCCATAAATTTGGAATTGTAGGTAGTGTGTTTACACCTATAATCCCAGCACTCAGGAGACAGGGCCAAGATTGCCATAAGTTTCAGGCCAGCATGGACTCCATAATGAGTCCTAGGTCAGTCTAGGCTACAGAGCAAGAGCCTGTCTCAAAAAATAAATAAAAAGAGGGAAGGGCTGAGGGAGAAGGGTGATGGTGGGGAATAGCTTTTGCTAGTTTTTGTTTTTAAATTTGATTCAAGACCTTCGTTAAATATTACCTTCTAGTCATTAGAACATTGCCTCTGGAAGTTGGGGAGAGGGTTACGATGCTTAGGCTTGAAAATGAGTTTGTTGAATTCCTTGTGGTAGAGCTGAAAGCAGCCTGAGGCTCCTGATTGATCTGCAGATAAAGCCTTGCTTGCTCAGCACTGAGTTTCTTTTCTGTACACCTGGGCAGGATGAGTTACTGTGGCAGCTGTAACCAGGTGTGTTCCAACATTCCCGAGGGCGCTAGGTGCCAGGTCAGCTGCCAGTTCAGCGGGTCTTGTACAAACTGAAAGTTTGAAAACTTCACTAGCAACAAAGAAATCTCTAAGCGTTACTCAGAAAAATGATAAGTTCACAACTCAAGAGTATTTCAGAATTCAAGTTTGGTTACTACTGTATAGGAAAAACAAAACAAAGCAGCATGTTCAGCATGGCTTGGACTTCCACGTTTACAAATCTCTCTCTTAGCTCCTTTTAGAAGCTGAAACGCAGGGCTGCAGTCAGTACTTGTTAGAGAACTGAAGCTATGAACTGACAAATTTGTGATTGTTTTTGATTGAAATAGCAGTCGAATGGAGTTTAATACACTCCGTCCATTCTTGCTTCATTGAGTAAATGTGCCTTCTGTTGGGAAAAGGCAGTAGATGTGTTTTGAGTGTTCTGGGATGATTGTTGGGTAGATAGACCGTTTGATCCTGGAAGCTTTGCCCTTCATTCTTCGTGGTTCTAACCCAGTCTCGCTGCGGGTTAGGTTTTGTAGATCTCATAGCTAAGCTGTGCCTCTTCCCTTGATTCCCCAATTCTTGAGACTACTAAAGGAGCCAGTACAATTTTCCACACGTGGGCACAGTGGCAGCTAGATTTTTTTTCTTTACTTTATTGTAATAAGGCTAGATCTGTATGCACTTAGACATTGGAAGGTTTTTTGCTTGGCTTTCTTTCCTCTAAAATTAACCACTGTGTGCCCTTATGGAGGCCCAAAGCGGACATCAGGTGTCTTTCTTGATTGCTCTCCACTTGATTTGTTGAACTGGGAGCTCCCTGATTGTGACTAGGCTAGCTGCCTGCTTGCCCCAGGGACGACTGCCCTACTCTGTCTGCCTCCCAAGGGCTGAGATCACCAAGGCAGCCTGTACTTTCATGTGGTCTTGGAGATCCAAACTCCAGCACCCGTGCTACTGGAGGAAGCGCTTTACCAAAGAGGAGTCTTCCCTCCGGGATTTTATTGTAAGGTGAGCACTGACCGACATCAGAACCAGTGACTCATGTACTTTGTAAATGCTTTGGAGCTTTGCTGTGACGCCCTCTAGTGCCAGCAAAGAGAAGTGGCTGAGGTACAGTGCAATGAGCTTGTTTTCACTGCAGCCCTGCCTTGAGAGTGCAGTCAGACTGTAAGCACTCACTGAGCGCTCGCCAGGCATTCCTAGAGAGGAATGCAGGTGAGTTTTCAGACTTTGTCTAAAAAGCAAACACAAAACCTTACACAGGTAATGAAGAGACCTGAGAACCTTTTTTTTTTTTTTTTGAGATGAGGTCTCACTATGTAACCCTGGCTGGCCTGCAGCTTGCTATGTAGATCAAACTGGCCTCAGGCTTGTGGAGATACACCTGCCTCTGCCGCCTCTTAGTGCTGGGATTATAGGTGTGCAGAACCATGCATGGCCCTTGAGTTTTAATACTAAATAACTGCAAACTTTGCTAAGAAATGTGGGGAAAGTATTTATTTAAGACGTGTGTGTGTGTGTGTGTGTGTGTGTGTGTGTGTGTGTGTGTGTGTGAACACTTTGTTCCTTTTAAGTAAAATAATTTGTTGGGTCTAAAAGGAAGAGAAAGTGTTTTCTACCATGGTTTCATGGTTTCTCCTCCATTTTTACTGTGTCTGATCCCTTTGTGTCTCTTAGACTCTGGGTCTGTTTTTTTGTGTCTGTTTTGTTGCTTTGATGATTGTGGGTTTTTGTGTTTGCATCACAAAGTGTTGTAATTGATATACAGTGCATTCTGAAGGGCCCTGTGAGGAGTTATACCTTAGAGCAGTGGTTCTCAACCTGTAGGTTATGACCCCTTTGGGGGTGTTGAATGACCCTTTTGTAGGGGTCTCATATCAGATATTTGCACTACGATTCATAACAACAGCAAAATTAGTTATGAAGTAGCAACAAACATAATTTTATGGTTGTGGGTCACCACAGCATGAGGAGCTGTATTAAAGGGTCGCAGCATTAGGAAGGTTGAGAACCACTGCTTTATAACACATCTATAGAGAAGTTTACTTTTTTCCCCCCACCTTTCAGATCTGTCAGGTATCATTTAGTTGTTAGCCTTTCCCTCTTCTTAGCTTAAAAGTTTATATTTCTTTCTGGGAGAGAAAAAAACCATGTTCTCAGTGTTGCTTTCTCCTTGTGAATGCAGTGGTTTTACAACTCTCTCCAGTGGCATCCCCACAGTAATAGGACAGGGAACGTCTCAGGCTAGGTCTGAATGGTGGACTCTGGGGTTAGGGTGTGTGCCAGTCCTTTTTGGGAAAGTGTTAAATGAGCTTTGTAAATGCTTCTTACAGCTTTTCCCCTTGTACACACACTGCCCATCCTGTCTGGCAACCCAGATTTAGGAAAGAATTACAATAAAAGGTTCCAGAGAGCAACACGTCAGGCCACCCTACAGTGTTCATATCAAAAAGGAAGCACAGGCAGCTGCTGGGCAGAGGTGCTATGTAGAAGTTTGTAGGAAAAGTACTCACTGCCCTGGGGGTGTTGGCCTAGAGCTGAGGTTGAGGCACTGTCTCTACTCACGTAGGTCAGTATTGGGAAGTCATACGTGCTGGCTCGATAACCAGCTGAGAAATAAAAAGTTATTGACGCTTATATAGGAAAGTAAAGCGGTGAATGCAGGATTGCTCTTACCACGTGGATCTTGTTTTTAGTGAATACCCTATTCATCGGTCAAAGAAAGATTCCGAAGGAGTAGAGATGGGAGTCGCGGGTTCCGTCAGCCTTCTGCAGAATGTGACCTTGTCCACTCAGCCCGTCTCGAGTTTGGACTGGAGTCCTGACAAAAGGGGGCTCTGCATCTGTAGCTCCTTTGACCAGACAGTGAGAGTACTGATTGTTACAAAGCTCCAGACCATCTGACGAGCGCGCGGAACTCGACACCTTCCAGAGGGTTGCTCACGGAATTTGAGCTATCTCCTCCATCCTCTGGCCTCCTGGAAGACATTGGATTTGAGTGATGAATGACAGCCACAGGCACGAAGCCAGTCGTCCTCCAGCTTCTCTGGGTGTTTGGTGGCCTGACGGGCATGCTGCTGCAGGTGAAGGTGCCACACAACAGGGCCAGCTTTGTTCCTTTTCCCCATATTTCTACTAAAAAAATGTGGAACCAGGTGCTGTGGTCTTGGTCCCAGCTACTTAACAGGCTGAGGCAGGCGGATGGATTTAGCCCATAAGATCAAGACTAGCTTGGGCCCTAGGTAGGCCCTGCCTTTAAAAACAGTTGGGGGTGTCGCTGAAGAGGTGACTCGTGGTGAGAGTGCCTGATGTTCTTGTAGAAGACCCAAGTTTGGGTCTCAGTATCCATACCGGGTGACTTACAACCCCCGTAACTCCAGCTCCAGGGCGTCTGATGCCATTTTCTGGCTGTATCGGGCAATGGTACTCATAGATACATGCACATACTTGGAAATTTACAAAAATTTTGTATTTAAATTTTTTGAAAATTAAAAAAAAAAAACACCACCAAAGTCAGTAGTTGTTATTTAACTGTGTTTTAAGTTTGTTCTGTATCTCAGAAGTTCCACATTTTCTCTGTACATTTGTGCTTTATTTTAGTGTTTCCATATTGTAGGAATCGTTTAATTTGGTTTGTAAAGTACTGGAAACACTGTTGGAGGGGACAAACTGGAGACCCTGTTTCTCAGTGTAACTGGTAAAATTCTGTGACCTACAGCCGTCTGTGTTTTACTCCAACACAGGTGTTGAGTGAGTGAGACTTGGTGGGTTTTTGACTGTGGTAAGCGATGATGAGCGGTTGAAGATTGGAGTGCTTTTTTTTTAAACCTTTAAAATATATTTTTTAAATAAACAGGTTTCTAAAGTCTGTGGGAGCTTTGATTCTTTAATAGTAGTAAGATGGCCAGCCGCTTGCTTTGCTTTCCCCTCTGAGTTCTCAGGAGGTGCCCTTGACTGTGGAACCACGTCATACGCTGAGTCTCAGGAGGACTGGCCTGATCACGCTTCCGTTAAACCTTGTGTCCCCAGCTCCGTCCAAAAGAACAGAGCCACCTACAGCATTCATAATATACAAAACTCAGGAACTCTTTGTTCCCCAAATGCTTTATAAAGCAGAGCCCCTGGAGGCTGGGGAGAGGGCTCGGTGGGTTAAGTGCTGGTCGTACAAGGATAAACACCTGAATTCTGAGGACTCTGGTCTCAGAAAATGAGGTGAAGAGAGATAGACACTCAGTCTTGACCACTGGTACATGCACAGGTGCATATGTGTTCACACATACAAATACAAATCAGCTTTAAAAGGAACAAGGTTGTGGGTATAATATCAAAGTAAAAATAAAATTAACCTTTAAAAAGGCTGCTTGGATTTTTTTCCCCCAATTTTTCAAAGAAAAAATGGAAAATATATGAAAATCTGGCTCAGAATATTTGTTATTGTAAATATGGAGAGGTTTAAGTAGAATATATGTATTTCATTAAATCTAAGATGCCATCAGTTGAAGAATTATTTTGTACCACAGAGAAAAAAATGCCACAATGGCATAGATACCCTGCTTTCTTATCAATTGGTATTTGTTATATATATGTATGTATGTAAATGTATTGGGACCAGGCATTGTTCCCAAGACTTCATACATGTTCAACATACACTATAATAATTAGATACTAGTTTTATTATAATTTGCATATGTTTATTATTACACAATCTTGAGGAAAATAAGCAAAAACAACTTGGTATAGTTACTATTATCCTCATCTTTCTTTTCTTGGTTTTTCAAGATGGAGTTTCTCTGTGTAGCCCTGACTGTACTGGAACTCTAGATCAGGAACTCTAGAACAGGCTCTGTAGACCAGACTGGTCTATCAGAGGTCCACCCGCCTCTGCCTCCTGAGTACTGAGATTAAAGATGTGCACGGCCATTGCCAGACTTGTTTATGTTCTTGAACCCAGACTGGCCTTGAACTCCTGACCTCCCCTGCCTCAGTTGTGTGCCATCATGCCCAGCTCCCTGGGATTTCTTTTTTTTCCTCTCTCTCTATGTAGCCCTGGCTGTTCTGGAACTTCTGTAGCCCTGGCTGTTCTGGAACTTCTGTAGCCCTGGCTGGTCTGGAACTTCTGTAGCCCTGGCTGGTCTTAACTGACAGAGATTTGCTTGCCTCTGTCTCTCAAGTGCTGGGATTAAAGCTGTACGCCACCACACCTGGTCTCCTATTTAATATCCAGAGTCTGACCCTTTAACTTCCTTTAAAATCTTCATTTCTTTTGAAAATTTGTCTTAATATTTTCTAAATTCCTTTTAAATTAAGAGCTATTAGTACTCATGATTACAGTATTGTCCCCTGTGAATAGCGTGCTAGAGAGATGGCTCGTGACTGAGAGCGTGTGTTGCTCCTCCAGAGGACCCGAGTTGGATTTCAGCACACACTTCAGGCAGCTGACAACCTCCTGTAACTCCAACACCTCTGGCCTCTGCAGGCATCCACACACATGATTTGCACTCTCTCACACACATACACAAATTACTGAAAATTGAAAAAAAATTGTAAGTGTCGGTGTGGTGGTTTGAATAAGAACTGCCCTCACAGGCTCATAGATTTGAATGCTTAGTCACAAGAAGGTAGAACTGGTTGAAAGAATTAGGAGGTGTGGCCTTGCAGGAGTAGGTGTGGCCTGTTGGAAGAAGTATGTCACTGAGGTTGAGCTTTGGGGTTTTCAAAAGCGTATCCCAAGCCCAGTTTCTCTCTCACCGCCTCTCTCGCTCGGCCTGCTGCTTGTGAGTCAGGATGCAGCTCTCAGCTGCTTCTCCAGCACCATGCCTGCCACCGTGCCCCCTACCATGATGGTAATGGACTGAGCCTCCCGGTTAAATATGGTAATGGACTGAGCCTCCCAGTTAAATGCATTCCCTTATGAGTTGCCGTGATCATGGTGTCACTTCACAGCAGTAGAGCAGTGACTAAAACCATGAGCGATGCACTAGTTCTACTGTTCCACTACTATTTCAGGAATTCCTTGCAATAAGTTGTCATTTATTCTGCAAACCTTTGGGTACATCTGAAGATGACAGTTGTCGGAACTGCTTCCAAATGAACCAAAGAGTCGTGAGACTCACCCTACCCCATATGTTTAAAACTGCCAAGAAGTTCTTTCCAGCCCTAAACCAGAGATACAAATATCCCAACTGGAACTTCATATGTAACACCGAGTGAGCCCTAACTTTGCCAACAGGTGCACCCTCTTGTGCATGCCACTGTACAACATGGCATGTAATGGTTTTGAAGGTTTCCCGTGTGTGAAGTTAGAGACATGTTGACAGTGGTTAGAAGTAATTTATCCAGACTTCAATAAAGCTGAAAGGCCTCGTGTTGGAAGAGGGAGGTCCTAAGACACTATACACATAGGATTATACACTTAGCAGAGTGAAGCACGATCCTAATTAGTCTCTAACAATAAAATCCCAGAATCAGATACTGAGGGTGAAAGCTGAAAGATCAGAGAAGCAGAGCAGCCAGCCACCAGAGACTTCTTACCTCTACAAATTCTCAGACCAAATGGGCCCCGAGTTCCTGTCTCCACCCACCTTATATTCCTGTCTCCACCTCCCTAGGGTTGGGATTAAAGGCACACCACCACCGCCCAGCTCTGTTTCTCTTTTAGACTGGTTCAATCTCAGGTAGCCCAGGGTAGCCTTGAACTCCTGATCTTCCTGCCTCTTCCTCCCAAGTGCCCCATGGGATTAAAGGAGCCACCACTGCCTGGCTTCTATGGTTAAGTAGTGGCTAGCTCCACCCTCTGATCTCCAGGCAAGCTTTATTTGTCAGAACACAAACAAAATATCACACAACAGCAAAGAGACTGCCAGCTGCCGTCATGTTGCGGGGCTAGAACCTCCCAGGCTAAGGCTGCCTTGTAAAGATTTCCTTTCCTCTTTGATCACCAGATTGCCCCCTAAAGTAAGTGAAGCATATAAGATAAACCTGGCTCATGCAGCCATATTATAATCTGCACTCTGTAATCAGGAACCATGGCTAGTTTAAGAAAATGTGAAGGCAGTTAGCCTTTAGCAATGCTTTTAAAGAGACCTAGTGTTTTTTTTTTTTTGTTTTGTTTTTTGTTTGTTTGTTTTTTTTAATGCCCAGGGAGCCTCGCTCCTGGATGTCTGATCACTCATTGTGTTGGGTAGAGTCACCCCACTAATCCTGCCAGGGCTGATTTGCACAGAATTCTTTCAGTTAGGCTATAGCAGCAGTCCCAGTAAGATAGAGGATGGGAACTGATACTAATTCTAAAAGACCTGAGACCTTGGACTCACGTTGCTCTCAGACCAGTTGAGACCTGTCAGAAGTCCTGACCCATGTGTGCCCCCCTGCACCCCTGAATAGTGAGAAATTCTTTGACCAGCACACCCACCTCCATCTTCTCTATGGACTCTGTTGATCTGTCTCACTGCATAGGTCTAGTGTTAGCATTTAGGGATCTGTACTGGCCTGCCCTTAGGGTCCTAACAGGATATATCCTCAGCTGCAGATACTAAGAGCACGCCCTGTGTGCATTCGCTGGCTATGTTTCCTCACGAAAGGCAGGCCTTGTACACCTCCTGTCCTTCCTTCTCTCCCTTCACTTTCGTCCCCAGGGACCTGTCTCTTCCCCCTTCTCTGCTCTTACCTTAACAAACCTCCCACGTGGGCCTTGTATGGTGTGACTCCTTCCCACTGCTTTTAAAATACAGCATTTGGTACCCTGGCTCCGATAGTCTCTCCCAGCAGTCTGAGGCATGCTGGGAACCTGGAACCTGGTCCACCAGCCACAGCCCTACTTTCCCACCTAACGGATCGCTGGGGCTCTCCATCCAACACCAATGATTGGTAACACCCCCACACCCCCACCCCGACCCCTGTGCACTTCTGGTCATTTCTCATGAATGAGGCTTCGTTTCTCGAGCACAATCCTCTCCTTCTGGCTTTTCTCCAAGTCCTGGTACCAGGTGACTGTGTCTCACTCAGGCTTTTAGCCCACTGGCCACTGTTTTTTTTGGATGACGGTCCACTGAACAGCCTGTGCCTCCTCGTTGGTCCTCACTGAATTTCTGGGATGCTAGAGATTCCAGCCCTTGGACCTTCTCTACCTCACTCGTGGAAAATGCACCTCCCTCCATATCTAGCACCCAATTTAAGGGCTTAACTTATCCACCTTTGCAGTCAGACTTGGTCCCACACTCCTTAAATACTAATCAAAATGGCCGCTTACCAGCCCCCCATATCCCGGTATTTCACAGGACCCTTGCAACTTCTGACAGCAATCCAATAGATGTCAGGGGGTACCCTACTTTCAAGCTTTCTCTTATCAAGTCCCTTCTCCGATGCAGCCTTTCACTCTTTCTCTCTCCCCCTCCCTCAAATCTCTTGTAGTAACCTTGTTGCATGTGGCATATTTGTTTAGTGACGTACCTTGGCAGAACCCGCAAAGGATACCCACTTCACGCTGGGATCCTACCCTGCCTGCTCCACCGGCCGCAGATTTGCTCTCCCAACTGTTAACAAATGTGCTTTCTCGTTCACCAACAGTTTTATCTTCCAGTCAATACCAACCATTGGGTCTCTGGTGGGGCTACCCACCTCTGACCACTCCCCTGGATGTGAGACTGGCCTCAGTATTCCTTGGACCAGGCAGTTGGGGAACCAAGAAAGAATTGTGCACTTTCTTTCTCTTTGCTCCAAGACCTGTTTGTGTCTGTCTGCTCTCCCTCTCTAAATGCTCAGCACATATCGGTTCTTCCTTTCTATTTACTCAATTCCTGTTTAATTCTGTGTGTATGTGCATGTAACTATTAACAGCAACCATGTGGCTCTCCTCCATCTTGACCTCATCATGATTTCTTGTGAGCTCTGGGGAGTCAACTTGGATCCATCTGAACAGCATCTTGCCAAGTCCAAGCAGTGCTGGACGGTTCCACGGAGCCTGGACAGTGAAGTGAAACAGCCAGCTACCCCAGGATGTGGCCAGCACCCTAGTTTTCTCAGGTCCCCCAAACATGTTCGACACCCCCCAGGCCAGCAGGAAGCAGTCTCCAGAATACGGCGCCCTCATCCTGCCTCATCTGCTACCTCTTTCTAACTCCTCACCTTTATATGATAAACAAAAACTGGGAATGTTAGCATTTAGGCATCTGTACTGGCCTTCCGATAGGATCCTGACAGGGTATATCCTCAGCTTCAGCCACTAAGAGCACCCCCTGTGTGCATTTGCTATGTTTCCTTACAGAAGGTGGGCGTCGTACACCTCCCATCTCTCTTTCTCTTTCTTCACTTTGGTCCCCAGGGACCAGTCTCTGCCTCTTTCTCTACCCCCTTCTCTTCTTCCTTCTCTGCCCCTTCTCTCCCCTGCCCTCAACAAACCTCCCATGTGAGCCTTGTTATATGGTGTGACTCCTCCCTACTGCTTTTAAAATACAACATCTAGAGCAGCGCTTCTCAACCTTCCAAATGCTGCAGCCCCTTAATACAGTTCCTAAGCATAAAGTTATTTTGTTGCCCCTTCATAACTGTAATTTTGCTGCTGTTATAAATCATAGTGTAAATATCTGATATGCAGGATTTATGCAATATGACTCCTGTGAAAGGGTAGTTTGACTCCAAAGGGATCACGACCCAAAGGTTGAGAACCACTGTTCTAGAGAGAAGAGGACCTGCTTGTCCTCAACCCAGCAGCAGAGAAACACTTGTTAATCAGAACAGCCTGAAAGTCATAGATGCAGGGCATCCTTTCAGTGAGTGCCCTGGCTATTGGTTCTTATTTTCCATCAAATATCAACATAAGTGAAGGAGTAGGATTTTTATTTTTTCACAAATTATAAAGAAAGGTTTAGAGTAAACACTACCTCTGCTCCTAAGAAAAACTTAGAAATAGCTACAGCTGTGTCTCTGACCAAATACAGCTGTCTTTACACAACTCTGATAGGGCAGTGTCAGTAAAAGATTATCGAACCATTGAACTTTGTATAACATCCCAACTTAGCTGTACCTCAAGCCCCTTTAAAACCAGACTGATCATCAGGGACTCCACACGCTGTGACCGAGAAAAAATGATGAAATGACAGAATAAGCCATTAGAAAGATCTGTGTATTTTAGTCACACCTGTCCTGTTTTCTCAAGGTATCTCTGCTCATTAGGATTACTGCATAGGGGTTCTCGGGAGGAAGAGAATGGATGGGATGAATTTATATCCCAAAGTGGATATATTAGATTAGCTTACACAACAGGGGTGAGCCCTCTAACAGCGGTGGCCTTCTTGCTGGAGAGACTGAGATCCTAGAAGCTACTCGCTTCACAAGGCTGTCCTTCTCTGATGCTGATTGAAGTCCTGAATGAAGGGTTTCTGGGGCATCCCTGGGCTTCAGTCCATGTTTGAAGGCTAAAGAAGCTGGGTTCTGACGGCAGTGGCGGCAGCAGCAGCTGCAGAGCAGACGCATATGCTAGCAGGGAATGGAGGCAGCAGGTAAAAAGCAGCGCTGCTTCTCCCTCCAGCCCCGTTGGACCCGAGCTGCCACCCACTCTTGAGGAGCTGCCCTCACTCAGTCCTTGCAGGGACCCCAGGAGAGCTGCCCTCATTCAGTCCTTGCAGGGATCCCGAGGAATGTCTCTTGGTTGATACCACTCTGGACCATCATTGTCGCCTTCAGCTGTAAATAATTGAAAACCAAACTATGGGTGTCCCTTGCTCTTGTCACAGACCTGGGCACGCAGTTTGGCTGCCACGGCAGCGCGTCTCCCTCACTTCTTTATCGTTTTCATTGTGTGTTTTTCACCTTGACTGCCCAACGTGGCTACTGTGACTTCCACCATCGTGCCCACATCCACCCTATCAACAAAGTAGGAAAATAAAGACAAAAGACTCCTTACTGTTGGAAAATCTGTCCTTCTGCTTTCAAATTGGTCACAGTGCTATATACACTGTAATGAGCTAAAACAGACCCATTTGTACAATAGCTGTCTTATGTGCACACTGTTGTGCTCACTATACCCGATAGACAAAACTCAAGGGAGGAAGGACTTAGTTTCGCTCCTGGATTCAGAGGGTTTTTGAATATCTTACTGGAGAAGACCAGGCAGAACAGCAAAAGTCTCTGGCAGCAGGAACATGTAGGAGAGGCTGCTTACACGGAAGCAGTCCAGGAAACAGTGAGACCAGAACCAATGGCAGGTATACCTTCAAGGGCCCACTGCTACTCCACCAGCCTCACCCCCTTAAAGGTTCTTCCAGCTTTCAGCACGGTGCCACCAGCTGGGAGGTAGGCATTGACAACAGCGGTAGGATGGTGTGTAATCAAACAGAAAGCAGACAACCCAGAGTTCTGGTACTGAGGCAGGTGGGGTAGGGAGATCAGGAGATGCAAACAGATCCTGCGACAGTAAGCCAGAGAGTCAAGCATGGCCTTCTGGCTGAGTTCACCCAAGGGGCAAAAATCGGGGTGTGATCAACTCATGCTTTTATAGACACTATCTGGGGCTTGGTACCCAATGCTGTTTCTTCATCTTTCCCATCATCTGAGGTTTGGTACCCAGTGTTCCCTTCATCTTTCTCATCGTCAGATGTTCCATGCTTTTATTTCTTCCGTTTTGGATCATGTGTATTCTATTTTGTGCACAGTTGGTGGAAACCCAGCTCAGTAGAAATATAAAAAGAAACTTGATCTTCTAGCCTAAACTTTTTCTTCTCGAGAATTCACATTTACTTAGTAATTTCTTTCAAAGCCTAAGTACTCATTGTAACTAGGGCAGTCCCAGGGCAGGTACAAAGCATGGGAGAAACACAGTGCTTCTCAGATCTGCATAAACTCACAAAAGAAACTTAAACCAATGGTAGCGCATTCCTGTCCCAGTGGGTGCCAGCACCTGCCTGAAGTCATTTCTGTTGATGACTTCAGTGGGTACATTTTGCATCTATACAGAATTTTTTTTTTCTGGTGGAGCCTAAGGACAATGCAACAGAAAATGGTTTTATTCCTCACCCCGCCCTTAGGAACAGCCAAAAAGTTTCTAGCCAACACTGAGTGTTTGGGAGACACGAAACTAAGTAACATTCATGTGCTGAGACCTGCCTTTCACCACGTGTGCCCCAGTGACTTCTGTCCTAGAGATGGGCTTTGCAAATCCCAAGCTTTAGTTTAACTGAATACCCAGGTTGCATTGCCCCCTCGTGGGTGATGTTTGCATTGCAGACCCCTGATTACAAAAAGGAAGTGATTTTAAAAGGAAGCCTTTTAAAACCAGCTGGGAAAGCCGGCAGTTTAATTCTGAGAAAGCACACAACTCAAACTGAGCCCCAAGAAATACATTATCTTAAGAAGAATCTCTCCCCCAAATATAAATGCATGAAGAAGCCCACTGTGCACATAGCAGCTGTGCTTGTTTGGATGCAATGAGATTAGTGAACAAAAGCCGCATCATTGCATCACTAGAGCCACTCTGGTTTCTAGCACCGGAGACGATTTCTTCCCAGGGAAAAGACTTGGCTTTGATTTCAAAGCAATTAATTGTTTTACAAAATAAGTATCGTATTCCTTCACCTCCCACCACTCCTTTGCTTGGAAGTTCTGATTTTAGTGATGTGCCCTCAAAGTCAGGACTTCTTCACACCATCAGTAGTTACCTTCGTGAAAAACACTGAGATTTCTCCCCACCTTCCCTGCTTCAGATTTACATGGGAGAGAGCCGTTATTCTTTAGCAAGCTTGAAAAAAAACCCCAACTTGCCCTGAAGTGCTATGGACCATTCTGCTCAGACCAAACCCACAAACAACCTTGTAGTCAAAAGACAGTTCTCTTTCCCACAGGAGGCTGAAGGCACTCGTATCTGCTCCTTCTTTATCACACCTCAGCTGTTCGTAGCCAGTTGGATGTCAGCTCTGGAAGATATCTCAGAGACACTGCTTCTGATTCATTTGTCTGCAGACAGACCCGAGGTCTGAATCCTATGACTTCCCTGAAGGTCTGCATTGTTTTTTGTTTGTTTTTTTTTTTTCTTCGAGACAGGGTTTCTCTGTGTAGTTTTGCGCCTTTCCTGGAACTCACTTGGTAGCCCAGTCTGGCCTCGAACTCACAGAGATCCGCCTGGCTCTGCCTCCCGAGTGCTGGGATTAAAGGCGTGCGCCACCACCGCCCGGCTCTGCATTGTTTTGAGGTGTGCTGCAGCCCTCTGAGAAGCCAGGAACCTCTTGATTCAGGTTGGTAGAACCTGAGAAAGGTGCACAAGCAAAGCCAGCTGACTGGTAAGAAGGGGAGCGAATAAAGCCAGGTAGCAACAGGAGCAGAGCGCTGGCTCTCTCCACCCGCAGATAAGGAGGTGTCTGGTCTGCTGATCCCTTATCTGGTAGGAGATATCATTCACACTCAGAGTGTCTGTCCTTGTAATAGGGAGATTTGGATCCTGTTAACTCCTGGTTAGACCCACCCCTGACTGAAGCAAGGCTCTGGAACAGTGCTCAGTCCTGAAGCTCTGCCTGCCCAGCGGAGGGGACCCTGGACTCCCAAGCTATCACAGTACACAGCTCTAAAAAGGCAGATCAAGGAAGGCCCCAGTAGCCACAGTCTATTAAAGCACTTGGAGTCTGAATGAAACTTCGGGGTCTGCTCAGTGAAGTTGTAAACAGGAGAAACAACATGCTTCTCATTCATTTTTTTTTTTTCTTCTGTTTAGGTTACTGAAGCTGAAGATGCCACAGACGCGTCAAGTCAGGGGAAAACTGTTGGCCTTTCTCTAGAGAGACTTAATAAGAATCTCCTCCATAAAGATAATTATGGTTCAGACATGTATCCCCAAAGGTTAATGTTGGGGAGGTGCTATGGCATTACGGGATAGTTTAACAGGGACCTCTAAAAAGTAGAGGCGTCCAGAATGCAAATGTCTCCAAGGAAACTCAATGCTCACAACAAGAGCAGCCTGAAGCCTTGGCACCAGGAAAGCAACTTCCTAAAGACATGATCCTCCCACTTCTGATAAATTAGCTCGCGGATGATTTTCATTTCATATTTCTGCTTTTCTTTCATCTGATCCTACTGGAAAGGCTGAGCAAAACTAAGAACAGTGTTTTCAGTACTTTACAAACCAAATTAAGTGACTCCTACAATATGGGAACACTATAATGAAGTGCAAACATACAGAGAAAATACGGAATTTTTGAGATAGAGAACAAATTTAAAATATAGTTAAATGATAACTATTGACTTTGAGTTGTTTGATTTTTAAAAAATTTAAATACAAGATTTTTAAAATTTCTAAGTATGTGCATGTGTCTGTGAATATCATTGCCCAATACAGCCAGAAAGTGGCATCAGACGTCACATCTACTCCAAGAAGGCCACACTTCCGAATAGTGCCCCTCCCTGGTGACCAAGCATTCAAATTTATGAGCCTGTAGGGGGACAATTCTTATTCAAACCACCACAGGCGGTGTGGTCTTGTTGGAAGAAGTGTGTCACTGGACTTTGAGCTTTCAAAAGTCCAAGCCAAGGTTGGGGATTTAGCTCAGTGGTAGAGGGCTTGCCTAGCAAGCTCAAGGCCCTGGGTTCGATCCTCAGCTCGGAAAAAAAAAAAAAAGAAAAAGAAAGAAAGAAAGAAAGAAAGAAAAAGCCCAAGCCAGGTCCAGTAGTGTGCACGCTCTCTCTCCTGCCTGCAGATCTGGTTGTAGAACTCTCAGCTACTTCTCCAGCACTATGTCTGCCTGTGTGCCACAGAGACGATAATGGATTAAACCTCTGAGACTGTAAGCCACCCCAATTACATGCTTTCTTTTGTAAGAGTTACCCTAGTCATGTGTCTCTTCACAGCAATAGAAGACTAAGCTAGACACTGAGGACACAGGAATGGAATAAGGCTGCTTGTGTGTGGATACAGGAATGGAATAAGGCTGCTTGTGTGTACTGATGCTGATACAGTGACATTGTGTCTTTCTCATCTCAGAAGAACCTTACCACAAAACTTCCAACATTTGCTTCAATAGCATGACTTCTTTCCTTCAGCTAGGCCCCACCCCATAAAGCTTCCAGTAGTTTCTAATGGTGTCGTCAGCTGGAACTAAGCCTTTTAACTCATGAACTTTGGTGGGACATTTAAGATCAAGACCATCATACTCTGTCTCTGTAGATCATTGCTTCATGTTTATACATGTTTAAAAAATATACACAAGCAGGGCATGGTGATGCATGCCTATAATTCTCAAACTTGGGAGGCAGAAGCAAAAGATCACGAGTTCTGGGCCGGTCTGAGCTGTATAGCATCACACTACTCTGTGTCACATCAAACAAAGCACACAGACATATAGAAATACTACACCCCAAGAACTGTGCTAAGCAAGTCTTCATGGACACTTTACCCTAACCCTCAGAAGGGCCTCAAAGGCACGTAATGCTATTGTCAGGATTTTAGAGGTCAGGGAATAGAGATGATTAAGGGTTTAAATGATTCAATCAAGACCATAAAGATGTTAATAGAACATGGGTTGAAATGCAGGGAGTCTGAGAGTCCAAGATTCCCATTTTTGTTATTAATTACTTTCTTTTTTTAATCAAACTTAACATGGAAGTTGTTGAGGATTTTTTTTCTTGTTTTCCTAACTCTCATTTTAGAAACTGGAACTTAGGACTTGTGGGATGGCTCAGTGAGATGGCTCAGACCAGACAACCCAAGTTCAATCCTTAGGGTTCTTGTGGTAGAAGGAGAGAATCACCTCTCACAAGCTGTCTTCTGATCCCCACAGGCATGTGTTGACACGTGTCAGACCAACACACATACATAATAAAATAAACTAATAAGTGGATGGTAAAAAATTTAGGGCTGGGGGCTGCAGAGATGGCTGACAGTTTTAATAGCACCGACTGCTCTTCCAGAGGCCCTAAGTTCAATTCCCAGCAACCACATGGTGGCTCACAATCATCTGTAATGAGATCTGGTGCCTTCCTCTGGCCTGCAGGCAGAATACTGTGTATATACATGCGGGCAGAACACTGTATATATAATAATTAAATCTTTAAAAAAAAAAGTCAGGGCTGGAGAGATGGCTCAGCGGTTATTAACATGTTCTCTGGTGTCGCAGGGAACCTGAGTTCAGTTTTCAGCATTTGTGTTGGGCTGCCCACAACCACCTATAACTCCAGCCCCCAGGGATTAGACACCCTTCCTGATCTCATCAGACAGCTGCACTTATATGCATACATTCCTATGTAGGCACACATGCATACATATAATTAAAAGGATTTATCTATGTTCAAGAATACACTAATTTTTTTGGGGTGGAGGACGTTGAGACAGGGTTTTTTCTCTGTGTCATTTTGGTGCCTGTCCTGGATTTCACTCTGTAGACCAGGCTGGCCTCGAACTCACAGAGATCTGCCTGCCTCTGCCTCCCGAGTGCGAGGCTTAAAGGCGTGCGCCACTACTGCCCGGCATCAGAATACACTGTTTCTTATTCCATTGATGTGAGAGCTGTGCTTTAGCATTGAAATGATATATTCTCTTGACTCTTCTTTCACTGAGCCACATGGAAGCGGTTTCTAAACCACTTTCTTGTTCAGGAGGTTTACGTTTTATTTACATTTCAGTGTTTAATATATTATTTTTAAAATTATGTGACGAAACTACATTTTCTGCTGCTTTATTTAATAATAGTAATACCACGACTACTAATATGGTTGCTCTCCATTCACAACCATGTAGTTGTCTGAACTCTAGTCAGTGTTTGAAGAAGCGAAGATGGGTAGAAACAAATAGTCACTTGAATAGTGATGTGGGACCCTGGCCCTCCTTCGAGTGTTCTGTCATAATCAGTTCTCTAACTACAAAGCTTCTGAGGACAGCTGTTGAAAACATGGCCTTGCTGCTTTGTGGTCTGAAGCGTGACCCTAATTAGTTTTATTCAATAAAAGCCCAGAGTCACATGTTAGGGTGAAAGCTGATAGATCAGAGAAGCAGAGCAGCAGCCACTAGAGACATCTTACCTCTATGAAATCTCAGACCAAATGGGCCATCCTGTCTCTATGAATCCTCAGACTGAATGGGCTCAAGATCCTGTCTCCACCTCCCTAGTGCTGGGATCAAAAGCATGAACCTCCCAAGTGCTGGGATCAAGGGCTTGAGCCTTCCACGTGCTGGGATTAAAGGCGTGCACCACCACTGCCCGGCTCTGTTTCTCTTTTAGACTAGCTCAATCTCATGTACCCCAGGGTGACCTTGAACTCCTGATCTTCCTGCTTCCTTCTTCCAAGTGCTGGGATTAAAGGTGTGTACCACCACTGCCTGGCCTCTATGGTTAACTAGTGGCTAGCTCCGCCCTCTGATCTCCAGGAAAGCTTTATTTGTCAGAACACAAACAAAATATCACTCAATAGTGGTCCTTGGGATCAAGGTCGCAAACTCCAGGCCAAGTTTTCCCAGATATTCCTGTTTTTAATTTTAGAATCCTTCAGCCTCAGAGCACCCAGCCTGGGACAATTCCCTCAAACAAAACAATTATTGAACACTCACAAGTGCAACAAGAACAGTCTCCTGGGAGGCCTGTCTAATTGAACCATTAACACCCAGGCAGGAACAGTCTGGAAGCACTTGATCTCACTTTTGCGACTCTCCCTGGGCACACCAGGCCTGTCACAAAAGCCTCGTAAACACCCTATGCTTCTCATTCCGTAATTAAGATCTTGCAAAGTTTACGATATGATTATGAGTCAGTCAAACAAAGACAAACTGTGCTTTTCTTCACATGCAACCTGGCTTTCCCACAGAAAGGATGGTGGTTCCATGAAGTGGGAGAAAATGGTGTCTCCAGCAGCCCCTTTAAACTTCTAAAGGAGAAAGTCTCTAAAAGTATGTGAAAAAGTTTCTGTTGTTTAAATCGTCCACTTTATGGTCCTCTGTTACTGAGCCTGAGCAGGCTAATACATCCCATGGATAGACATCCTCCTATTTATAGAGGGTTGGCTTTCGAATTGTGGATATTAACTTAATCTTATGAGGACAAAACTCCTTAATGAGTCAAGGACCATCTGTATACTTCTCAGAAAGAATGTTTCTCTAAGTTGGACTACCTCTTCATTGTGGCTGGGCTCACAAATTTAGCTAGGGGGATGGGCTATGAGTCAGCTGTTAGTTTGGGCTGATACAGATGGGGACAGCTGGACTCTCTTCCATGTTTCCCACCCTGGTACAGTGTACTAGTGGGACCTGTCCTACTCATGGTGAAGATGGCAGCCCAATACATCAACCCTGATTCACAAGCCTGGATCCTATCCACTGTTATCGTACTGGTCACAACATTTCAAGTACCCACACGCAGAGTCAAAGGTTTGCAAAGCACATTCTACTTCTTGGTGGGAGGAACTGCCACAGGGTGAAAGACAGTCATAGAGAGAGCTGAACACGAATTGTTACCTAAATGTGGGGGATTCACTATGATTGGGCCTTGTAATGAATACAGGTGCCATTTATTAATTTAGCAATTGAAGAAAGGTGTTTGTGGAGGGTGAGGAAATGCATGCGTGCTGCAGACATACAGAGGAAAAGGCAGAGGGGAGATCGAGAAATCTGAAAAATCCCAGTGCATGCCTTTAAAACTCAGCAGTGGGGAAGCAGAGGCAGGTGGATCTCTATGAGTTCAAGGCCAGTCAGGTCTACATAGAGTTCCAGGACAACTAGGGCTATATAGAAATACCTGGTCCAACATTTTCATATCCTTGAGCTTACAAAATACATGGTCTACCTTATAGCATAAAGTGTAGGAAAATATTACTGAGAAATGCAGTCCTTCCATCCAAAAGCCTTTTAGCCTTGCAGATAATACAGAACTAAAGCCACTTGTGAGAGGACTAGAAAAAAAGCTAATTTGTGGTGTGGAAAACTGAATAAGACACATATAATGTTTTAGAAGGATTCAAGAGTGGTTGATATGCAAAATTTTATTGTACAGTTATCTGTCATTTAGTAAAATTTTGTATTCGCTAGAATTATTACAATAGTTTTCTAAATAAATGAACTCACTTATCATGAATCTTAGGTCCAAGTCAACATGGGAGTCTAAACCATACTTTCAGATTCACCCACAAGCTGCTTTCATGCTAAAAGCAGTCACTTAACTAAAGGTCTATGCAGCCTGTTCCCTTTCACCACCAGCGCTGGCCACTCGATTTCTTTTAGGGTCATGGTTCACATACAAAACACTTATGCTCTTGGGGAGTTTTTGTGGGCATGGGATGATTAAAGAGAAACTAAAACCTAGAATGAAGGGGTGCCCCCTGATTCCCTTAGGCATATTCAATATCTTCTGAAGGTTTTGTGAAACAGTCTGCCACCCATGTCTTGGAAATATCACATATTTACACAGTTTAGAGAACATTGGGATTGTTTTCAATAATAAAAAACCCTGGAAAATTATGTTCATGTTTTGAGGATTTACTCAATGTTCCTAACCTGAACAGTATCAAAACAAGACAAGTCCATATATTCCTAAGCAGCACACAGTGGCTAAGGGTCAGTGAGTCACATCACAACCTGCCACTCCATTGTACTCTCAGTTTCTGGTGTCTTTCCATGCTCATCATTTCCCTTTATAACAGTTCTCTTGAACAGAAATGAAAGTTTCTCGTTTTTTCATTGTGATGTTGGATGACACATCCTGATCTTACAGGCTCAGATACAGCGTATGTAGCTGCATCATGCACATTGCTTACACTGTTGATGACATACAACCTTCATCTCCTGGAATAAGGATTTTCAGTTTTTCTCCTTTAGCATCAATTCAGTTAATTCAGATTGGTCTTGACACAGAGATGGCAGATTTGCAAAGATAGTACAGATCCACTTGAAATAGAAGTGTTCATGCTGATTAATACATATATTTATTTCATGATGTCAACAAATGGTTTCTTGTTTTGTTTTTGGATGTTATTAGGTAGGAACCATCCCATGAGATCTTTAAAAGAAGCATGGCAACCTCCCCCACCTCTTATTTTTAGAAGTAAGAATGCTCAAAGAATCCAGAGTTCACTGATTGACTAGAATGGCTGATCAGCAAACCCCGAGGATCCCATCTCCATTTCTGTGTTGAGATTTCAGGGATGTGCCTGGTGTTTCACGCAGGTGCCCGGTATCGAAACTCAGGTCCTTATTTTGTCTGCAAGCACATTACCAAATGAACAATCTTCTCAGGCCCTGAAACCAATTTCTTTGAGGTAAAAAAAAATATTTAATTTTTAATGATTATTTTTGTTGTTGTTGTTTAAAATGTTATACATGGGTCCAAAGAGATTTCTCAGAGGTTAAAAGCACTTGCTGCTCTTACAAAGGACCTGGGTTTGATTCCCAGTACCCACATGGCAGCTCACAACTGCCTGTAACTCCAGTTCCATGGGAACTGATGCCCTCTCCTGGCTTTTTTGGGCATCAGGCATGCATGTGGTACACAAACATGCAAGCAAAAACACTTATACAAATAAAAATAAAGAAGAACACTTAGAAAGTTTTAAAAGTAAATAAATAAAAAAGAATTTCATACATGAATGTAATGTTTTGATGAAATCCACTCCCCATTCTCACCCTTCCTGTCCCCTCACCTCTGTTCCTCACAATTTCTTGTGCTTTTATTTGTTGTAGAATGTTCCTTTACATGGTGCAAAGTACGTCAATGTGATTAGTTTAATAAGAAGCTAAATGACTAATAGCTAGGCAGAATTTTCAGAGAGAATGCTGGTGGGACAGAGAAAGACTCTATACATTTATTTGTAAATCCACTAAGCCTAATTGGTGCTGCCCATATGTGCATGAGTATAGGCCATCTACTGAAGCATGAGTAACGTCTTAAGGGCCATATACCTGAAGAAAATGGAGTCTCCCTTTCCCCAGCCATCAGCTGCCCATAGCTCCCTACCTATGAAAGGACCAAGCAAATGCCATAACAGGCTGCTCAGTCTTCTCTCAGAGATCAGGCCTCAATTTCAGTTTCCTGAGACTTAAGCAAGCAGTTTCTGGGAGGGCCATGAACAAAAGACATAGTCCTTGCACTAGCTCCCTTTCTGCACGTACTCTGACTGTTCAAGGTTCAGCCAGTTATTTACTGTCTGGGACCCCTCACCAACTTAGAGCTACGTGCATGGGTCAATGTGAACATGCTAGGCCACCCTGCCCCCATGGCAGCTCAAGGACAAAGCCTGGGACTTGTCCTGGACAGCCCCCAAAATGATAATTGTAACCCCCAACCAGTAAATTCAAAGGTTACATACCCTCACCCAATTAAAAGAGAACAGAGACCTTCAAAAATAAAAATAAACCAATCCAAGTTGCACCCGTGCCAAACCCCCAACCCCCCCAACCCCCCTGAAGGGCTTGCGCTTTTTGCCTTTAAAAAGCTAGCCTCACAAAGAAAGAGCAACTCCTCCCTGCTTCACTGTATTGGGTGTAGGAACGAGTTCCCTGCCTAGGCTTGTATCTGTAGAATAAACCTTGCTGTTGCATTCTGGACATCCTTGGTCTTCAGTGGTCTCTTTGGGTTCATGATCTGGGCATAACACCTAGGGGTGTGATTTCGTGACCTTTCCTTCTCCCATGCTGGGATTTTATCTTGCTTGATCTTGAAAAAGAATTGTGCATTTGATCACAGTCACTGTAAATTCATATGCCACTGCCTTTCATATGCAGACAACACTATTTCATTGCGGTCATCCATTGCCTATGGATCTTAAAAGCATTCTGTCTCCCCTTGCCCCTTCCATGATGATACCTGACCCCTCAGGAGAGGGATGTCTTTAGTCCCAAGGTTAAGGACTCTTTCTGCCTCCTCTTCTTCAGGATTCTCTGAACCCTGAGGGGAGGAATTTCATAAAGATATCCTGTTTAGGGCTGAGTGTTCCAAGATCTCCCATTCTCTTCACAATATTCAGCTTTGAGTGTCTGTATTCATTCCTATCTGCTGCAGAAGGATGTTTCTCTGACAATGGCTGAGCAAGGCACTAATCTACAAGTATAGCAGAATGTCATTAGGAATAATTTTAAGGCTATGTGTGTGTGTGTGTGTGTGTGTGTGTGTGTGTGTGTGTGTGTGTTTTCGAGACAAGGTTTCTCTGTGTAACAGCATTTGCTGTCCTGGAACTCGATTTGTAGACCAAGCTGGCTTTAAACTCATAGAAATCCACCTGCCTCTGCTTCCTGAGCGCTGCAGTTAAAGGCTTGCATCACCACTGACTGGCTTGCTACTTTTTTTTTTTTTTTTTTTTTGTTTTTCGAGACAGGGTTTCTCTGTGTAGCTTTGCGCCTTTCCTGGAACTCACTCTGTAGACCAGGCTGGCCTCGAACTCACAGAGATCCGCCTGGCTCTGCCTCCCGAGTGCTGGGGTTAAAGGCGTGCGCCACCACCGCCCGGCTTTTTTTTTTTTTAAGACCAGTATTATTTGTTTTTACCATAGGTATCTGGGCTGTATAGCCTCAGGTTCTTGGTCATCCAAGCAGTGTCAGATATGGGTTCCTTCTCATGGGTGGGCCTTAAGTCAAACCAGATATTAGTTGGTTCCTTGCACAAACTTTGTGCCACCATTTCATTAACATGTCTTGTGGCCAGGACACCCTTGTCGATCCAAGGGTTTGTGGCTGGCTTGGTGTTTACATTTCCTTTTGGTAGTGTGAGAGTGCCTTTCTGTACCCAAGACACTAGAACATAGGGGTGAAGGCTGTATGTAGGCACCAGCTTGATGTTCAATGAGTTGTGTAGATATCATTGTCAGCAATGAGGCTTTGCCATCAGTTTGTGGAGAGAAAGCTATAGTCTTGGCAACAGCCCGAGTTGTTTAGGGATTCCCTTTGGCCAACAGCTCAGTTAGATGTAACCCAATCTTGGTACTGGGAGCTCATTTGGTGACAAGAGATGGTCAGTTGGGACTCTGTCTCCCTATTATTTGATGATTTCATTTAGATCACTTTATATATGTGTGTATATTTTAGGAATCTTCTTCTGTATTAGGTTTCCATACTACTCCTCAAATGGCCCTTAACTTTGGCTATCTCTCCCTGTATCTCCTCATTCCTTCCCCTCTTCTCTCCCCCTCCGCTCTTGATCCTCCCATTCCAGCCCCCAACACCCACCCATAACTATCTATTCTATTTTTCTTTCCTAAAAAGATCTATCTGTCCTCCTTAGTTCCTTACTGTTTACCTACCCTCTGTGGTTTTATGGACTGTAGCTTGGTTATCCTTGACTTTACAGCCAATGTCCACATATAAGGAACACATACCATGTGTGTCTTTCTGGGCTTGGGATACCTCACTCATGATAATTTTTCTCTAGTATCATTTACCTGCAAATTCCATGATTTCATTTTTTAACAGCTGAGTAATACTTCATTGTGCAAATGCACCACATTTTCTTTTATTTTTTTTTTATATTTTCTTTTCTTTTCTTTTCTTTTCTTTTCTTTTCTTTTCTTTTCTTTTCTTTTCTTTTCTTTTCTTTTCTTTTCTTTTCTTTTCTTTTCTTTTCTTTTCTTTTCTTTTTAAGACAGGGTTTCTCTGAGTAGCCCTGGCTGTCTTGAAACACACTCTGCAGGCTGGCCTCAAACTCAGAGATCTGCCTGCCTCTGCCTCCCAAGTGCTGAGATTAAAGGCGTGTGCCACCACACCCAGTTGGGTTTTTTTCTTGATTAAATCATTTGAAATGGGAAGATATACTTCTAATTGGGATCTTTTAAAGTTGGGAAGATAAACCTTGAATCTAGATCTTTTGAGGTGGGAAGATCCACCTTTAATCTAGATCACACCTTCTGCTGGCAGCCTATAAAAGGACATTCTTTGCCTGCTTGTTTTTGCTCTTAATAGCAAGTCCACTGGCATTAGAGTCCACTTCTTTGGGATCCCAGTGTATACTGACAACCAGGGGAGACATCCAGCTTCCTGGACTGAACAACTACTGGATTCTTGGATATTCCATTCATAGGCAACCATTGTTGGATTAGCTGGACCACGGCCTGTAAGTCATTCTAATAAATCCCATATTTATTTATATATATATATATATATATATATATATAAATTTTGTTACTATATAGAACCCTAATTAATAGAAGTGGTATAGCTAGATCTTGAGGTAGATCAATCCTCATTTTTTTCTGAGGAACTGCCACACTGATTTCCATAGTGGCTGTACAAGTTTGCACTCCCACCAGCAATGGATGAGTGCTCCCCTTACTTCACATCCTTGCAGCATGAGCTGTCACTATTTTATTGATCTTAGTTATTCTGATGGGTATAAGATGAAATCTCAAAGTAGTTTTGTTTTGAATCCTGATGGCTAAAAATGTTGAACATTTAAGTGTTTCTCAGCCATTTGAGTTTCCTCCTTTGGTAATTTTTTTTTTTTTTTTTTAGATCTCTACCTAATGTTTTAATCGGGTTATTTGCTTTCTTGATATCTATTTTTTGAGCTCTTTTTATATTTTGAATATTACCCTCTATCAGATGTATAGTTGGTAAAAATCTTTTCCTATTCTGTAGGCTGCTGCTTTGTCTGAATGACAGTGTGCTTTGCCATATGGAAGCATTTCAGTTTCATGAGGTCTCATTTATTAATTGTTGCTCTTACTGCCTGTGTTAATGGTGTTCTAGAAATTGAGAATGAAATTTAGAAACTTTCACTCCAGTTTCTCATTTGCTACACTAGTCACATGACATGAACAGGTTATAGATTAGTTTGGATATTGAACTCATGTGGTCAGTATGTATGAATTAAGTATCAGTTGTGTGCAGTGGGATTCTGTAATTGTAATGTCAGTAGGAAGAGAACATGAGAAAAACCTGCATAGGAGGTTTGTGTAGGAATCCAAGCTTGCTGTTGCCTTACAAGCTGGAATTGTGTAATATTTTGTTTGTGTTCTGACAAATAAAGCTTGCCTAGCTATTAGAGGGCGGAGCTAGCCACTAGTTAACCATTGATGCCAGGCGGTTGGCTCACACCTTTAATCCCAGAATTTGGGAGGTGGTGACAGGACTATAAAGCAGGTAGAGACAGGACCTCTCCGCCCCTATTCCGTCAGAGGATCCAGAGAGGTAAGAAGTCTGAGTGGCTGCTCCTTTGCTTCTCTGATCTTTCAGGTTATTACCCCGATATTTGACTCCTGGTTTTTATTGATAAGATTAAATAGATTCATGCATTATGGAATAGTTATAGGGCAGAAAGGAGGAGGGTGAGAAGTTTGCTTTTTGGCATGCAGTTGGCCATGGTTAGGGGCAAGGTGGGAGTGGTGAGTGATTGAGGTTCCCTCCTCTCAGGTCACTTAGCTTGTGTGATTGACATAAAACTATCCAGCAGTTGGGAATGGTGCCACAGCCTGTTACCCCAGCACACGTGAAGTGTTGTGAATTCATATTACTTGAGACCCGCTCAAAGACAGAAACAAAATAACAAAACCCGGACTTGTACTTTGCATATGTCCGCACCCCTATTTAACTTTTTTTTTTTTTTTTAATTGTATTTTCATTGGCCAGGCATCTGGAAGCTCCTCAAAAAGCTTAATCTGAGCTCTGGACCCAGTTTCCGTCAAGCGAAAGAGCTGAACAAAGCTGTAGGGAACACTCAACTTGCATCTGGGGTAGGTGAGAGCAGAAGCCTCATCTACACAAGATGCCAGGGCCTCCTTCCTCTCACTTCCCACCCGGCCAGAAACACTTAAAAACCTCCGCCTTCGGCATCGGGATGGGACGGAGGCCGGGCGAGCCAGGGGACTGAACTACGCACGCGCGAGACGCGGAGCGACGCACGCGCGGCAGGCGCAGGCAGTGTCATGGCGTCATCACCGTGCGACCTCTTTCCGGGAGACGGGCGTCCGCCGTGTTGAGGTATAGTGCAAAGCTGGGTCCGGGCGATTGTCGTGCTCCTGTTACGGCCCCCTTTCCCGCGCCCCGGGATCGCGTCCATCCTGTGGCCGACCGGGAGGAGCCAGCGGGGCCCCGGCGCCGCCAGCGTGGTCCCGGCAGTCCCTGAGCCTGTCCGTGCGGCTCTCAGGCCCTGCCTTGCTTCGGACCCTGCTTTCTCTCTCAGTCCTGCCTTTTTTTGCTTCGATTGTTAACGTTGCCTTCTTAAGGGTTGAAAAGCGACGAGTGAAAACCCAGCGCCATCGGTGTCTGGCTGATTTCAAATCTAAACGGAGAAAGGCCAAGATGGAAGGTGGAAAGAGTAATTTTTTTCACCCAGCCCTTACTGTTCTGCCCAAGATCGGAATGCTTACGGTGGCAGTGTTAGCTCACTTGAGATAACGGCTTCCTTAATTTTATTTTTCTTTTTTTGACACTGGGTTTCTCTGTGTAGCCCTGGGTGTTCTGCATTCTCTCTGTAGTCCAGGCTGGCCTCGAACTCAGTCCCGCCACCCTCTGACTCCCTAGTTGATTATGTCAAGAAAGTAATTTTTCTTTATAGTCTGGGAAAAGTTCATCATGACTCAATTTTCTGTTAGAAGATAGGTTTAATGACTTAAAATTTGTTGACTACAGTTTAGTTTTGGCTTGGAAATGGTGTATTTGCCTTGGTGTGATGTTTATGGTCTAGCTATTAACCTGTTTGGGCTAAGAGTACACAGAACCAAATATCAACCATACACTTTTTTATTTATAAATAACAACTAGGCCTTATTAAACTTTAGAAAACTACTCGTGGTTGGTAGAATCGACAGGCTGCATTGTTTTGTTATGAGATAAGATGACAGTGTGAACAGTCCTTTTTTAAAAAGTAATAGAAATGGAATCCCTCAAATCAGAGATGTTGTAGATGCTTTCCAATACCTGTAACGACACAATTTTCTCTTAATTGTTTTTAACTTTTTAAATTGCTATGTATATAACAGTAGCTACTGTTTCCAAGCATTTAATCCTTTATATATGGCTCTAAGTATTCTACATTGGATTAAACTTGGATATTTTCATTTTCATAAAGCAGTAACTAATATTATTAGCTAATGTTTTGAGTATTCTACTAGTAGAGTACAACTTTAAGAGTTTTACCAATATTATTTACTTAATCTTCATCACAATCTTATTATTATCATTTCTTTAATTGCAATCAACAAGTTCCATGCTTTGGAGAAGGTAGTTTTTGCTGCTTTCTAACTTTAGTTTTGAACTCATTGAAGTAAGCATTGAATAGAATTTGTTTCCAGTGTGACCCCAGTCTTAAGCTGTTTTCTTATTGTGTTTAAAATATTTTTATTTATTTATGTGTATATGCTCTTCCTGTGTGTATGCCACATGTATGTGGGTGCCAACAGAGGCCAGTAAAAGGAGTCAGATCCCATGGAGCTGGAGTTACAGGTGGTTGCGAGCTTCCCAGTCTGACTACTGGAAGATAAACAAGTGCTCTTAACTGCTGAGCCATCTCTCCAGCCTTGTAGTTCATGTGATTTTTGTCCCTGGAGTTTTGGATTGTGTGTTTGTGTGTGATGTTTTCCCCCATCGTTGTCCACTTTGTTCATTGTATGGCCCTCCACAGTGTTTCTTATTGAACCTGAGACTCACTGACTTCAGCCAGTCTAGCTAGGCTGCTAGGTGAGTCCCTGTTTCTCCCTTCTGAGTGTTGGGCCCCCTCCATACCTGCCCCACATTTATGAGGGTGCAGGAGATCTGAATTCCGGCCCTCAAGCTTGGGGTTGGGGTAGGTGCTTTATCCACTTTAGCCATTTCTCTAACTCCTGTGATATGTTTTTAGAGGTTAATACATTTTTGAAAAGGAAGCCTTATATATTTTCAGATTTTACTGAAAATTACAGCTAACACTAGCAGAATCACTGTATGACCAAGACAGTAGCATTTATTGAGAACATATATGTGTGTGTGTGTGTGTGTGTGTGTGTGTGTGTGTGTTTCACCATTATTTTCTAAGGTGCTGCTGTATAAAACATAATTATAGGAATAGAATTATGGTGCTCAACCTGCAAATAGCGCTCTTGTTCCAAAAAAAATCAATCAAGTATATGTTGGATTTTCCTTCTCTCAACTAATGTGGTAACTATGTGGAACTCTAATTGCTATAGCAATGGAGCCAGGTTCCAAATATACATCACCATATATTTTTCTCCTGAATCCATGTAGTAACTTCTAATATCTGTAAGTCCAAACTGTGACATGATGTTAAGATTCTCCAAACTTGGTTTCCAGTTAACTGTGTGTGTGTGTGTGTGTGTGTGTGTGTGTGTGTTCTTGGCTTTGACACAGGAGATGCAGTTCTTAACGAAGCTGCTCAGATCCTGCAGTTGCTGCACATAGAAAAGTGTGTGTGTGTGTGTGTGTGTGTGTGTGTGTGTGTGTGTGCATGTGTGCACATGTGTGCACGTTAATGATGTGTGTTATGGTGCTCATGATGGTGAGCACTGTTGGCATAGATTCAAGTGAGTCTTGTGATCTTGAGGGTAAATTACATAGTATGTAGTGTACTTCTTAAATAAGTTACACGAGATATTCAGCACCTCAGGACTCTGGCCTTATACCAACTTCTTTTTTCTGTCTTCATTTATTCCTTAAATGATGGATTCCTATCTCATGACTTTAAATACCATCTGTTCATTGACAATTTCCAATTTTTTATTTCAGCAGTGACCACTCCCCTCAACCCTAGATTCTTTATACTTAGCTTCCCACTCAATACTTTGATTTGATGACTTGACAAACATCTGTATACTGTTCTACTCCCACAAGCTTGCCAATCTTGATTTAGGGGAGATTTTTTTTTTTTTTTTTTTTTTTTAAACAGGTCTCACTCCATAGCTGGCATTGAACTCAGGATCCTCTTGCCTCAGATTTCCAAGTGCTGGGATTCTAAGTGTGCACCACCATGTCAGTTCATGTCTTAGTTAGCAGCTCCACTCTTCTGGTTGTTTTACCCTATTCTCACAACCCACAAACAGCCCATAAGTGGATTCTGCTACCTTTGCTTACAAAATCCACCCCAAACTGGATGCTATTCTCCACCTTCAGTTCCTTCTGCCTAGTTAAGTAGATAGCTGGTGCTGTCATTTTATCTAAACTAGTTAACACCTCCATAGTCTCCTAGATTTCCTCTGTCCTGTACAGCAGCCAGAGTGGCCCTATTAAGACCTAAGCCAGAGGGTACCACTCCTGCAGAGAACCTTCATTGTTTTACTTGCTGATCCCTTCCCTTCTCGCCCTGCCACATCTCCCAGTCAGTTGTATTTTCTAATATATTCATTAATTCTTTGAGAATTTCATACATGCACACAATACATTTTAATCATACTCATCCCCACTCCTCTCCACACCCCTCAGACACTTCCTCCCTTGACCTTGTTAGTTGTTTGAAGGGTGCTTTAGCAAGCCTTCTTTCCTGGGATCCACAGCTGATTCTGTCTTGGATGACTGGTCTAGCTCCAGAATTGTGGTAGTGTGAGGGAAAGATAGGAATTAAGGCTGAAGGACGAGAGGGCCAGACTTTGAAACTGCTTTCCTGTTTGTCCTGAAAGGGTAGGGAGCCATTGCAGGGCTCAGGAAGACTGAACATCAGTACCTAGTTAGGGCACTGCGGTGAAGACTTACTTCCCGCCATGGTCCTCTGCTGGTTTTGTCTCCTTGACTCCACCCTGAAGGGTGCTTTCTTGAACATGTCGGGTCTTGTTATGTCTGCTATCCCCCCATGTCATTGTAATTTTGTGTTTCTGTGGTTATTTGATTAAGGTGTATCATCTGCACTCAGCACTAAGCACTGTATGGACACTAGTTTCTTAAGTAAAGAAATAAGTGGGATATTTTGTTTATGCTGCTCTTCAGTTTTCATTCCTGACTTATCTTGGAAATCTTTGTAAACTGAACTTCAGTGTGTTTTCACTACTATAGAGTCCTTTATTGGGTGATGTAGCATCATTTATTTAATCAGTCTGTATTAGTAGGCATGCATGTTGTTCTTTGTCTTAAGGTTTTGAGAAATATTGTAGTGGATGCACATTAACATTTTGTTTCATGTAAATTAAATGTACATTTCTGAGAAGTAAATTTACTAGGCCAAAGAACATATATATATGATTTTGAAATGGAGTGTCAAATCCAAAAGATGCTTAATTAATCAAACTGCTAATGGTGAGAAGGGCCTGTTGGTGGCCACTTTAGCTTACATTAGATGCTGTTTGACACATGAAAAATGGCGTCTTGTTCTCGTGGTTTCCTTGGTGAAGTTGAATAGTTTTCTTTGGTTATTAGTCATCTGGATTCTTCTGTGAGCTGATGGCTTCTTTTTCTTCTTTCTTTGGGGTTGTGTGTAATTGCTGCTTGTTTGTTAAATTGATTCGCAGAGGCTCTGTTTCCTGTTGTGCTCAGGTTATTTCCTTAGTATTTTATTTGGACTTAGACCTGATCTACGTGTCAGGTATGTTTCCTTAGTATTATATTTAGAACTATCTATGTGTTTTCATATGGGTACATTTTAAAGAATCAGGTAAACATAGAAGGAATTGTGGTATTTTGAGGTTGGAGGTGTAGCTTAGAAGAAGGGTGTATACTTAGCATTCTTAAGGCCCTTGGTTCAGTTCCCAAGCAGCTGCCCTGTCCTGTCCACTGAAATTAGAGTGTCTTAAAGACATTCTGTGTATAATCAAACGTTCTGAAATGTCAGCCTTTGTTGACAGCAGTAGATTGTGAGTGGTGTTGAGCAGCTGTGCAGGTAGGTGTCCCTCTCTCCTGTGCTAGCTGTGTAAATGGTCCAGGCTCACCTTCTCTTCATCCTGCAGTGCACGGCTGAACCTCTTCAGCACTCAGTGTGTGATGATCTGCTGTGTGACTTCACTGTAATAATCCACGCAAATCCTTGTTGTGCTCTTTAGTTTATGAGGCTGCTTTTTTTTTTTTTTTTTTTGGTTTTTCGAGACAGGGTTTCTCTGTGTAGCTTTGCGCCTTTCCTGGAACTCACTTGGTAGCCCAGGCTGGCCTCGAACTCACAGAGATCCGCCTGGCTCTGCCTCCCGAGTGCTGGGATTAAAGGCGTGCGCCACCACCGCCCGGCTGAGGCTGCTTTTTTAAAAAGTAATTTCATGTTTTTAATTACCATGTACTTCAGTATATGTCCTTAAATAACAAACATCATATATCTGTAATACCATTTTCATATGCAACAAAATTATCCATAATTTTGATAATGAACTTTATAGATCATTAGATCAACTAGATTATTTCGTGAATGAAAAATTGGAAGCCCAGAGAGATTTAGTGATTTTTCCCCCCCCCCAGGGTAACAGAGTCAGTGTTCCAGCAGGCAGCACTGAAAGCTCAAGGGTCTGCTTCCACTACCCCCAAACCAACCTGGCATCCCCCCCAAACCAACCTGGTACCACCCCCCCAAACGAACCTGGTACTAACCCCCACCAAACCAACCTGGTACTACCCCCACCAACCAACCTGGTACTACCCCCCACAAACCAACTTGGTACTACTCCCCACCAACCAACCTGGTACTACCCCCCCAAACCAACCTGGTACCACCCCCCAAAAAACCAACCTGGTACTCCCCCCCAAACCAACCTGGTACTCCCCCCAAAACCAAGCTGGTACCACCTCCCAAAACCAACTTGGTACTACCCCTCCAAAACCAACCTGGTACTACCCCCCCAAACCAACCTGGTACCACCCCCCCAAAACCAACCTGGTACTACCCCCCCAAAACCAACTTGGTACTCAGCTGTTGTTAAGATGCTTAAGGACTATAAATACATATATAAACTTGAACTTGAAAAGTAATTTTAGTGATAGTTGATAAAGATTTTTCATATCTAGGGTTTTTTTTTTTAAGTTTAATACAATGAACTGTCAGAATGACACCTAAGTTTTTTTTGTTTTTGTTTTGTTTTGTTTTGTTTTGTTTTTTTTTTTGGTTTTTCGAGACAGGGTTTCTCTGTGTAGCTTTGCGCCTTTCCTGGAACTCACTTGGTAGCCCAGGCTGGCCTCGAACTCGCAGAGATCCGCCTGGCTCTGCCTCCCGAGTGCTGGGATTAAAGGCGTGCGCCACCACCGCCCGGCCGACACCTAAGTTTTAAAAAGCAAAATAAAATAAAAAATTTTCAGAGAAACTCACTTTGTTGATTTCTTCAGCAAACATTAGAGGACTTGTTTATCAGACTTTCAGTTTTAAATAAATTTGCCTTCAATAGAATGCTTTAAAAAAATATGGCTTTTTCCCCCCATTTATTTTTATTTCTGAGATGGCAAGACTGGCCTTGAACTTAACCTGTAGCTGATGGCGACCTGGATCCTCATCCTCTAGCTCCACTTCCCAAGTGCATGTGCCACTGAATCTGGGTGAACATGGGTTTTGCTTATTGACATGTTGTATTAGAATCATGTTTTCAGAGCTTTGAAAATCTCAAGGGCTTGATGTGTGGCCTGGGTGGGTTTTTCCTCCTTCCCAGGAAAGAGGCGCCTTTTGGGAAGAGATGCTGGGAGGTAGCTAGCTGTTCTAGACTTGCATGCCAAGATTCACTTACTAACCTTACTCAAAAGTAAATGTGCTTTTTATTTTCTTTCTAAAGTTCTGTCTCCAGTATGAATTCTGAGAACTTCTTTTTTCAGTTGTTAAAATGGCAGGTGAAGAAATGAATGAGGACTATCCTGTAGAAATTCACGAATCTTTATCAGCCCTGGAGAGCTCCCTGGGTGCTGTGGATGACATGCTGAAGACCATGATGTCTGTCTCCAGAAATGAGTTGTTACAGAAGGTATTTTGTTGTTGTTGTTGTCTTTTGTTTTTGAGACAGGGTTTCTCTATGTAGCCCTGGCTGTCCTGGAACTCACTCTGTAGATCAGGCTGGCCTTGAACTCACAGAGATCTGCCTACCTCTGCCTCCCAAGTTCTGGGATTAAAGGTGTGTGCCACCACCGCCTGCAGCAGAAGGTATTTTAAATGTGTTTCCTGAAGATGAATTTCATAAGACAGTAACATGTGGAAGAAACAGTTGATTAGCACTATGTCTTCCTACTGGGGTTCCAGGCATAGAAGTGTTGGAGTATATTTGTCCAGAACATCCTGCAAAACTTTTGCATTGGGAATTTAATTTTGGAAAGCAAGGACATGATAGCATTTTTTTTTTTTTTTATGGAACCCATCTTTGACCTTTTAAGAATTGTAATGATATCAAAGTTTCTGCAAACAATGCAGTACAAAAATTGTAATGAAATGGTTTTGTATTGCTTAAGCATTTTGTTCTGCTTCTTATATATAAGTGAACCATGTACAATGCTTATGTTGAATAATTACTTTTGACATAAAAGCCCAGATTATAACTCTGAAATTGATACAAATTAGAATAATTTTTCTTGGATTGTAAAAATTCCTTGTTTAACCAGAAATGATATCCTGAAGTGAATTTATTTATTTATTTATTTTTTTGTTTTTCGAGACAGCGTTTCTCTGTGTAGCTTTGCGCCTTTCCTGGATCTCGCTCTGTAGACCAGGCTGGCCTTGAACTCACAAAGATCCGCCTGCCTCTGCCTCCTGAGTGCTGGGATTAAAGGTGTACGCCACCACCGCCCAGCTGAAGTGAAAATTTTTAGTAAAAGAAAACAAAACAAAACAAAAAAACCAGCACTGGTTATGTTTGGGTATATGTGTGTATATACAAATACATGTAAGTTTGCAGTAGCGACTGATGAAAAAAAGAGGCCATGAATATGAAGGCAGCAGGGAGGGGTGTACAGGAGGGTTTGGAGGGAAGAAAAGGAAGAGAGAAGTGTTGTGATTAAAATACAATCTCAAAAATAACTAAAAAGAATCACTGGTTTAAGAAGACATTTTTGTGCAAATTATTTCTAGATCATTTTATTATTGGATTAAAGGAAGTGAGAAAAACATGCCTTTGATACCTTGTGGTTGGGAGAAGTTTAAAGTGTTATCTGTTGGTGTTCAGAGTTTGTGTATATCTTTCATTTTCTTGTCTCTCTTTTAGTTGGACCCACTGGAGCAAGCAAAGGTGGATTTAGTTTCTGCATACACATTAAACTCCATGTTTTGGGGTATGTATGTTTCTTTGTAGTTCATTAGAAAGTATATTATTATGTTAAGGGTGATTTGTTTTTAAGAGCTAGCAATTAACATAAAATTATCCTTTATAGTAATCTTATCAGTCAAATGTTTTTTTCTTTTATGTCAGAGTACAGGATGCCTGTGAACCACATACAAACTTAATATTTCATTGAGGTTAAATTATTTGAAATTGAATTAACTATGCAACTTTCCTTCTTTGAGTAACTAGGGTTTCTTTTATTATAACACTCTTACTATTATATATACCACTTTATTTAATGTGATCTTTCTCTTATAGTTTATTTGGCAACCCAAGGAGTTAATCCGAAGGAACATCCAGTGAAGCAAGAACTGGTAAGACATCTGTGATTTATCCCTATTTATAGGTCTGTTGTATAACTCTGGAATTTCAGTCGTATGGCCATTATCACTGATTAGGGAGATCAAAATTATAGCAGAATGGCATAAGTCTCGTAATTATTTATAACTTTCATATTATTTTTCCTATAAATTCTTAAAAATTTTATTCATCTCCAGGGCTACTTAAGAAAAAAAAAAACTCTTAGACAATTCTTAAAAGTGTATTCATTTGATTTACTAGCAGAGATGGGGAAATTTCTCTCCTACCTTTTCAATTCCTCCATTAACTCATTTTCTCAGCAGTAAAGAATTCAGTTCAGCAACAAAGCTAAAAGCTTTTTTGGCACCAGCTATATGTATACTGTCCAGTAATTCTGCATCAGTGACATATTTACAACCCGTAATAAATCTTCTACGTTTGTCTCTGTATTCCATTTAGATGTATAAGTACACTAAATAAGATCTAATATCTTGGAGTTTTTGCTGACTTCAAATATTAAATCAAATCATCTAATTCGAAGGAGAAAAATAGAAATCAAACATAGTTACCTTACTGACTTGGCTTTATGAATAAGAATTTTAATGAATTTATTCTTTGTGCACATAAAATATAATGTACATATATATGCAAACACACTTGACATTGTATCCTTGTTTTCAAGTCTTCTAGTAGCCAGTGAATGTGTTATTTACCTCTTAGTAAAGCACTTAAAAATAAACTGAGTAATTCAGCCTTCTTCATTAAAAAAATGCATAGACCAGGATATTTTCTTCTTTTAAGGTTATTGAGGGAAAAATAACTTCATACTTAAATATAGCAGTTGTGAAAAAATTTTAAGAGAAAGGCATAAAGGAATATCTATAGATTTTATTTGACCTACAGTACTGGCTTTAAGAAGTGCAGGTCATCTTTTTAGCTTTCTGATAGTGTCCTTTTAAGAAATGATTTTTCAACACAAAGTTATTTACAGTACTTAATATTGTGTTTGTAAAAGGATAAGACCATTTGTCTTCGTTTTCCTTTAGGATCTACTTTATGGAGAGCACATTAATTTTCTGGAAAAGGATTGGCAAATAAAAAGCATTCTTAAGTCTATTACCCTTTTCTGACCTTGCAACAGACTTTACTAATTGATCACAGAATTAGAGGAAATCTATTTGCTATTTGTCATATGCATCACAAGTGAGAAAATAGTTATCATATTCATCCAAGGATATTTGAGGGACTGCTAAGAGCTAGGCATCATTTTCAAGTGAGGTAATGCTTCAGAGAAAAAGCTGAGGAATGTGGCAGGTGCCACACCCAGAATGAAGGGAAACACGCAGTAAGATAAACACTGCACTACTGACTGTGTGGGATGCTAAAAAGGTAGTTTATGGGGAAAAAGGAAAAAGTAGAACAGGTATAGCGAACTGGAGTACCTGGGTAAAGTTCCAGTGTTAATGGTGAAGACAAGATTGACAGTTGAGCAGACTAGAAGGGAGTAACTGGATGGGTGTTTGTCAGCAGAGCAATAAGCAGGGCGAAGGTCCCAGGGCAGGACTAGGGTGGATGTGCTGCCTTGTAAGGGTTGCGGCTCTTACAGGAGAGAATAAGGAGCCAGTAGAGGAGTTTGAGCAGTTACTCCGTTTTGATAATAAAACACTTGTAAGATTTTTGTATTTTACCGTGTATGTTCATCTGTTTTATTTCAGTGAAACTTGTTTTTGAGTAGTGATCAGTCATTTACTATATTTTATGGTTTTCATCAGCTTTATTTCACCATTTGAAATATAAGATTTATTTATTCTGAGTAATATTCTCAGGAGATTTTAAAGTGGTCTAGAAACCTACTATGTTTCTTAACTTTAAAGTCTGTGTATTTTATTAGAAAAATTTCACATACTTTCCAGTCAAAATTATGAAACTGAATAAAAAGATCTCCTATTTCATTCTGCCTATTTTAATTGTGACACTAGACAGTAACATAAAATAGATATAAATACTGCCTCACCCATTTTCTGTTTAGAGAAATGTTTAGAGAATTTAATTTGTTGATGTAAGTGTAGAACTCAGATTTTAGAATTTACTCTTCAAATTTACTTAAAATAGTTAAAATGAGAATTTAGGATAATGTTAATTAAAACAACAGAACTATAATATAAGCCAGTTATTGTTCAACGCTATAGTGATATCCTAGTGTGAGCCTTGCATGAGCTTTCTCTGGAAGAGTTCAGAACACTTCTAAAATATTTGGCTCTTTGTTGCTGTTTTTAGACAGGGTCTTGTGGAGCTCAAGCTGGCCTCAAACTGGATGATGTTAAAGTCTTGATCCTCCTGCCTCTACTCTCCAAGTGCTGGGTGTACCTCCATGTCCACTGGAGGGAGTTTAAAGTTTCTTTCCTAGACTCTCAGCTCTGAGAAAGCATGGGGCGTGTTCATCCTGTTCATTTGCACTCACTAGTACCATGGACTTAATGGACAATAAATACTCGCTGAGAAAGAGGATAATAAAACCTAGCGATAGTGAACAGCTCAGGAAATCATTGCCTTTTGTTTTTCTTTCTTTTTATTTCTAAGGAAAGAATCAGAGTCTACATGAACAGAGTCAAAGAAATAACAGACAAGAAAAAGGCTGCCAAGCTGGACAGAGGTGCTGCCTCGAGATTTGTCAAAAACGCGCTCTGGGAACCCAAACAGAAAAAGACACCAAACGTTGCTAATAAAGGAAAAAGTAAACATTAACTTTTTGGTTTTGATGGACATGTTTCCAAAAAGTACATCGTTTTTATCAGTTTACAAAATAGGTAGTTATGTGGCAATGTGAGGTTTAAATGGATTCCTTTTTGAATTCATATATAAATTTAAACATTAAATTTGTGATACTGAATCTTTTTTTGCTGAGAAAGATTAAGTTGTCCTTATTGATTTTCATATAGAGCATCATGTTTTTAATATTATAAGATATTCTGTAAGCAATTGTGAAATCCAAATGTTCTTTGTAAACATTTGTAGTGTTTTAAGTGAATAATGATATTATGAAATGTGCTGTCTGTAGACTGGAGTTATCAGGACATCTGTTTCCACTAATGATGATAAATGCAATGACTTAAATACCCACTTTGTTTTCTGTTTAGTTAGTTCAACATGGTTCTGTGATTTTTGGAGTAATTGCTTTCTTGATATTCAAAGTACAGAATTGAAACCTTAAGGCTGTCCTTTAATTCTTCATGTTCCATTTACAATAAAGCATTCTCATTACCACCGGTGGAAACTGAGTTTGTGGGTCCTGGCTGGCTTTGCCTTGATTCCCTCCTGATAAGGGTTGTAGCTGTGTGGCTCACTTGGTTCTTGCTGTACACAGAGAAAGTGAACATGTTCTCCAGATGAGGAGGTAGACGTGAGAAGCTCCTTCCAATAGACAGCATTTATGAGTCATGCCCCTCAGTTTTCTTGTCTCACTCTTAGATTTTTTTTGACTATATGTTTCTTAGGCCATATGTACTTATGAATATTTTGAACCAACTTTCTTTATTAAGTATTGCCCCTTAGGAGTAATCACATTGTATTTACATTCTGATTTATCTTTCTAGAATATTTGTTATGGAGAATTCTACTTATTAAACTGTTTTAGGGGGCTGGAGAGATGGCTCAGAGGTTAAGAGCACTGGCTGCTCTTCCAGAGGTCCTGAGTTCAATTCCCAGCACCCACTTTCACAACCATCTGTAATGAGATCTGGTGCCCTCTTCTGGCATGCAGGTGTACATGCAGACAGAACACTGTATACGTAATAAATAAATAAATCTTTAAAATAAACAAACAAGCCGGGCGGTGGTGGCGCACGCCTTTAATCCCAGCACTCGGGAGGCAGAGGCAGGCGGATCTCTGTGAGTTCGAGGCCAGCCTGGTCTCCAAAGCGAGTTCCAGGAAAGGCGCAAAGCTACACAGAGAAACCCTGTCTCAAAAAAAAAAACAAAAACAAAACAACAACAAAAAAATAAACAAACAAACCATTTTAGTGACTGAGCCCATATAGCCTGCTGCTCTCAGCCCACGTCATCATGTGTAGGAATGCCAAGTATATCTAAGTTCTTTAATTTTTGAGAATAAGAGTTACTGAAATTGCCCATGATTAATTTTCCACAACTAACTTTGAATATATAAATTTCTTGATTCATGGTAGCAGATATTGAAAATGGTCTTAAATTATCATGGGCTTTGTAAGGCATGCTAAAATCTATGATATGTGGAGAGTAATTCTCTTATAGATGCAAAAAGTCTCTTAACTCTGGTACCAGATACTTTTCCAAGTGTAAAAACATTTATGAACATTTGTAGTTATTTTACTCTTTGCCATTTTAATTCTCTCAAACTTCTAGTTAGTTTTAAAGTAACTTCATTAGAGAAATAAGTGCTTTATTAAGATAATTATAGAATGCATTCTTAATGTTGTTCATTGCAAAGAAACTTATATCTTGTGTTTCTTTTTAAATTTCATAAAGAAAAAAATTTTATTGAAAACTATCTCGATTGCAGAAAATCATTAACTAAAGTATTTGTTTCTGAAAGTCCAGCTCTACATCCCATTAAACTGGAGATCTTTAAATATTTCTTTCAGCATTTGCTTGTAAAAATAAGATTTTGGGTCTATTCTGTTTTATTACATAGAATTTCAAGTAATTATTATAGCATACCAAGGAGCTAAATGGCAACAGTTTATTGGGCTATTTGTTTAATAAATTAATACACTGATGTCCACACTACCAAACACTGTGCTCAGTTCTGGAGGTGATGTTTGCAGCCCTTGTGCTGTGTAAGAAGTGTTACGGAACAGTAGTCTTACTTCAGTCCAGTATTTCAGAGTTCTGGGAAGTTATGGGAAATTGTACTCACTAGCCTTATCCAGAACTATACGGAGTGGTGGGCTCATCTAGACTACAAAATAGTCATTGGTAAGTTATTCCAAGTGATGCTTTTCTCTAAGGGTTGGTGTTAACTGTGTGCTTTATCATCTTGGGAATCAACACATCAGAGAGGTTGCAGCTGTGGGTAGTAGATATTGATCCAAATGAAATCTTTAATATTTTAAATAAAATTTTCTTGCTCGTAGTTACAGAGTGGGAGGTAGAATATGTTAAATTAAAATGCGAAGATTGAATCATGGTTTACATTTCTGGAATTAGGTCATATCAAGTGGGTGGGTTTGTAGGAAACTGAATTATCTACTCAGTTACTAAGATGCACTGGTATTTCTAATTACAGCTTTTAAAGTTTAGAAACATGAGTACTTCAGAAATGGACAGTGTACTGAAGATAGACACTTTTTTCTTAAGTAGGTTATTGAAATTAAAGATACTTTGGGATTAATCAGTTTATGATTCTATTAAATTACAGTTTCATACACTAAATCCCCAGAACTTGGGACTTTTCAAAGTATCGGTAACGAGAAGGATTTGGGTAGTGATTCTGAACAGTTTTAAAGCCCGGCTGCATATACAACAGGAAGGAAAAGAAGCACCACCGAGCCGCACAGCATGGCAGTCCACTGTTGAGACGGTTCAGGGCCCTCCCAGTGACCTCACTGGCTTGTGTGAGTGCCGAGTGGACTTTCCTGAGGTGAGCATCCCTCTCAGTGACCTCACTGGCTTGTGTGAGTGCCGAGTGGACTTTCCTGAGGTGAGCATCCCTCTCAGTGACCTCACTGGCTTGTGTGAGTGCCGAGTGGACTTTCCTGAGGTGAGCATCCCTCTCAGTGACCTCACTGGCTTGTGTGAGTGCCGAGTGGACTTTCCTGAGGTGAGCATCCCTCTCAGTGACCTCACTGGCTTGTGTGAGTGCCGAGTGGACTTTCCTGAGGTGAGCATCCCTCTCAGTGACCTCACTGGCTTGTGTGAGTGCCGAGTGGACTTTCCTGAGGTGAGCATCCCTCTCAGTGACCTCACTGGCTTGTGTGAGTGCCGAGTGGACTTTCCTGAGGTGAGCATCCCTCTCGCCTTGCACTGTAGTCTAGGGACTACACACCATGTGCTGCTCAGTTAATGGGTGCCTTAGAGTTGTCACTGGTGGCTGTGCCTTTACTTAGAGTTAAGTAGAACTTGACACATTTGGTTTCTTAGCAGGATTTAAAAAAAATCCTTTGAAATTTTTTTGTTTGGAGATTTGTCTTGCTGTCAAAGTGAGTTCGTTGTCCCAGACCGCTCCTTGGAGCCCCTGTCCATTGACTTGATTGCCTTTTGGGGATGCTTGCATTAGGGTGTCATTTTTTAATTTCATTTTTTGCATTGGAGATTGAACCAGGCCCTCAAGCATGCTGGGCAAGCACTCCATCCCCAGTTACAGCACAGTTTAAAATATAGCCCAAATTAGTGAAACTATCCACAAAAGGGGCAGCTACAGTGAAGCGACTTGACTTTCTAACTTTTAACCCCACCTACCTCCCGTCCAAGGCCCAAACCCAGCCAGTTCTTGTCCCCGCTCCACCCCGCCCCTCTTTTGAGACAGGGTCTTACTATGTAGCCCTGGCTGTCGTGTGACGTCTACGAAGACCAGACTTCTAAAACTCTTCCTGCCTCTGCCTCCCAAATGCTGAGGGCGGGTTGATGCCTCCACACCCAACTCAGTTCTGGTTCTTTAAGATTTATTTTTATGTATGTGAGTTTTGCCTGCATGTATGACTGTGCATCACAGGGGTGCAGTGCCCACATAAGGCAGTAGAGGGTGTTGGATCGCCTGGAACTGGAGTAGTAGTAGTACACTGCCACGTGGTGCTGAAACTGAACTTTTATCTTCTCCAAGACCAGGGTATGATCTTGGCCACTGCCATCTCTCCAGACGCTGGCATTGGTTCTTAAAAGGTGGAAAGATGCTGCTGCATTTTACTCCGTCTCAGGAAGCCTTGAAGTTAGCACATGGTGTCAGCAGGACCTCCGCATGCAAAATGTCAGTTTCACAAAGTGATATATATTTCAGAGGGTGTACCAAATGTGATGGTGCAAAAATAAGCTTTTATAAATGAAACATCGAAGAGACTTTATTATTCACTCTTCAGTTTAGTGTTGCCTTTAAGGTGTACCATTTCATTTTGGCAGCTACAATAAATGGCCGAAGGAAATTGAAGATAATAATTCAACATTTCAAGATGCCGCCGTCATAATGAATGTAGACCTATCCCGGACTTGGATTTAAAGTTTATAGTCATACAGTATTTTAAAGCCAAGTATCCAGGAAATTCATGGTGATAGGATTTGAATGAGGAGATTAGGAGAAATAGAACAGAACACTTTCCTTGTGTGGCTGTTATCTATCGAGATATGATGTCACAGTGTTACTGCAAACAGGAGCTTGTTATTCTGAGGTTGCTGTGGAGTTCCGTTCATCTTAGAGTTTATTAAAAGGGACTGGTTATTTAAATTAAGAAGATTATAACAAGGAAATACATTCAGTGTAGAGCTGGAGCACTGGCTTGCTGAGAGACTGCTGTGATGGACCAAGCTGCTAGTCTTGTGTCTGGTGTCTTTCATTCTCACGCCCATTCCTTGAGTTACTTAAACTGAAGTCATCGGCTGCCCTTGTCTCATTACTGTTGTTAAGAAAGAAATTATTTTAGCATGTATGTTTACACAGGCATCTATTAGCTATTTTTGAGGTTTTGATGCTTGTGTTTTGGATGATTTGTTAGAGGGACACAGAGCATGGAGTATTTTGTAGTTTTGCCAGGGCACAATTTTAATTCTTACTAATTCCACAAAGGAAGGCAATATTCAACCTAGCTGATGATTCACCTTAGCTTCCAGTTTTTTTTTCTCACTTGTAGTCTTATTCATTTGTTCACTCATTGATTCAGTAACATTCTTAGCTGAGCTCCTGTGTGCGAAGGTCTGTTTTCGGCATAGAGGATTCAGTAGTTGACCCTGGTACGGGGGTCTTTGGAGATATTAGTTTGTGTGTGTGTGGTTTTCACAGTGCTGGGATTAAGCCTACATGCTAGGTAGGCAAGTCCTCTACCATTGAGCTATACCCCTGCTCCAAACTTGAAAATGACTGCTGTGAGTGAACTTGGGCCCCCACCCCCTGCATTATATACTGAAGACTTAACTAATTTCAATACCTCAGAATGTCACCTTATTTTGGAATGGAGTTATCGCACATGTACTCAGTGTGAGGTCACTAGGGTGTTTTCTAATTGCGTACGACAAGTATAAAAATGAGGCAGTGTGGACATGTATACGAGGAGAAATGAAGGCAGAGATCGGCTTGAGGCTCTCAGGAGTTAAGAGACTCCAGGTGCGGGGTGTGGGACAGGAACCAGCTCCATTCACACCCATTTTGAACAGTCTCCAGAACCACAGATGGTACATTTTCTATTGTATGAGCTGCCCAGTGTGGGTGTTCTGTTAGGACTGCCCTAGAAACAGATTCAGAGGCCACCAGATAAAGGGAAAGGAACAAAAATGGGTCTTGTGTGTGAAAGTGTGTATGAGGAGCCTTGACAGGTGAAGGTGTAATTCTGAAAACACCCTGGCACCCGTGTAAACTTAGGGACATTTTTAATGTGGGCAGAGATGTCAGGACTTCTATCTTGAAATGTCAAGGGCATGCTATAGTCTTTCTGAAGCCAAAACATTCAAACCTTTCTAACATTATGCCCATTGTGGTTGAATGTTCCATCTTTTAAATACTTTTTTTTTTTGTTTTTTCACACCAACATTTCCATATTGCATGGCATTTTCCTAAAACAATGCAGTAGTTAGTTTGAAATAGTGAAAATAAATGCTTAAAACACCATACATAGGTGTATGTAATTAGTACTGTTAGATGAGCACATGCCACTGTAAAAGTCCCACATGGAATTTATCTGGCTGGATGTAGATTTTTTTTTAAGGTGTGTACCACCACCACCCGGCTTTTTTTTTTTTTTTTTTTTTTTGGTTTTTCGAGACAGGGTTTCTCTGTGTAGCTTTGTGCCTCTCCTGGAACTCACTCTAGCCCAGGCTGGCCTCGAACTCACAGAGATCTGCCTGCCTGCCTCCCGAGTGCTGGAATTAAAGGCGTGTGCCACCACCGCCCGGCTGGATGTAGATTTTTTTTAAAGGGCCTCTTCCCAATTCTTAAACTGTATAGTGTGCTGTTCAGTCATGGTGTATAGTGTGTGTGTGTATGTGTGTGTGTACCCCCACTTATGCCCTACCTTGGAGTTAGCAACTAAAGAATTCAGAAGTAGCCTTTACTCCTAATAATTTGGGTCCAGTTACTTGCCTTTTTAGCATTGTAAATGCCTTTACTGCCTTTAGTTTTTAGAACAGGCCAGTAGTTAAAACACAAATGATAAAGACATAAATGGACCTTGGGAATGTAAAAGCCTGTACTGAAAAGAGTCTGCCGAGGGGAGGAGAGAAGCAGCATTCTCGAGATGATACGTTCAGATGCTTGGAGGTTTGAGCCCCGCTGCAAAGTGATCACCCTGTTACTCTAAGTTTTCTGTTGAAGATTGGAAGGGGTTGATGGAGACCACTGTGGTTGTGTCTCTGTTCTTTAGAAGCCAGGAGACGTGGGCATTAGGACCAGTAGTGTCAGAGCTTTCCAGCTGCAAATGTTGGAAAATTATATTCCAGCTGTGTGGGGGTGAAGGAGCACATGGTTTTGGCTTGGTTTGTGTTTTTGTTGTGTGTGATCTCTTTAGTAAAAAGAAACAAGAAGAGTAATTGTTCTGACCAGCAACAAATCTGTTCAAAGCTGTGTTATGAGTGTCCAATACAAATTAGTTTTTTGACATTTCAGGCAATAAAACCCTTCAGTGGTAGGGAAGTCATGTAATGCTGAACTGAAGTGGCAGATATTCCACTGTTGTATACGTGTGTGTGTGTGTGTGTGTGTGTGTGTGTGTGTGTGTGTGTACACAAAGTCTTTAAACATTTAATAATTGCAGGGTGGTAGTGGTGCACGCCTTTAATCCCAGCACCCAGGGAGGCAGAGGCAGGTGGATCTCTGTGAGTTTGAGGCCAACCTGATCTACAGAGCAAGATCCAGAACAGCCAGGACTGTTTCACTGAGAAACCCAGTCTCAAAAAACCAAAAAACAAAAGCAAGCAAACAAACAAACAAAAAACCAAAAAACATTAAATTTTCCTAAGTTTATATGTAAACAAACATGAGATATTTCAGCATCTTAATGCTAAATTGAAAGAGGAATTTTACTGCATCCAAGTTTCCTAAGAGGAATCTGGTTCATAGAAAATGTGTAGTAATTTGTTGTCTCACCAAGGCTCAGCAGGGTTGTAAAAAACTCTGTAATCTGTCCTTTGATGTCACGTGGCATCAAGACTTGCATGTCAGAGGTGACATGAAATAAAAACAAACTTTTAAAATTTTTGTCCTAACAACAATTAAGCATACTTATAATTATGAGCATTGGAACTGTGGGATTTTTCTTTATTGATTACCTTTAACGTTCAAATGAAAACACTAATAGAGACTAAAAATCACGCTTTCTTCATTATTGATATTACTCAAAATTTTAGTTTTACGCAAGTTGCTATTTGATGTTTTCCAGCTATATCATGTTGCTCAAATAGGAAATATTGATTAGAATATCGATACTGGCAATATCTGTATCTAAATTACCTTCTTCAACTAGAGAGTCAAATAATTTTACTAGCTTTTGGAAGGAGTATTTGTGATTTTTTTCAGTCCGTTCACAGGAGACTATGTACAGCTTCTCTGGTTCTCCTTAAGTTATAATGCACTCAGGTCACTTTTGATGAACTGCCCTGGGTCCGTGGGAAACATTGAAAATAGTCGTTTGTGCTGGTTAGTGTTTATCATCTTGACACAAACTAGAGTCACCTGTGAAGAAGGAACTTCAGTTCAAGAACAGCCCCCATCAGATTTGTTTGTAGGGACATTTTCTTGATTAACGATGGAAGTGGGGGTGCCCGTCCACGGTGGGTGGTGCCACCCCTGGGCAGGCCGTTCTGGGTTATATGAGGAAACAAGCTGAGGCAGCGGTAGGTTAGCAAAAAGCAGCCTTCCTTCGAGGCCTCTGCTTCAGTTTGCCCCTCTGTGTTCCCGCTCTTCCTCTGGCTTTGGCTTCCCTTACACACACAGTCCTGTAAGATGAAACAAACCTTTCTCCACTCAGTTGTAGGTTAGTGTTTTATCAGAGCAACAGAAAGAGTAGAATATCACTTTACGATATACTTGTGTGAAATATATATATATATCCATATATATATATCCATATATATTTATATTGTGTGTGTGTGTGTGTGTGTGTGTGTGTGTGTGTGTGTGTGTGTGTGTATGTGTGGTGTCAGATCTCAGTTTTACTACATGGGTTCTGGGGCTCAAACTTAGGTCATCAGGCTTGGCTGCACGTCTCCTTAAATTGTTGAGCTGTCTTGTCTGCCCCATTTCTTCTCCCTCTTATACAATTAAAAATTTTACTCACGAACTTTATTTTCTAGTGGTGATTTTCAGTTCACAGATCAAGTCAGAAAGTTTGCATACACTCAATCTCCCTACATAGGCACGAATCTTCCCCCAAAAGCACATCCTGGGTCACATTGTACTGTTGTCACAGCTAATGAACCTACAGAGTCTGCAGTTTCTGTTTGGGTTCATTGGATGGTGTTTATTCTATGGTTTTGGACAAATATAATTACATCCACCCGCCACTATATTTATGAAACTGAATGGTTTCATTGCCCTATACATCTGTGTTTTATGTATTTATCTCTTCCCTCTCTAGCCCCTGGCAACTATTATTTTCACTGACTCTTGTTTTGTCTTTTCCAGAAGAACACATCCTTGGAGTCAGACTGTGTGCCTCTTTTCAGATTACCTACTTTCACTTAGTGAGATACATTTAATTTTCTCCTTGTCATTTCATAGCTTGATAGCTTATTTCTTTTAAACACTGGATACTGTTCTATTTTGTTTTATGGACAGTACCTCATTTAAAGACTGCTTTATTTATGTTTCAATCACCAAATGACATTTTGGTTTGGCAATTACGAATAATGTTGTTTTGAACATCACAGTAGGTTTTTGTGTGAGCCACCATGTGGGTGCTGGGAATTGAACCCAGGTCCTCTGGGAGAGTAGCAAGTGCTCTCCAGTCCTGTAATACAATTTACTTTTAAGACATTTAGTTTTAACTTTTGCCATACAATAGAGGTTCAAAGTAAAACAAAAATACTCCAAAAGTTCCAAGTAAACTAATATAAGAAATAAATGAGGTGTAGAAAACCCTAAATTTCTTAGTGATAAAATTTTGATGGAGCCAGGCAATGGTAGTGCAGGCCTTTAACCCTGGCACTTTAATCTCTGTGAGTTTGTAGGCCAACCTAGTCTACAGAGCAAGTTCCAGGGCAGCCAGGGCAATACAGAGAAACCCTGTCTCGAAAAAACAGACAAACAAACAAACAAATTAATGCAGCTGTGATCTGTGTACGAAGATGTTGGAACCGGGAACGTTTTACTCAAAGCAAGACTTGGGGCCTAGACATGCAGCACAATGGTGGAAATCTGCCTGTTGGGGAGGCAGATGGCTCAGCAGCTAAGGGCATATGCCACCAAGCCTTATGACCTGAGTTTGATCCCTGGGACCCACCTCGTGGAGGAAGGGAACCAATTCCTATAGACTGTCTTCTGGCACACACATATATACACACACACACTGAGTAAATGGACATAATAATTTTTTGAAGACTTGCCTGTCAGATGCATGATTGTGGGTTTGCTCCCCAGCATGAAAACTTTGTTATTCCTAACAACTGGAGATTTTTTTTTTTGCTCTTTATTATGATACAATGCATAAAATGGGATAAATGTTATTTCAAGTTTCCTATTGGGTTGCCATTGGCATAGGTGAGATCCAGGCACAATGCTTTTTCTTGTGTTGGTATTTGTAATTAAGGCATAGGTTGTGACATTTAAGAAGTGATTTAAAACCGGATGAAAGTGCATTCCCGTCATCGTTTGCTCTGAATGGGAACTGGTCTGTTCGTGGTCCCCGGCATCACACTGCACGTCACCTTTGTAGATTAGCTGCTTCCATTGGGCAGTGAGCACTTACACCTCACCCGGGTCTCTTCGTGGCTTGAGCTGTTGCCGGTGCTCTTGTCTGGACCCGGTGTTTCCAAGTTCTTGACGTCTTCTGCCAAGAGCTGAAACTTGAAACAGCTCATACAAATAGCAAGGCAGCAAGGGACTTTATTTAAAGGGACAGTGTAGGAGACACTGCAGGAGGGCGGCAGATGACTTGGGCCAGAGTGCCCAAGAGCACTGCTTACTGTTTGGGCTTCTTATGGGGTCCAGGAGGAGCTGGTAGTTAAGGGGCATAGAGTGGATGTTTGTCTTGTTTGATTGACAGCCTTGGTTATTATTTAAGGGTGCATTCACTGTATGTGTCCTTTCTCATGATGCATCTGATTTTACTCATATGCACACATACCATGCCTAGGCATAATGTGGTAAATAGGGGATCTCCCTAAAAGTTTACTCAGTGAGGGCAGTTCGCCTTACTGTGCGTGCACCCGAATCCAGTCCAGACTGGGTTAGCTCCTTGTCTGGAGTTTCTTGATATGTTCCCGGACACGTTCTAAATTCTAGAAAGGGGAATTGCTGAGGGGTTGCTATGGAGGAGTGGCTTTTCTGCAGTGTTGGAAGTGGGTTGTGTGTGCAGCTCAATGCAGATGGGGCGCTGGGGTTGCTAAGTGTTGTTAGGAAAGTGGTGTGTAGTGGGGTCCCAGGTGACTTCGCTATCCCTATGCTTGCCTTTGTCAAAACCTCATGGCTAATGTCCCGCATGTACCCATGTGTGAGGGGGTGTGTGTTTGTGGTGGCTACCACAGTCCCTGCTACGCAGTAGCCAGTGTATTACCTCCCTGAGGGCTCACAAGCCAGCTAAGGTGGATGTTATTTTCAGGTAAAGTAGCAGACACAGACAGATCTTAGATTGAGGTCTGAGTGAGGCCAGGATGATGGAAACGGTGCCTTACCACTCTTGTGTTTGCCCTCAGCGGTTTTTCTGACCAGTGAACCTCCCAGAAAAGACACTTGGAGGAGAGCACCCAGGCCTCTCATACATGCCATTTGTTGACTCAGCAAAGGTGCCCTGCAGGGTCCAACTCCATCTAGCTGGCTTCAGTTTGTGGTTCCATGGTGCCAGAGCTAAGCGTCTACATTAACTTCCAATCATAACTGAACTATATCACATTGCTAATACTCTGCTTTTTTGTGTGATCAGTGAGGGGGGGATACTCCAGAATAAGCATTTTAAAAATTGTGTTGGACGGTTTGTTCTCTAGCTCAGACCACCTTACCCATTCAGTAGGCAAACCACACCCATTTGTACTCCTCAAAAGAAGTTCTGGGCTAGCAATACGGCTCAGTGGGTAAAGTGCTTGTGACACAAGAGCAAAGACTTGAGCTTGAACCCCAGAAACTGCATAAAGCTGGACACAGTAGTGCATGTTTGTAACCCCTGCTCCCTTATGGTGAGATGGGAGGCAGAGATGGGAGAACTTCAGAAGCTTGGGGACCAGCTACTCTGGCACACTGCAGCAATGAACAACAAAGAGACCCTGACTCGAACAAGGTGAGGATTGACACCCAAGGTAGTCTTCTGATACCCACCGCCACCACCACCACCACCACCACTAGCAACAACACCACCATCACCACCACCACCACCACCACCACCACCACCACCACCACCACCACCACTAGCAACAACACCACCATCACCACCACCAACAGCACCACCACCACCACCACCACCACTACCACCACCACCACCACCATCACCACCACCACCACCACCACCACCACCACCACCACCACCACCACCAAAACCAAAGCAATTCTTTCTGAAGCCAGGTATCACGGCAGATGTCTGAAGTCCCAGAACTTGGGAAATGGAGACAGGAGGATAGATGTTTGATTCCATAGCAGTTCAAGGCTGCCTGGGCCACAAGAGACCTTATTCCAAATATCACAATCTTCTCAGATAAGTAATTCATTCTTTAGACTTATTGATTCTTACTTTTTCTGGTTATATAAAACAAGCTGTTTATAGAAAACAAGGCAGTCTCCTTAACATGAGGTCATTTTAAATCTATTTTCTATTTAATTTGACTGTAAAAATTATTTATGGAACAGCTAATACCAATGTAGCTGTGGAACACAAGTGTTTATTAGTACCTACTGTCTGCTCCCGTTTACTGAGCACCTACTATCTGCTTCAGAAAGTAGGAAGCTAGCTAGATCTCTCATGTTCAAACGAACTTAAAATCTAGGGGAGGCTTCTCTTAAATCTCCAGGCAATACAAAGGCGTATTTTCAAATTGTGACCACTCATTCAATATTTTTACTTTAAACAAAGATGTTTTTAGCTTTTTAAAAGTTAGGTGTCACTTTTATGTAGCTGCACAGTAATAATAATGTTCACCTGTCACAGTTGAGATTTATCACAGTTGCACTTTCTGACACGAACCACTAGGTGGCAGCAAAAGAACGTGGGTTTCTGTCCTGCTTTGTGTACCTGAAAATGAAGTGGGAACTATTTTTGGATTTCACGGATGATGGAGAAAAAAAATAAAGTGATTAAAACTTGATGGGACTGGAGATATATCTCGGTTGCTAGAGTGCTTTCCTGCATACACGAGTCTCCAGTTTGATACCTAGCACCACATAAAAAGACTGGTATCAAGAACCAGGAGGGTCAAGGTCATCCTCAGCCACGAGTGAATTCTAGGCCATCCTGGATAAGAGAGACCCTGCTTCAAAAAAATTAAATTAAATTACAAAAACATGTAACTTCAACAGATGATACTCGGACAAATATTGTGGTTGAATGTTTTTTACCTTAGGTGTCAAAGTTATATTTTATTATTACCCAAACCATAATCTGAAGTTCTCCTTTAAGAAGTTTCTTTTAGTACCAGGAGTATTTCCCAGGATTTCTATGAAATCAGTTTTTATATTTATAGCAGTAAAGAAAAAGACACACAAATCAGATACCAAGACAAAGTTGTCCAGTAAGCACTTGGAACAGAGGGCTTGACTCCAGGAACAGTGGGAGGGTGTCGCTTTACTTTGTCATTTATTTTAAACAGCATTCCTCGAGAAAAATCGAGTTGGGTGACTTTATTCATGGACAGAAGTTTGTTTTAAGAAGTTACTTATCAGGTAGATTTGAGTAGTGTGGACATCTTAGTTTCTTTTTCTCTTACTGTGAGACAGTACCTTGAGGATGGCATCTTAAGGGACCAGGGTTTACTCTGGGTCACAGTTTCAGGTTAGAGTCTCTCTTGATGGAAAAGTCGAGGCTGCAGGAGCTGGTGGCAGCTGGTCACATGGCATCCAGGACCAGGCAGCTGAGAGCAATGAACCCCGCCACTGCCCAGTTCCTTTCTCTCCTTCCGTTGTCCAGGATCCCAGCCAGGGAACGGTGCCAGCCACAGGAGGTGGGTCTTCCTACACCAAGTAATGTCATCAAGACAGCCCCCCACAGGCTTGCTGGGAGGCGTGTTTCTCCAGGTGATGTTTGATCCTGTCTTCTTGATAACCAATGGCCATTACTGCAGTGTGTCCCTGAAGATTTCATGACACTTCTATAAATGTTCAGTGGCTTAGCTTTTGTCTAAGTTGTCCATGAAATCTCAAAAATGTTTAACGATTTGCAGTCAGCTACAAAACAAAAAATTATTTTACTTTTGTCCAGACAATTGAAATCCATTTGTATAAAGAATAGACCTTCCCATCCCCTCAAGAATTTCAGCTGCGCTTCAGAATAATCTTTCTTTCTAAATGAACATTACAATAAAAACCTTACAAATAAAAACCCCCACACGAGAGAGAATTGTTGAGACCAAGGTCGGATAAAGCACGGAGACAAATAGCCAAACAAACGGAAACACATGAAATATGAACCAATGGCTGAGAGGTCACCAACTGGATCAGGCCCTCTGAGTGGGTGAGACAGTTGATTGGCCTGATCTGTTTGGGAGGCATCCAGGCAGTGGCACCGGGTCCTGTGCTCATTGCATGAGTCTGCTGTTTGAAACCTGGGGCCTATGCAGGGTACCTTGGCTCGGCCTGGGAGGAGGGGACTGGACCTACCTGGACTGAGTCCACCACGTTGATCTCAGTCTGTGAGGAAGGCTTTGCCCTGGAGGAGATTGGAATGGGGGGCGGGCTGGGGGGAAGGTGAGGGGGGCGGGAGGGGGGAGAGCAAGGGAATCTGTGCCTGTATGTAGAACTTAATTGCATTGCAAAATAAAAATTAAAAAAAAAAAAAACAACCCACACATTGATGTTAAACAGACCCGAAGTCTATACATCTCACTGAGCCTTTTCTATACAGTTAGAATAGCCATTCTAAGGCTTCACTGTATCTCACACCTTCACTATTGAGTATATCTTTATGTACTTGTCCATCAAAACTCAAAAAATCCACAACAGATTTAAAAATAGAAAACCAATTGGCTTTATATCCTCTTTTGACTGAGGTACCCTTTAAATGCATTTGGTCCTTACTCTGCCTCCAATATGGAGCCTTTCTTGTTCTCTTTTCTGTATTTATATTGTACACACACACACACACACACACACACACACACATACACATAATTGCCTCGATTCCACACACAAAGAAGTACATGCAGTTTTTTCTTTCTGAGATTTTGTGATGTCGCTTAATATTACACATTCTAAATCCACCTATTCTCCTGCTAATTTTGTGATTATATTTTTCTTTAGAGCTGAATAGTATTTGTGTACACACACACACACACACACACACACACACACACACACACATACATGCACTTTTCATCATCTATTCATCTGCTCATGGACAACTAAACTGATCCCAATTCTTTGCCATAGTGAATAGAGGAGCAGGAAGCATTTGGGTGCAGTTATCTCTGTGGTAGGGTATGGAGTTTTCTGGGTATATGCCAAGGAATGAAATAGCAGAGTCATAGGGAGTTTTCTTTTGATTTTTTTGAGAAATCTCCAAACTGACTTCCACAATGGCTGTATTAGTTTGCACCTCCAACAACAGTGAGCAAATGTTCTCCCTCCACATCTTCTACAATATTTGTTGCCAGGTTTGTTGATGTTAGCCTTCCTGACTGGAGTGAGGTGGTGCCTCAAAGTAGTCTTGATTTGCATTTGCCTGGTGACTAGGAGTATTAAACACCTTTTTTTTTTTTTTTTTAAAAAAAAAAAGGGAATTGTGCTTTTTCTTTTGAAAACTTTCTATTCAGTTCATTTGATTATTTGTTGATAGTTTTCTTTCCTTTTTAAAGAAAGTTTTTAGAGAAAAATTATTTAGCTTACTTGAAAGCTTGTGAATTACAAAACCCCAAACAAACAAATAACCCCCAAACCCAAGTGCGGACTAGCAAGGCTGCCGTCGTCCAGGGAGCAGAGAGTGGAGCTGGGTAGCGTCGCCTGGTGCGGGGTCTCGCAGAGCCCTCTTGAGTATCGACAGTTCAGTCTCTTCAGGTTTGGAATCCTTACATTTCTTTCGAACACTTTCAGTTTTGTATGTATGTGTGTCTGTGTATGTCACATGTGTTTGGGTACCCACGGAGGCCAGCAGAGGGTGTGAATCCTGGAGCTGGAGTTCCTGGCAGTTGAGAGCCACCCTAGGTAGGTGCTGAGAACCACACTCAGGTTCTCCACTAGGGCAGCAAGTGCTCTTATCCACCGAGCCGTCTCTCCAGCCCCGATCTTACATTTTGTAGACAACATTATCACAGTTTTTGGTGCATGCATGATCTGGGCCATGGAATCGTATGTTATTTCACCCAGGGACCCACATCACGCGTGTATCAGCAAGCAATGCTCTTGATTATTTTCATGGCTATTTTAAGTGTCATCGGATTTGACAAGCTAACAATTTCTCATCAGTGGTTTCTAAAATCCATCTTCAGGTAACCATCTCCACAGACTGTCTTCTAGTGTGAACTGTAGGATATTGGAAAGACTGCTGAGCACACAACTCCATCGATTTTGTTGTGCCTGTGTCTGTTGACTTTTGATAAATTACTGAAGCTGTTTGTATTCTCCATCTATAAAATGGACAGCTACGCTGGCTTCCTGTTATGGACTACACAAATTTTAATGGATATGTGTCAGATTTGGGGAAGAAAATGGTATCTAAAATATTATTGTTGGTAGAACTAAAATGCGTGTCAGTTTTTTGTTTTTAAACCGGGAAACTTTGACAGGCAGTTAACTTTCTCCAGTTTGCTGCCTGTTTACCTCTCCTAAGTGATAGTTCTGGTTAACTGTTGAGTTTAAGACATTGGAGATCTCAAACCCTGTCCCCGGGAGGCTCTTTGGTTTAAACGTCCAGCCTCACTGTTCTCAGATCTATTTGGATAGGTGAGACCATGGGCAAAGCTTGAATGCACCAGGCAGTGAAAAATTTCTACTATAAGACAGAATGATATTTTTTTGGAGGATTAGAAACTGGCAATCTCTCCCTAATTGATTCATAAGAAGCCCTCAGCCCAAGTGCTCTGTTTTGTTTTTGGTATTAATGATAGTTGTTCCTCTTGACTTAAGGCACTGAGGAGCAGCTCTCTCCATATACATGATTCCAGGAGATGAGGGACAAACATTCCATGTCCAAGCTCCATCACAGATCAAGAAATTAGGCATCCTGACTGAGTCCAAGCAGTTTTCGGCCTGCATCACTGTGCACCAAGGTTGAGGTCCCTGAGAAACTGTAGTAGGAACAACTCAGTGGAAGGTTTAAATCTCAGACTCTCTCAACATCCATTAGACTGTCTGTGCTTTTACTGCCTCACCTCTTCAAAAGGGACCTTAATTTGAAGATGAGACAAAATTCACACTAGACCATATGTGCTCTGAATCTGTCAGTCCCTCTTATCAGCTGACCCCGACATTCCCATGACCCCCAGGCTTCCCTTTGCTCCAGCACTGAGAAGGAAAGAATTATTCCTTCCTCCCATAGTGCCTATTCACTATGCCATTCAAAGAAACATAAAAATGAGCGCAAGATTCATCTCATTTCAGACACTGCTGAGTTCTTACATGTAGGTATAATGCCTCACAAATAGTCTTCCCAACTCAAATCCACTTCATAACTATAGATCTTAAGACACTAACAGTTTCTCGACTCTCATTTTGCCAAAAGGGCTAAATGCCCAACTGCCTTCTAAATACATTTACATCCACACATTAGTGTTTCTTTTCTCAGCCTTTGTCAGAGGACCTTCTTGCAGCGTGTGGCAGTCTTGCAGACTCATGATGGATGTAGTGATGGACTCTAAGTCACTTTTCTATATCACTCTCTCCAAGGCTCAGGGAACACAGCAGGGTGGGGGAGGAGAACAGAAGAGCAAGACGGGGGCGGGGGAGGGGGAGAGCATGTAAGAAGATGTCTTCTGGACGTGCCATGGCCTTGCACTCATGAACTGTTGTGGATAACAGCACAAGACCTGCAGAAGACTAGGACAGTCAACATTTCATCACGGAAGGGGTAAGGGCTCACGAGGCCCCACCCCCTGAGGTACTATTGATAGTTAACAGTGGCTGGGAAGGAATACCACTCCTTTCAGTGGCGTAGCCACTGATAAGTTGCCCATGTTCCAGTGAATCACCTCCCACCCAACCTCAGGCATGCAGCCATAATTAAATCCAGCGGAAGACACGAGTATAAGACGGGGCTTGGTAGAAAGAAGAAGGGTTTCATCAAGAGAAGGAGAGGGATGAGAGTGGGTAATAGGGGGTAAAAAGGGACTAAACTTCATTACATATTATGTATTAAATTATATATTGTATATTAAATTGTCAGAGTAAAGAATAAACCAATTAGTGGTTTTCCTAGTCTATCTGAAGTCATATAAAAGGAATCTCATACTTCAAAACATCTAAATAATTATATACATATTTGCATACACACACAACAAAATCATGTTTAGGAGATGTGAATTTACAATCAAAGTGAGGAAGAGTGTCCTAGGGGACAGATGTGGATTCTGAAATGGAATTGAGCCTGGGTAACGAGTATGTTAAAGGTTTCTTTTGCTTTTCTTCAGTTTCTGTTCATGCACTTAGAAGAATGCATCACTGGTGACAGTCACAAGCCAGGCATCTAAGGATCTGAGTCCACCTTTTAAACCAACCTTGCTGTGTGGATGGGAGGAGTTTGAGCCGGATGCAGACTTGTTTTAGAGATAACGCATCTGTAGGTCACAGTTTTTGTTAGGTGAGTAGAGAGAACGCTGATGTCATCTCCTCTCTACTGCATGAACCCCTTTCAGATGAGGAGATAATGCAGACACGGGGCTGCGTTTCAGGCTTGTCTTGGAAAGACTCATCATACAGAGAGCTGGGGAAGTCTTGCTGATTCTGATATAGACAGTAAGGTTTAAGATAGCACATAAATCAGCAAAAAAAGAGAAAAGGCCCCTAATGTGTTAAAAGGGAGCCTAGGCATGCTCCTGTGTCTGATATGCAGCTGGTACTTGGTAAATGTTTGCTGGGTGGTGAATGAATTTGAGACTTTAGGTGAGTCCTCAAGGTTAGATATTTAACCCAGGCTCTAGGCCCTGTTCTGGCACTGAACCGATAGGGTGGCGGGAGAGAAAATAAAAACAAAAATCCATTTCTCATTCTCAAACACCAATATGAAAAAGTTCGAGACATCACAGATTTTGGTCATGAAAGATATTTTTCATTTAAATTAGATTTTCCTTAAATGATTAAAATTTGCAGACAGTAAAATTTGAAAATCTTATCATTGCATGACAATGATAAATTTTAATTAGTGCTTGGGCTAATACCTTGTTTAATGATATCAAAAAGTTTTAAAATTTTACATCAAGCTTTGAATATCTTTAATTCAGTAAAGCCATAATCTCAATGAATCATTTTCAAGTGAGGTTTTTTTCCACTGTGATATATATATCATATACATATATATATCATATACATATATATCATATACATATATATGTATGTATTCTGGGTTATATTAGTCTTGGTAAGATTTGTGGGCATGAAGTATAGTTTTGTTAAGATTTTAGAGAAAGTAAAAGTCACATTAACAGTCTGATGTAACTCCACCAGCATAGCCATGAACAAACCACAAGTAAACAATGTAGCAAAATAAACCAGGGCTATGCTTGTCTAAACACTTTGTAAATGGATTTTGTCAGATGAGCATTTGATCCTTTTGGATTTAAGTGAGGAACCACTTGGAAAGCATTAGAAACATTTTATTTTCCTTTTTCCTCTTGTTTAAGGTTAGAAGAAATTATATTTAAATACCTTCTGTCCTTAATTATATTTTGATAGCCAAAGTAACGTTGAAACTCTGTTGAATAAGCATAAACAAAAAATCTATTGAAAAGCTTAGTCAAACAAACCAACAAATAAATATTTCTTGAAGGTTCCAGTAAGCTAAAAGTGTAGGAAAGAACCCAAGTCTAGGAGCTAGAGATGAGGTGACTCCCACAGGTGTCACCCCTGGATGTCACTCACTGGGCAAGGGCCTGCTCTATTGTTCTTCCTTTTGGAAGTAAAGAGGCCATTTTTCAACTGGTATTACCCTTTTTCCTTTGAGACAGATCTTGCTATATAGCACAGGCTGGCCCTGAACTGAAAGTATCCCCATAGTTTACCACAAGTACCCAGGTTAGGTCCTGGTTTCATGCCATAGGAAGCCAGAGTGTTAGATACTGGTATCCGATTGTCTCTGAGATCTTGTTTTGGGCCCTCCTCAGCCCCTAATCCTGTGGTCTGTGGCAAAGAACTCAGACACAGACTGTGCAATGTAGAAGTAGGTAGAGTTTTCTACAGAGAAAGGGGGAGCCCTCTCAAGGGGTGAGTGGACAATGGCCAAATGTACTGTTGAGAACACTCTCGGGGTGGATGTGGACAACTGCATACATTTCAGACAGGCCTTATACTATTCCTAAAGGTTTATGGGAAGGGACAAGATTATCCCTTTTCTTTGTTATAAAGTCCCCTGTTGTAAGGTGATCTTATACAGTTCAGGGTTCTTGGAACCAGGTTTAGGTAGTTATCAGGGCTTTCTGGGCAGTGTAGGATGCCACATCTCTTCCTGGGGCCAGAGAGCAACATGACTCAGCTCCCGTTCATCTGACCAGCAAGTACTGTCCTAAAATTCTAGTCCTTGATTTTACAAACTGTTGATTACAAGGGAGGCTCTCTTCCGACCTTTCTAATACCTAATTAGCTGCCTACCAGAACCATTACGGTTGTAAAAGCATTTCAGTCCGTCTTTCCAACATTTTGAGTTTCTGTGCATTGGGACCTTCTTTATCCAGTAGAGAAACACTCGAGGAGGACGAAAAGTGAATTTGAAGTTGGTCCTAGCAGATGACCGGACGGCTAGAATTTCCATGCACCGGAAAGTATAAAACCTCCTCAAAGGAACGTAATAGTGTTATTCATATTTTTATATCAGATGTGCAGGAAATATTACCAATACAACAGTTACAATATTACAGGTGTAATAAAGGGAGATCTGCCCAAAAGACAGGGATGAAACTGAAGGGACCAATGAAGTAAGTTAATGCACAGGGTCCAGATGCTGGCATTGTTAGCCATAGCATTTAAAACAAGGATACTTTGATAAGGTGGTTAAGGCAAAAATGTGAGAACTTGGCTAATGACAAACATTTTTTTAAAAGCCTGAATAGAAAAACCAAAACAGAAAATTTGATGTCTGAAGGAGATGTGCTTAGTGGTTTGGGTCACATCAGACTGACACAGTGGGTGAGTGAGTGAGTGAGTGATGTAATGGGCAAAAACACTCAGGATGGATGGATGATGGAGAAATATGATGGATGGAGGGTGGAACAGCAGAATGGGGGGTATGAGGGTAAAGTAAAAACTTTACCTGTGTAACACACACACACACACACACACACATACACACACACACACACACACACACACACACACACACACACAAAGGAGAGGGGAAAGAAAATGGCATGGGAGCAAAATTAGGATAATTTAGAAACATGAATTTCCCAATGATAATGAAATTCATCAATTTTTCCCAAAAAGTGCATATAAATTCTATAACACAATCCCTTTGCCTAAGGCTTAGGGAGTATCATGGAAGCAGTTATAGGAAGTTTGTAAGAGCCAGAGGACTGGACAGTCCACTGTGAGAATGTGTCTTCTAGACATTATAGAGAAACTTTCCTTCTGAAATCTCACCAGTATCTCTGCCCAACCAATAACTGAACAGTGACAGTAGCAGCTGGTGCCAGCGTGGATGGAGGAAATCTCCTGGGGCCCCTCCCTAGATGATGAACTATAGGAAATTAAGGACTTCCGGGAAAGGGAGAAGAGTTGTTGATAAATCTTGTGGATTTTAAACAAGCAAACAAACAAAAAACAAGTGATGAGAGACAAATATGTGAGATACAAGTTTAGAGAGTATATAAGTTCTCAAGGACAGAGATATGCAATAAAAGCATTTTAAAGTGTTTTGTTCACCATATGGTAAAATTAGCAATTAAATTTTCATAAACCAAATTATTAAAGTTGCTATCCAAAATTACCACTGAGCAGGAAACAATGGTGCATTTCTTTTATCTCAGCACTCAGGAGACAGAGGCAGACAGATCTCTGTGAGTTTGAGGACAGCCTGGTCTGTGTAGGAAGTTCCAAGCCAGCCAGAGCTACACAGTGAGACCTAGTCTTAAAAAAAAAAAAAGATAAACTTAAAATAAAATCACCGTTGAGATGCATAACTTCTTGACTGAGTCACTGGAACAATATAAAACTTTCCCCTAAGCAACCTGAAAGGTAGAGAAGAAATGGACCATAGAGTAAACGTAAGTGAAGGGTACAGACAAGGGCAGCAGCCTTGATCTAAAGAACCAGTCACTATGTTAAACTCAGGTGGAGTAAAATTGCCAATTGTATGAAAAGCCAAACCGAAAACTGTTCGAGAAATACTTCTAAAACATAAGGGGCGGAGCAAAGTAAGAAAGGATGATGAAGTATTGAAGTGCCAGGTAGACAGAGCAATTTTAGCTTTATATGCAAGGATTCCATACCACCCCCAAAGCAGCAAAACATAGACAAAGCTAGAGTTAAGACATAACCCAATACTCTTAGCTGAGACTCTCAGCAAGCATCTCTCAGTAACTGGCCAAACAAGGAGGAAAATGATTATAAAAGTGTGGAAATTTTGAATAAAATGATTAGCAGGCTTGTCATGACTTACATGAAAGGTGTTAAATTGAATACTCATAGAAAAAATTCAAAGACGTGGGACACTAAAGAAAAGTTATTGGCTATAAAATGAACTTCAAGTACTGGAAATAAAGAAGTGTCTTTTCTGATCACAACACACACCTGACGGGTCAAATACTTCTCACATGACTATTGTAAAAACCATGAAGTGAGACTGTGCCTTGAGAGGCCCACCTCATGCTCTGTGAGTACCTTGTGCTTTCCCTGACTGCCTGTCTTGTAACTCCTGTGCTTAAAATCTGTGTTATAAATACCTTCCAATAAGTTTCAGCTCTGCTTCATATTGGCTTGTCCTGAAATTCTTCCCTAAGGTGAAGTCAAGGTTGACCTGAGTAGAGGTCTTTTAAACACATCGCTGACTGACCCCAGGGGCAGTTGTGAGAATGGTACAGACCACAGAAGCTCCAAAGGGAATTGTTTTCAAAATCTTTTACAGGGATATATATTTTTTTCTTGTCTCCTTGAAGGAGAAAACTGAGCCAGGAGACATAGCTTAAGTGGAGTATCTGAAAATAGAGGCTGGACAGGATAGTGTGGGTTACACACAGGGCCAGTCTTCCAGAGTCTCCAGGGAAAGACCTGAGGGCAGCTGAAAAGCAGCCATCAGAACATCTAGTTCTGCTTTAGTTAGAAAAGTGAAACAGACAAAGCAGAGCAAATCCAGAGCCCATGCTAGAGACCTCTCCCAGTGTGAAAGAACACTAACTGCAGACCTCAAGGGCCAGACGGTTTTAGATATATGTATTGGACTACAATAACAGACGTTATAAAGAGCCGAGGAAGGCCATACTTGGGCAGCAATGATATTAGCTGGAGATGTTAGGGCCAAAGCATCCTCTGTCCTTGGTGCTGGATATTCAGCACTCAGCATCCAGTGGAGCAAATGCCAGATTCAATCCATAAAGACCCCTCTTTGTTTGGTAGTTGAGCAGCCCAAGATCCCTTGTGAACTGCACTTATGGGAGACTCCAAATTTGTCACATTGAAATTTGGTGAGGAGAATGCTGTAGACAGCAGAAAAAATACTTTAAATCAGAATTGTGTAGTGTTCAGTGAGGTGAACACAATCTTTAAAAGTTTATTCTTTCTCAATTTTGTATGTGTGTTTTTGTACACACACACACACACACACACACACACACACGTATTTCTCTGATCAAAACTCCTACCATATTTTTCTCTCTTATCCCTCCTCTTTCTATTAAATCCCTTCTTACCAGTTCTTGTGTAGGTCATAAGTGCGACAGCCATGTTATATAGAAAATGCAAGGCCGGGCAGTGGTGCACGCCTTTAATCCCAGCACTCGGGAGGCAGAGCCAGGCGGATCTCTGTGAGTTTGAGGCCAGCCTGGGCTACCAAACGAGTTCCAGGAAAGGTGCAAAGCTACACAGAGAAACCCTGTCTCGAAAAACCAAAAAAAAAAAAAAAAGAAAGAAAGAAAGAAAGAAAGAAAATGCAGTGTTTTATATGGTTTTCCTTCTCATTTTTAAGCTCTTGCATTCTTTCTGATCCATTTTCTATGGTGTTCCCTGAGCCTTAGAGAGGGGAATACAGATGTTCCATTGGGACTGAGCACTCAAAACTTACATTTTCAGTACACTGAGCAGTTATACGCCTGTGCATTGAACATTATTTGTGGTATACAGACCCTTCCCTGACCAGTGCTGAGAGCAGCACTAATCTATGGACATAAACATAGATATTTAGAAGGAAGTTGATAACATGTCCATTTAGCAAAACAAGAATTGTAGGTTTCCCTTTAGGGCCCATGACTTCTCCAGCCATGGGCTTTGACCATGTCTGCAGCACTAGACATAAATCCCCACTCTTGTGGATCATGACTCACATCTGATCAGAAGGTGATTTGTTTCTCCTATAACACTCATGCCACTATTGCACAAGTGGGCACACCCTACCTAGCATGTTGGTGCTGTAGTTCTCAGTGACCACAGCTGAATAATTCTGCCCCCGGCCTGAAGAGCACCTTCTGGGACTATACAATGACAGTGTGTGGTGTCTTCAGTGGTAGGACATGATCATCTAGTTCTGTTGGGAAATCAGGAAGAATTGCAAGAAACTGTATTGGTTTGGGGGTCTCTGGAGCCTCTCACCAACCCATCATGAGATGCTACCTCGCACCTGACACTAGGGTCTTTGCTTAATAACTCACGGTTTCTACAAGAAGCGTTATCCACACATGCAGGGCTTCTCTCTTCAAAAATCTCATCTAAAATTATATTTTTAATCAGCTTACAAAGTAGTCCCTTTCCATTTGGTTTTTGTACACATCCTTTGTTTTTGTTAACCTCCTCTCCTCCTTACTCTCATCTCCAGTTGAAGGTTCCTGCCCTTATCGACTCTGTCCACCTCAAGGCCTCTTGCTAGCTTCTGCAGGCACTCCAAGTTAAACACACACACACGTAAGAAATAGAAGCTAGGACCCACACATGTGCCATTTGTTTTTATGTGCCTAGATTACCACCTCACTTGGTATGTTTTCTAGTTCTGCCCACTTACCTGTAATTTTTCATAATTTTACTTTTCTTTACACCTGAATAAAATTACATTGTATAAATATAGCGTATTTTCATTATCCACTCATGGTGATGAGGTTGACCCTACTTCCTAGCTATTGTTAATCTAGCAACAATGGATTTAGACAATTCTGTAGTAGGGTATAGAGTCCTTTGGGTGTGTGTCTGGAGTGGTATAATTGGGTCATATGGTCAAATTCTACTTTTGGTATTTTTAGAACCTTCACACTGATTTTCACAGTGGCTGCACCAATGTGTAGCAGTTACTGCTTTCCTCTAGCCAACATTTGCTGTCATTTGTTTTCTGGTTGGTGTGAGGTAGAATCTCAAAGTGGTTTTAACTTTCATTGTCTTGATGGCTAATGCTATTGAACACTTAAAAAAACTATTATTACTCATACATTTTTATTTTTTGGACTAATAACTCATTTTTATTGTGTTGTTTTGTCTTTTGGTGAGTATATTTTTTGAGCTCTTCATGTGTTCTAGATATTAATCTTCTGTCATCTGTATAGCTGATGAAGATCTTTTCCTCCCGTTCTGTAGGCTGCCTCTCACTCAATTGAGAGTTTCCTCTGGTGTACAGAATCTTCTTAGTTTCATGTGGTCTCATTGTCAGTTGTTGACTGTAGTTCCTGAATCTTGGATTCACTGAGGAAGCACTTGCTTATCCGTGTGTGCTGGGTAGTTTTATGTCAACTTTACACAAGCTAAAGTCATCTGAGAGGAGGGAGCTTCAGTTAAGAAAATGCCTCCACAAGATCTAGTGGTAGAGCATTTTCTTAGTGATTGGTGAGGAAGGGCCCAACCCATTATGGGTGAGACCATCCTGGGTGGTGGTACTGGGTTCTGTAAGAAAGCTGGGTGAGTAAGTCATGTTGAGCAAGCCAGTAAGCAGCACCCCTCCATGGCCTCTGCATCAGCTCCTACCTGCAGGTTCCAGTCCTGCATGAGTTCTTGTCTTGACTTCTATTGATTTTTTTTTTTTGGTGGTACGACACTGAATATTTATTCTATTCTAGTATGAGGAACACACTTATAAACAGTTCCTAGGAAACAGACATTTTTCATTTGAGAGTATGGACTCGCCAGCTCTCGGTGCATGAAGAAAAGTGATCTTTAGAGCAACCAGGCATCTGAAGTTTATACTGTCGTCACACATTAAACAACATGTCTTGAACATATTTTCTTTTAGTGCACTAGGGGAAAAAATAGTTTGCTTTTGTACAGGTCTCAAGAACTCCTGTTTACACTTTAGATAAAATAAATGACATGCCTGATAACTAAGAAAAATATAGTAAATGTTTCAAAATACCTGTTTAGTATATTTTGTTCAACTTAATCCCTGCCCTCCAAATGTCCTTTAACTTCTCAAACTATTCTTTATCCTACTTGGTAACATTTTATGGGAGTGCAAGCTGAATAAACCCTTTCCTCCTCAACCTGCTTTTTGGTCATTGTGTTTCATCATAGCAATAAAAACCTTAACTAAGGCAGCGTGTATTTGATAGATTATTCCCTACCTCCCCCTCTATGAGTTTCAGAGTTTCAGGTCTTTGATCTATTCAGAGCTGAATTTCATGCAGGGCGAGAGAAAATGATCTAGTTTCACCCCTCTACATGTAGACATCCAGTTTTTCCATTTGTTGAATTTGCTGTCTTTTTTGCTAGAGTATATTTTTGACATTTTTAGCAAAAATGATGTGGCTGGAGTTATCTGTTTCTATATCTTTTTATTCCATTCAATCGATCTGTGTGTCTGTTCTTACTACTATGGCTCTGCTGTGTAATTTGAAATCAGGTATGGTGATACCACTGGCAGTATTTCTTTTTAATGATGGTTTGTTGTCTGCCTTTAGTCTTTTGTTCTTCAGTATAAATTTTAAGTTTTTTTTTCTTACTATTTCTGTGAAGAATGGCACTTAGAATTTGGTTGGAATTGTTTTGAATTTGTAGCTTGCTTTTGGAGACATGGCCATTTTCACACTATTCTTCCAGTCCATGAGTGTGGGAGTCTTTCTGTCCTCAACTGTCCTTTTATTTCTTTAAAGTTTTAATTGTAAGGCTAGCAAAATGGTTCTGGGTTGGGCCAAGGTGCTTGCTATCAAACCTGACAATGTGAGTTTAGTCCCAGGAACCCACACAATGGAAGGAAAGAACTGACTCTGTTAGGTTGTCCTCTGGTATCCACATGAGTGCCATGGTGTGTGCATGTGTGTGAGAATATGTGCATACACATACACACAATGAATAAATAAATAAGTGTAAAATAGTAAAAATTTCAATATAAAGGCCTTTCATTCCCTTGGCTAAGTTTACTCCGACATATTTAGTTTATTATTTTATTGAGGCTATTAGGAATGGCATTGTTTCCCAAAGTTCTTTCTCAATAAGTTCAGCATTGGTATATATGAAGGCTATAGATTTTATTTTTTGAGACAGGGCCTCACTGTGTAGTCCTGTCTGTACCCTTGTCTGTCCTAGAACATGCTATGTAGAAGAGGCTAGCCTCATACTCAGAGATCCACTTGTCTCTGCCTCACAAGGGCTAGGATTAAAAGTCTGTGCATCATGGTCTGGCAGATATTAATTTTTGCATGCTGATTTTGTATCTTGCCAATTCATTGAAAGTATTTTTCAGTTGTAGGACTTTTCTGGTGGAGTCTTTAGTATCTCTTAAATATAAAATCTTGTTGACTGCAAGTAAGAATACTTTGTTTTTTTTTTCTCCTTTCCTGTGTGTATTCCTTTTATTTTCTTCTCTTGTCTTACTGGCCTAAGACTTTAAGGATTACATTGAATATGAGTGTTAATGGTGAACATTCTTTTCTTGTTCCTAATTTTAGTGGGATACTTTGGGTTTATCTCTATTTGGTATGGTGTTTGTTTATAATGTTTATCCTTCATTAGCTTGAGATATGTTTTCTGTCTGGGGCTTTTTAAAAGAATATGAGTGGATATTAGGTTTTGTCAAAGGCCTTTTTTTCATCATTGAGATGATCATGTATTTTCTGTCCTTGAGGCCGTTTATGTGACGAATTACATTTATTGATTCACGTATGTTAAACCATACTTGTATCTCTGGAATAAAGTGTACTTGATTGTAATGGGTGATTTTTCTGTTGTGTTCTTGAATTTGTTCTGCCAAAGAACATAGACTGTCCCATTTTTCCTTTCTTTCTTTCTTTCTTTCTTTCTTTCTTTCTTTCTTTCTTTCTTTCTTTCTTTCTTTCTTCCTTTCTTTGTGAATGTGGCTCAATCTCTTTAGAGATGGGATTGTTCTATATTATCCGATTACATATCTTTGCCTATCCCTTTTCAGTATACCTTTAGCTTAAACTCCTTTGTGTCTTCTGTTTTTAATCTCTATGCTTCCCTCTTTTATTTACAAAGAAGTACTTTTTTTCAGTACTTTCTGTTTTTCAGCTCAATACTAATTAATAATCTTGTCCTTTTGGTTGTGAGCCTAGCCTTTAAAGGCTGATCCATCTCTCCAGTCCCTAATTAATAAGATTATACTGACATTTTTCTTTCCATTCCTATCCATAGTAACTAATATATTAGTACAATGTGCTATTAATGTCTTTTTACAGACCAAAATGATTCATGTGTAAGGGATGAATAGCTTTTAGTTAACAATTACTGTCTTTCCATAGTGTGCCTATCCATGTTGTTGTGGACAGTGTTCTTCTGTCAGAGAAGTACTAACATCAAGCCTTGGTGCTCGTGAAAATTCCACCCACATCCCACAATACTATTGTCTTTTGTAGTTTGTAAGCACTTTTACTGGAAGAAGAAATGTGACTTATATTTATTTTTAAAAAGTTCAAGTGTTACCCTGCATGGGAGAATAGTGCTTCTCCCAAAACATGAGAGTTATTAAATGAAAGTCTCAGTAGCAGGCATCGGTTATCTCCTTGTATGTTATTGGTCAGGGAGACCCTAGAGGCACCAAAACAATACAGGCTACTACTATTGCTCTTGGTTGCTCTTCATAACCTGATGGTAAGAGTCTATTAATAAAGACACCACCTACTTTGGTTGCAGGACTTGAATTCATCAAGAAATTCTCTCCCTGCTGGCTAGTTTTTATGGCACTGGGTGGTTCCATGCAATTTGCTGGGGAAGAAAAATTGTTCAATGATGGACACTACTATATATTGCTACAATACTGACCTTTTAGGCAAGGTGTGTTCACTGGTGCAATATGTGACATGACATTGATGGTGGTAACCAACTGTTCCTTTGATTGGATTTAGAGCCTGTTCTATAGAAAAGAATTCATGCCTGCTACTGTAACTCATGGGTCGGGGAGCCATAGACCAATATCCTTGGTGAATATAGCAGAAATTCTCAATAAAATACATGCTAACCAATGATTACTCCTTTTAAAAACTGAAGGTACCTATATTAGTTTCTTTCTTCATGGCTGTTACAAAATCCCTGACAGAAAGAAATAAAAGAAGGAGGGTGCATTGGGGCTTCCAGTCTGCTAATGCTGTTCTCTGTGGCAGTATCTGATGGCAGGAGTTGAGAGAGCTAGTCACATTGTATCTGCAGTCAGGAAACACAGAGCAGTGCATGATGCAATCTAGCTTTCTTTCCTCATTTTATTTGGTCCAGGTCATCAGCCAGACTGCTTCTTTTTCTATCAACTCCTGTGCTTAAAATATGTTTTAAAAGGATCTTTTAATGTACTTCAACTCTGCTTCGTATCAGTTCCTCCTGATACTCTTTTCTGTGGTGAAGTCAAAGACTCTGACTGGGGGTGTCTATACAGAACTCCTCAAGCAACTGCAAACAGCAGAGAGTTGGGTCTGTATACCCGCCACTCCTGTATATGATCTCATCTGGCATGTGAATTAGGCAGGGTCGATACCTTATTTTTTTAACTTTGAGTTTTGACTTGATGGAGTTCTTCAGATTGTGATTATCGGTACGTCTTTGGATGATGTCACCTGTGCCCCTGATGTTGACAATAGGCAAACGTTAGGTAAAGGACATCCCTGCAGCATTCTTGCTTGCCAGGTGTTGGTGTGGTTTGGGTTTGACAGTTACATAATCACTGTCACAATCTCTCAAGGTGACAGTGAAGAAAAACTGGCTCACATTTTGTTTGGCTTTTTTGCATGACTTATTTCATTTAACAGATTTCCTTCAGGTTCATACAGGTTATTGTAAATAACAAAATTTACCCCTTTAAAGGCAAAATGCTATTTCATTGTGTACCTGTATCACTTTTTCTTTTCTTGTTCATCAGTTTTTGGACACTTATTTAGTTTGATTCTGTGCGTAGGCCGCTGCGGACAACACTGATAGGAACATGTCAGTCTATATACCCCTTTTATATACTGATTTCATGCTGGTACAGCAGAGGATTTGAGGGAACATATGGTCATGCTGGTTTTAATTTTTCAGGGTCCTCCAGACTGATTTCTATAATGGTTTACCAATTTATATTCCCGTCAGTATGCAAGGGTTCTCTTTCTTCCACGTGGCGATTCCCCATGACAAAAATGGTCCAGTCCCGAATGTCATTGAAGTGAGAAAGCCTGCTCTAGAGAACGGATACTCTCTGAGAAGCCAAACTGTGCACACGCTCTTGGAGATTCTTAGAGATGAATGCAGACTTCGGCTTTGTTTTTTTGGGTGCAGCTCAGTCATTTTCAACTTCCATTGTAAAAGGAGTAATGGTTTTAAGGCTATGTTTATAAAACTATGTGAGATACATTTTATAGATATATTGAGAATTTCCCAAAGATAACTCTCCCTATGATATTTTTTGGCTTATGCACTCACATCAGAATCTCACTTAATGTTTATAACAGCCATAGAACACAGCTAAGGCAAAATCTAATACCTTATTTCATTGATGAGGAAACTGGGCTTGGAAAGGAAAAAGAATGACTTGATTAAGATCTTTACAGCTAGTAAGTATCTAAGCCTTTCTCTAACCTACATGGGCCTCACATTTCATTGTTCCTTCTCATCTGTACACAAGATATTAAAAAACTTAATTGACATTGGACAGGCACCGTGTTAGATGTTGGATACACACATAGACGTGGTAATGATCTTGCTAGTGTGAGAAAGATGAGGTTCAGGGTGCAATCACAGGGTGAGCATGGGTAGAAACATGGTGATAAAGACAAATCAATCCAATGAAAATCTTTAAAGTGTCTGCTTCTGGGAAGAGACGAATGGGAGGATAATGGCTACTGTTTAAATGAAAGTTGGGTCTAGTATCATTTTGCTTTATGATTCTATTATTAGCATTCCTTTTATTTTATGTTTTCCATACACTGTTTTAAAAAAAAGTCTTCAATGTCATTCTCAGTTAAAGATGAATGATATCCAGTGTTACGTGTTCATACTGGGTTTATGTGTGGGCAGATAAGAGACTAGCCCCCTTTTCTCCAGAGCTGGTGGTTTATGTTATCTTTGGTTTATAATCATCTGGCTGTAGAATTGAGCAGAGATGTTCCAGATATTCCTTTGTGAGCAATACTGAGGGGTACTCTGCTATTGAGCATGTTGTTGCTCTTCTCCCCACACATCAAAATGATGATAGATGTGGCTACATACAGGACCTGGGTGGTCATGAAGCACATCACCTTATGAGTCTATTCTACATGCAAATCTCTAGCCAACAACAAGAAGCTTTCACATACAAGAGCATTCAGTAAATACTAACTGGCTGGCTATCCATGTCTATACTTTGCACCTTGCTGAGGAAGTCTGTCCTTCTTTCCTTCCTTCCTTCCTTCCTTCCTCCCTTCCTTCCTTCCTCCCTTCCTTCCTTCCTTCCATCCATCCTTCCTTCCTTCTTTTTCATTTAGCTTCCATTTATCTTTTAAGGGCAGGCTTATCAGTCAGTGATTTATTTATTTACTTAGTTTTCTGAGGCTACATAGTTTTCTCACTATGTAGACTTGGCTGGCCTGGAACTCACCATGTAGACCAAGCTGGCTTCAAACTTATAATTGTTTGTCTGCCTTTACCTCCCAGGTGTTAGGATTAAAGGTGTGCTCCATCATACCTGGAGATGCAGTAATTAACTTATTTCCATCAAGTATTCATGGAGCACACCTATTCTTTGCAAGGTATCCAGGAATAAAATACTCAGTTGCTGTCCCTCACAGAGCCTACTTTCTGGTCAGAAAATACTACAAATAATTAATAGTCAAATTATATTTGTCTGTGATAGATGTTTTAGAAGGACAGGTATACACCAAGAGATCATAGGTCAGGATAATGTGACCTTGTAGATGGTGGCAGGGGGTTGGGGAAGGAAGATTAGGAAAAGTTTCTCTGAGGACAAGATGTTGGTAGAGGGTGGGGGTGAGGAAATCAAGGGCAGGGAAGGTCGTTGTGGATAGAAGAAACTGCTTATATGGAGGCTTTCAGCATTAAAAGGATCATGGGAACTTTGAGGGACAGAAAAAAGGCCAATGTGGCTGCCGTGCAGGACCACATGGACAAGGGGGAGCAGAAGACCCAAGTCCTTCCAACACAAAGCCAACCAGAACATGTAATGCTGTCATGACAACATTTATTTTTATTTATTTTTTGAATAACAAACATACACAATTGAAGAGGTTTGGGCAGTGAGAAGGAGCAACGTGATAGTTATGTTTTACACGACACTGTGTGTTACTGTCAGTTGGTAGGCTTGATGAAGCTATAGCTTTTATTAGAGGCCTTGATTCAGAGAGTGGAGAACGTGGACCAGAGGAACAGAAGAAACAAGACTCATAGGGCATTGAGTGATGTGGGAGTGGTAGGTGTTTACGTTGTATCAGAGTCACATCTTTCTTGTTTTGTTTTTCCTCTTCAATGTTACTTCCTGGATGCTGATATCTAGGATGGCAGGGGACTACCTTCCTTTGAGGATGGGGCTTTGCTAGTCACATGGAGTAGAGTGAAGACAGTCACAGACTGTGGGCATTAACCAGTGAGTAATGGTAGACTGTGAACTCCTGTCAAGATAAGAACGGAAGCAGAGGGAACTGACAAAGAGTGCAAATGACTTGATTTCCTATAGGGAAGGAATGTTACTGTGAGGATACTTGAGGAACGGACCTGAAGGGATGAGTATGCTTCAGTAATGTTGGAGGTATGCAAAGTATGCAAAAGTTAAGGGTATTACTGGGGGAGGTGTTGGTTTAGCCTAGGAAGAGATGAGTGGAGATTATGTTAAGACCCTGGGCCGCTACATAAGGTCATGTAGAGTGTGTAATGCAAGATGAAAAGGGACTCTGTTCACATCAGGGACAATATTCTTGATGTTCCTGGAGTTGAGAAATGTGGACTGTCCCAGGGAATGAAAGCATAGGATGTTGGATGGAAATCTCAGGTAGGTGTTAATCACCAGGAAAGCCAGCAAGAACTGGGTGAAGAACATTGCAAGCCAGGATATTTGTACATGAGAGAAGGTAGGAAGATTTGATCACCAAGTGGAAAGGAATTTGGGCTTTGGGAAGATCAGTTCCCATTTGAAGTAGCATTGGAGACGACGTTACTCTCTGACTGGGACATGATGATACCAGAAGTAAAGTTTTATCACCTGCAAGAGGGCTTTGTAGGAATTGTTTGTTGACTGCTGATTATCCACATAAAAGAGCTGTGGGCCTCTGATTGTCTTCCTCCGGAGGGCACGGTGTAAAATTTTGCAAGGGAAGGGAGAATTGGGGTTTGGTGCTGTGGTCAGGAACCAGGAATCTGTGCTTGTCTTTAGTCAGGATCTCAGCCTACGCACTGTGTGTTTTGAAATCAGGAGAGCCTCTGCAGGGAGGGGACAGCTTATCCTTCATAGGATGTGGAGGGGCAGCCCAACCTTTTACTTAGGGATGTCAGTGGCAAATATCAGCTAAGGTAATCAAACCTGCCTCCAGATATTGCTAAGTATCTGTTGCAGGAGGGATCAAAAATTGTCCCAGTTTTTTTTTTTTTTTTTTTGCTTTTTGAGACAGTGTTTCTCTGTGTAACAGCCCTGGCTGTCCTGGAACTCACTCTGAAGACCAGGCTGGCCTTGAACTCATAGAGATCCACCTGTGTCTGCCTCCCAGGTGCTGGGATTAGCATGTGCCACCGCCACCCAGTTAAAATTGTCCCAGATTTAAGTTATGAGCCATGAAGTGGCTCTAACTCAAGGTTGTGGTGCACAAACACTCATGTTCCTGCAGTTGAGAAATATCAATGGAAATGTCTTTATATTTGTACGTACTTTGTTTTAGAAAGCTTTTTAATCAAACAGGAGACTGAAGATTGCTCATCATAGGAAGAAATCGTCACCGTTGGTTTATAGGGGGTGAGTCTTCATTTAGAATTCTTTTACATTAAGGTCTCATAATCAAAGTTTCTAACAGGAAATAAAGGGAAGAGTTGTAAAGTGCAAAGTGGTTCCAGTCTGGGTAAAATGAAAGTGAGGGGGCTTCTGTCGTAACTGTCCCCAGAGCTACTTTGGCATGGACACAAAGCTTTGAGGACAGCAAAGCTGTGGCGAGCTGGTCTGCAGTGCCTGGGTGAGCAGAGCCCGGGAGGCACTTGGCACAGCTCCGGCTGACTTCATTCCCCATGCCAGTTGGAGAGGATTTGTTGGACCGCGTTTGGTGCCAAGGACTGGGTGGGAAAGGGGAAGTAAATTCAAACAAAAGAAGGAGGTGAAGTGCCTGAAGACAGGCGTTTGCAGCATTCCTGAAGTGCCGTCAGCTGTACTGAAGACGCAACAATTTCTACCGCAGCCGTAGCCCCTCTGGAGACACGGCAGAACACACTGAACACGGCGATATTGTCACCTCTCCTCGGTGGACAAAAGACGCATTGTTTAACAAAATAAAACATGTTTCTCCTTCCCGTTACCGCTTTGTGGCAGTCTTAAAAAAAAAAAAAAAAAAAAAAAGAGCGCACAAAGGAGCAATCCAGAAACGTGGCAAAGGTTATGTTAAACATGTTCTTTCCAAAATGTCCGCTTGAAAGGGTTCTCAGCTGGTTTTCCTGGCTTGCTGGGCAGTTTTCAAAAACTCTCTTTTTCTGGTAGGTTGTGAGTAGGAGGGATTAGCAGAAGTAGTTGAGTCTTACTTCGGACATTTATAGACAAACTTCTTCCAAGCTGATATAAACTGTCAGTGTAGACAAGTGCATGCCCTTGTCATGATCACAGAGTTCACATCTGGACCCCATAGGATGGTACAGTCCCAGCTGTGAGGATCCTCACCTCTCTCCCTTCCAGTGCCACCCTTCAAGGGACACTTTCCAGCATCTTAGTGAATTACGACGTTAATCTTTTATCTCCAGAGCTACTTCGGGTTCTCAGATGTCCTTAGGAATGGAACACCCCACATGACCTGAAGATGAAATTTATCTTCCCCAGTAAAAATCCTAATCAAGATATTCTTCCAGTCAGAAAACTCCAGGGTCAGGAGAGAGAGGCAGTTTCTCATGAGTATGAAACCGAGCAGCTTATCACAAGTGTCACAGATTGGATGATTCTCCTCGTATGACATCCCAGAGTGATGAAGACAGAGAGATGGGGACCCGAGCAATGGTTGAACGAAGGATGTGACTAGAGGTGGCATAAAGGAATTCCTTTGTGAGGATAGAGAGATGCTATATCTGGATGAAAAGTATGATTATGCACCCCCACCCCAGGATAAACTGTCACAGTACTACACACATACTAGAAAACAAACAATAATCCATGCAAAAAGAGATGGACTTTGAGGAAGGCGGAGAATTTGGTTAACTGTGGAGTTAGTGTAGAGTCCTCAGTTTTGAAAAGATATGTAAAGTGCCGCCATTAGGAAAAGCTGGGTGACAGTACATAAAACATTCTTTGCACTATTTTTTTTTTTGCCATTGATTGTGAATCCTAAGAATCATTCAAACTAAGAATTAAAAATAAACTATGACAAACTTCAAGTCAGAGAGCCTTCTAGATGATAGGCGACCAAGAAATGAGTGAAATTAATTACTAACTGAGCAAAACTCCTAAGCATTATATTGATGATTAAAAAGACTGTTGAAACAGACTTTTAAAATTTCGGTTTTGATACCAGGTCTTTCTATGCAGCACAGGTTGTCCTTAAACTTGTAGTTCAAGTTCTACCTCTGTCCCCCAAGTGCTGGGATTACAGGTGTGTGCTCCCGTGCCTGGCTAGGTAACAATTTTGAGGACTTAATGTCAAACATTGTACTAGTCACTTTAATATCCACAGGAGCCTCGCCCTTCACTACCCCCACTCCTGTCCAGGCTGTTCATGTAGATCTCATTCCATTTCTCTGTCGTTGGGCGATCCCTGTGTCTTTCTTGGGGTCCTGTTTTCCAGGTAGCCTGCCTGGTGATGTGAGTAGCAGTCCAGTCATCCTTGTTCCACATCTAGTATCCTGTTATGAGTGAGTACATACCATGTTTGTCTTTCTGAGTCTGGGATACCTCACTCAGGATGATTTTTTCTAGATCCATCCATTTGTCTGCAAACCTCATGATGTCATTGTTTTTCTCTGCTGAGTAGTATTCCATTGTGTATATGTACGAGGGAAAGAGAGCTTGGGTGAGTGGGAGATCCCAGCTGGATCAAAAACAGAGAGGGAGAACAAGGAATAGGAGACCATGGTAAATGAAGACCACATGAGAATAGGAAGAAACAAAGTGCTAGAGAGGCCCACAGAAATCCACAAAGATACCCCCACAACAGACTGCTGGCAATGGTCGAGAGACAATCCGAACTGACCTACTCTGGTGATGGGATGGCCAAACACCCTAATTGTCGTGCTAGAAACCTCATCCAACTACTGATGGATCTGGAGGCAGAGATCCATGACTAGGCCCCAGGTGGATCTCTGGGAGTCCAATTAGCGAGAATGAGGAGGGTTTATATGAGAGAGAATTGTTGAGACCAAGGTCGGATAAAGCACAGAGACAAATAGCCAAACAAACGGAAACACATGAAATATGAACCAATGGCTGAGGGGTCACCAACTGGATCAGGCCCTCTGAGTGGGTGAGACAGTTGATTGGCCTGATCTGTTTGGGAGGCATCCAGGCAGTGGGACCGGGTCCTGTGCTCATTGCATGAGTTGGCTGTTTGAAACCTGGGGCCTATGCAGGGTCCCTTGGCTCAGCATGGGAGGAGGGGTCTGAACCTACCTGGACTGAGTCCACCAGGTTGATCTCAGTCTGTGGGGAAGGCTTTGCCCTGGAGGAGATTGGAATGGGGGGCGGGCTGGGGGGAAGGTGAGGGGGGCGGGAGGGGGGAGAACAAGGGAATCTGTGGCTGATATGTAGAACTGAATTGTATTGCAAAATAAAAATTAAAAAAAAAAATATCCACAGGAGCCTTTTTTTTTTTAAAAAAATAAAGCTTATTTCTTGAAAATATAATTTTGTGTATTTGGTAAAACTGTAAAGAAAAGAGAATTACTAATGACAAAACTCCTAGGTAATAGTCACTACTGGGTATAGGAAGATCAATGCTGCTGAGTGGTTGAAGGGGTGAGACTTGTGTATGTATGTATGTATATATATGTATATATATGCACATATATGTACATATTTTTCTATATGGATGTTTCCTTTAATTTTTTTTAAAATTAAAGTTTATATTTATTTTTATCTACTTATTGTGTGTGTGTGTGTGTGTGTGTGTGTTGTGTGAGCACACATGCACCTGTGCACATCTTATGGAACACATATGGAGATTGGAGGACAATTTTCAAGAGATGCTTCTCTTTCCAACATGAGAACTCTGGAGATCCAACTCAGGCTTTTAAGTCTTAGTTAACATTTTTATTGCTTTGATAAGACACCATGCCCAAGGCAACTTATAGAAAAAAGAATTTACTTGTGGTTTACAGTTCCAGAGAGTTAGAGTCCGTGTCCATCAAGGCAGGAAGCATGATGTCAGGCAGGCAAGCATGGAGCAGGAGCAGCAGTGGAGAGCTCATGTCTGGGGATATAAACATGAGACAGACAGAAAGACTCAGAATGATGGGAGTCACTTGAAATCTCAAAGCTCAAAACAGTGACACACCTCCTCCAGCAAGGCCACACCTCCTAAGCCTTCCAAAACAGTTCCACCAACTGGGGACCAAGTATTCAAACATATGAGCCTGTGGGGGCCATTCTCATTCAAACCACCACACCAGGCATGATAGTAAATGTTTTTGCTCACTGAGCCATCTTGCTAGTTCATTTTTTTTATACCATTAGTTTTAGGTAGCATATACACACACAGCATTAGTACATATACTCATATGTGTGTGATACAATTTTTTAAAAATGACAGATTATGTTGGAAATATAAATAAGACAACAAAATAACATAAACCAAGGGCAATTTTTGATGTGACTGCAGTTGTTTTATTGACAAGGGCAAGCCAAACAGAGACAGTTTTCTCTCAGGAGGGAAAATCTGGCTAGCTTTTGTGACTCAATGTGACAGCTTACCCCAAAATCATTGTAGATTGTCATAGGGACTCTTGACAGAAACTACAAAAATTGTGTTCAAAAATGGGTAGTACTGTGGGGGAGATGAAAATGATTTTCCATATGCACTTCAACCCCTGACTAACAGACAAGCAGTTGACATCAGGCCCTGGCCCTCATGGAGGCATAGGTAACCCCCCACCCCATTATCCATGCTGATGAGTGGAGCTGAGCACCCTCACTTCCTTATTGTAGGCCTTTAAGATGAGGAGACGAGGAGATAGAAGGGCATATGAAATCCAAGGTCAAGGAGAAAGGGACTCTGAGAGTCCTGGGGCAGTGAGGACTTATTCGAGATTCTGTAACAAATCAGAGCTCCTGAATGGACCCCATCCCAAGGATTCTGATTGAGACCCTTCACTCTTCATGCTACTGACTGATACTCTTTATGGACTTAAGGATACTCAGACAGATAGATACACAACAGTCAGACACAGACAATGTTGGCTTTCTGTTGTGACAACACCCGAGACAGTCAATTTAAATGGAGGAATTACTTGTTTCGGCTCACGGCTTCAGGGGAGTGACTGAGGTTCCAACTCCTTGGTAGGAATGCATGATTGAGAGCGTCTGCTCAGCCCATCTTGACTAACTAGCGACATAGAGACAAAGAGTCGCCACTCCAGTGTCTCCCTAAGGGACACAACTCCCAGTTAATAAATTCTTCCTCTAGTGCCCGCCTCCCACAGAGTAGCAAACACACCTTTAGGGGATATTTAATATTTGTGCCCCTACAGCCAGAAAAAGAAGGTGAAGTGTGGAGTGAGGCTTTTGTCCAGAGGGTTCTTTAAAGTCCACACAATGCCATGTACTTTAGCTGCTTTACATGAATGGACACAGACTTTAGGGACTCAATGGATTTCTCAAAATAACAATATAGCCCGTGTATGAACACTGGTTTTCCATAAACATTTAAGCAGTGTGTATGTGTGTGTGTGTGTGTGTGTGTGTGTGTGCGCGTGCGTATGTGTGCATATGCATGCTTCTATGCACAATGATGCCTCAAAAGACACAACACTACTTGTTTTATTCTATTCAGACCTTTTCTGTGCATACATGTACACATATAAAGCCTACCTACATGTAATTTGAAAAGTTAATAAACGGAGTCTTGCTCTGTGACTTAGATTTTCCTGTTACCTGTGTTTGGGTCACATGTTCTACCACAGTGGCCTCGGTGATGGCATTGTGAAACTCTTTGCTCTTGGTGATGGGCTGCACGTGATGGCCAAGGATCAGTGAAGATCCAGTGCATATGGCTTGGGCTACGGGTGTGACCCTCGTTTGAATAAGCACTGTCCAAGTGGCTGCCGAAGAAGCCTGGACCGAGTCACCGTCCCACAAGAACCTTTCCTGTAAATAAGCACCAGCAATCTGAAAATTCTTCTCAATTCAAGAGATATAAAAATGACACCACTATGTCCATTGGCACACATTTCCTGATTCTTACTGAAGTTTTGTATTATTTGTTTGGTTAATTTCTCATTTGTCTCCTCTGTTGTTTATCTGCTCGAATCTGGTTTCCTTTTTAATAAAAAAATGATTTTTTTTAACTGATTTCTAGACATTGCTTGTAGTGGGAGTGACTTTTTACAGGCCAAGTATTTCCTCTCAACCCTTGCGTTGCTTTAATGTTTATAGGGTGTAGTTTGTCTTAGATAAGCTTTAAATATTGAGTTGTAAAGTCAGTAGCTTAAAAAATTGATTTGTGTATTTTTGTGTTTAGCTAAAGAAACTTCCTCCAAGATCATAAAACTACCTTAAATTTTCTTCTAGTAAGTTTTTAATAGTCAGCTCTTTAATTTATGAAGGTATATTTATAAAGGGTTTATTCTTTTTCTTCTTCTTTATTTTTTTTTTTAGATAAGATCTTTCACTGGAGCTCACCAAGTAGGGTTAGGCAGCTTGGCAAGTGAGCCCCAGGGATCCACCTGCGTCCCCTGCCACAGTGACAGGAACAGAAGTGTGCACACCCATGCCCTGGTCTTCTAAAAAGTGTGGGTTTGGGGGATCGAACTCAGGTCCCCGTGCTTGCAAAGCCAGCACTTTACTAAGCAATCCCCCCAGTGCTCAGCCAGGAGTCCTTCTTCAATGTAGTTTAAGGATGTAGCTTTGTGCCATTTTTCTGAATGAGTGGCCGCTGCCCCACATCATGGGTTGTCCAGCTCAGCATTTCTTTTCTGAAACTGTCTCTTGTATTTCACTGTTTAGTCTCCTGCCAATATATTCTGTAAAATGGTACCAATTTTTTTTACTTAGGTAATTTTGGTTTTTTGTGCTCTTGACCTTCTAGGCCACTCTTGTTTTGTCTTTCCAAGTTCCACAGACAACTTTGTTGAGATATTTACTGTATTACCTTGAGTTAAAAATCACAGGCCTAGAAATTTACAAATGCTGGTCTTACCATCGTGTGGAAAATGAATTTTTAGTACTTCAATATAAACCTTTTCTGCATTATCTTCATTTAGGTATTTTATAGTTTTCATTGGTTGGGGTATTTAAATATTTTATCACAACTTTTGTTAGTTCTTTTTCTGGAGTAAAAAGTTACCGATTTTCTAATGTCCTTAAAATTGGCAACCTGGAGGAACCATTTTGAGTTATCCATGGTTTTTGAATCCCTTTCTTTTTTTAAAAAAAATTTTTATTTATTTTTATTTTATGTACATTGGTATTCTGCCTGCATGTCTATGTGAGGGAGTCATATTCCCTGGAACAGGAGTTACAGACAAGTGTGAACTACCATGTGGGTGCTGGGAATTGAACCTGGGTCCTCTTGAAGACCAGCCAGTGCTCTTAACCGCTGAACCATCTCTCCAGCCCAGAATCCCTTTCTAAAAAATAGATAACCATGCCATCTGATAGCAATAAAAAAGTTTTCTAAAATAATATGTTCCATCTTTTTTTTTCTGGTATGAATTATAATTAAATACTTCTAATTTTTGACCCCAAACTCTAATATTTGTTACAGTAATTTTATTCCATTGGGGACTTTTTTTCTGATATAGTAAATTGAAACAGTAAATGTTTAAATTGTGAATACTGGGCTTCTCAAATGCTATTTGGGTTTCCTATCTCAGACAATTAGCCCCAGAACATTTTGAGCAAGCCATTTTCAAAATGTCCCATTTTATGATAAATAGGTTTCCAACTTAAGCTACTAAAAACAGTTGAGTTACTGTCCATCATTAACATAACCTATTGTCCAGAAAATATAAGAACAGATGGAAAGAAATCTTCAAAAAAAATCGGTAGCCTTACCTTTGCAATTCTGTTCTTAATACCTGGTTGTATATAGTTTAAGAGTTTATATATATATGGAAATGCATCTTTCTCTGTAAACTGGTACCATCATATTTGATACAGCTAGTATTTACTAAATATCAGGGAAGGACTTCACTGAATTTTATTTTTTTGTTTGTTTATTTATTTATTTTACCAATTTTTGTTTTACCTTATTTTCTGAAACTAATTTTTAATCTATTCCTTTTAAAGCCACTTTATGCCTGGCAATGTTACCAGTCTCTCCTTGCAGATGAAGATGTGTAATGAAGTTAAGGGCTTTGCCCACACTCATCAAACACTCTCCAAGCTCATTCTCCACCACTTTAGTGTTTTATAACTTAATTTGGAAAACAAGCACTTAGCTTCATTTTCTTGCTAATAACTATGCATCTGTGTCAGAAGAGGTGATTACTCCAAAATTTTATATATTTGTAATAAGTATGTATGTATACCTTACATTACATATGAAATATGAGTATTGATAATATCAAATTACGTGTATCTATTATACATATTTAAATTACATGCATATTCATACTTTATATTACATATACCTTTTAATATACATATAAATCACATATAGCATCATGTGTAAGTATTTATATATTTTCCAGAACAAACAATAAATAATACTGTATTGAAGACTAGTCACCACATTTTATTGAGTAGTTATAGTGAGTTAAGCATTGTTTTGGGCACTAGAGCTAAATAAGACATGGTCTCTGACATTCTCGTCAATGTAGTAGTGTGGGGGCTTATAATTAAAAACAACTATAAAATGCAAAAAGAGTTACAGGGTCTCAAGTGTGTACTCAGCATAGGGCTGGTCATGCCTAAGAGACACATGGAAGGCATTTCTGAGGGTGGAATGTATACAGACAAGTTTTACTGTTGTTAGCTGGGTAGTTGATAGACTGTCTGCCCTTTTGGCTCAGCCTATGAAACAGTGTTAAGTAGAATTGGATCTGAGCAACCTCTGAGAGCTATATTAACCTAACATCACTCTTACAAGAATCCCTAGGATTAGGTTCTCCTTGATATGCACCAAGCATTAGAATGAATTAAACATGTAATCGAAAGGCTTATTGTGTGCTACTTGAATGCTTTGCTGAACCAGAAATAAGGTGAAAATGAAATCGTTTCCTCTTTCAGATAAATATTGTATGCACCAGGCTTCACTAGAGCCATTAGTACTGTAGGACTGCATAGAGTGATTGCATTACTCAGAACACAGGCAGGTACTGAGCGGTTCCTTTAATTCCAGGCAGATAAGCATTAGAGGATTTTCCTCCTTCCTGCTCCACTTAGTAATTTTTGTTCCTCCCTTTCTAAAACCTACAGACAATTTTTGAGATTTCAGAGCAGGCAGCTGTTTAAAGGGCAGTTTATTTGTTCAGTGTTTTGAGCAAGTCAAACCTAACATCATCATGACACGTGAGAATTCTGGTTGGGCTTTGATTTGCCTGCAGGTTAGACTATCCAGGAACTTGGGGGTTCAATAAACTCCAAGGAAAATTCTCATCCATGTGGTAAGAAGGAAAGGATCATTGCCTTTAATGGACGTTTACAATGTATCATGAGCTTCATCATTTCTTGTGGTATTGTATTCCCCCAAATACTGTGCATGCTAATAAACTTATCTGGGGTCAGAGACAGAGCAGCCACAATATTAAACATAAAGGATAGGCAGTGGTAGCACACGCCTTTAATCCTAGCATTCCAGAGACAGATACAGACAGGCATGGTGACTCATCATGCCTTTAATCCCAGGGACTGATGGTAGAAAGCAGAAAGGTATATAAGGCGTGAGGACCAGAAACTAGAAGCTTTTGGCTGGTTAAGCATTTGGCTGGTTAAGCATTTGGCCTGGTTAAGCATTCAGGCTTTTGAGCAGCAATTCATGAGACCCATTCTGGATGAGGACTCATAGGGGCCTCCAGTCTGAGGAAACAAGACCAGCTGAGAAGTTGGCCAGGTGAGGTTAGCTGTGGCTTGTTCTGTCCCTCTGATCTTCCAGTGTTCACCCCAATACTTGGCTCCAGGTTTGTTTTATTAATAAGAACTTTTAAGATTCATGCTACAATTTCTGATCTGGTAATTGGGGATCAATGATATTAAATAATTTTTTCAGTGCCAACTTGGACAAAGAAGAGCCAGATTGGATCTTTCTGATACTAGAACATCAGCTCTTCCACATATCACACAAATTTTTGCTTTTTAATTTTTTTCATAAGGGGCTTCAAATTCTTTGAGTATTTTCAGGTTGAAAAGTGTGGTACATCCCCACTCGCCAACCCCTTAAATCTAGGTGGGCTTGGGACTACCTTAACTAATAGGTAAGATACAAGTGACACCATGTGACTTTTGAAGCAAAAGTACACATGTTCTTCCTTGTTTACCAGAACACTGGTTCCTGGACTTCTGAACCACCATGACAGGAGTCTGAGTGCACAGATGTCACCATACTATACACAAACCCCAGACATATGGAGTGGCAGCATGTGCGAGCACTATGGGGACAGCTCTAACTAAACACAGACTTTCGAGACATCCCGGTTCGTGTGCCAGACGCTTTTCATAATTGAAGAACCTGCAGCGATTCCAGCCTCCCGTGCGTCATCTCCCCCAGACATGTGTCTCTTCCTACCTGAAGCTCTGGACCATGCCTTGGAGGACACAAGGAGGCCATCCCTGTATGCATTTCTGACTCCAGAATACTGAGCATAATAAAATTCTGTTTTGTGCCACCAAATTTGAAGTGGCTTGTTATGCAACAGTATTTTGTAAAGTGGGGAAGAGTCATATTGTTGCCTGATCTACCTTCTCTCTCATTTCTGGAATCTCACCTATTTCCTCTGTGTCTCTCCCTCTGTGTCCACTCACCCTCTGCCGGGCATTGAATATAGGACCTTATATATGAAGGGAAGCATTCTGCCATTGAACTATTCTTACCCTGTTAGCCAAATCTCAGCCTTTTCTAGTAGGGAGGATGCACACACTGGGAGCAAGTGCACTAAACCAGGAATTCAGAAGGATTTTGTTTGATTCTCAAAGTTGTGAGTTCTAACAATTTAAATTTTATGCAAAACTCAAATCTCCAGCTCCTCTGTACACTGAGCCTCCTCCTAGTAAGATAAGTCCCATGTTTCTGAGCAGTGATTGCCTCTGTGTGGGTCTCCGATGCCCAGTGTGAGAATCCACAGCACACAGGCTTACCCTGCTGATGTGCTTCAGCACTTGCTCACCTTAGGCATTTTGTAGGCCTAAGAGGTAGATGATCCTACAACATGTTCTGAGCATTGAATTATTCCCCCCTTTTTAAATAAAAATTTATTTATTATGTACACAGTGTTCTGGCATGCAGCACCAAATCTCATTATAGATGGTTGTGAGCCACCATGTGGCTGCTGGGAATTGAACTCAGGACCTCTGGAAGAGCAGCCAGTGCTCTTAACCTCTTTCTTTCTTTCTTTCTTTCTTTCTTTCTTTCTTTCTTTCTTTCTTTCTTTCTTTCTTTCTTTCTTTCTTTCTCTCTCTGTCTCTGTCTGTCTCTCTCTCTCTCTCTCCCTTCCTTCCTTCCTTCCTTCCTTCCTTCCTTCCTTCCTTCCTTCCTTCCTTCCTATCTATCTATCTATCTATCTATCCATCTATCTTCCTGTTTTTACATCCTAACCAAAGCTTCCCCTCCCTCAACTCTTCCTCTTCCTCATCCCCCTCCCCCCACCTCCCCTCCTCCACCCGATTCATTCCTCCTCCACTGTTTCTCTTCAGATACAGGTGGGCATCCCATGGATATCAGCCAGCTATGCTGTATCAAGCTGCAGTGAGACTAGACACACCTTTCTCCACCAAGGTTGGATGAGGCAATCCGGCAGGAGGAATGGGTCCCCAAAACAGGCAACAGAGTCAGAGACATGCCCTGCTCTCACTGAGCACTGAATTCTGAGCTTAGGAATTCTTGGTTGTTATGCTTTTAGCTTTTAAAATTCAAATTCAGATTGCATTGGTGCAATGTATTTTGCATTTGAAGTAATTATGCAATGACTAGAATGCTGCTTTTTTTTTTTTTTTTTTTTTTTTTTTTGAAACAGGGTTTCTCTGCTTGGTTTTGGTTCCTGTCCTGGATCTCGCTCTGTAGACCAGGCTGGCCTTGAACTCACAGAGATCCTCCTGGCTCTGCCTCCTGAGTGCTAGGATTAAAGGTGTGCACCACTGCTGCCCGGCTCAGGAATGCTTTTTAATAATTAAAAAAAAAAGTACAATTTAAGGTGAGTATAAAAATACCAAAACTTAACATGTGTGTTTTTCTTAAACTAGTGAACAAAGACACAAAAGACAGATGTAAGATAATTTTATTTTGCAACTGAGAACTTGTACCAACCCATTTTTCTCTTCCTTTTAGCTGCAGTTCTTAAGAACAAGAGTAGAGTGTGGTGGGATGTAACATCCTGAGATGTCTAGGTCCTCTTCCAGTACTGCCAGAAGGAGGTTGCTCTTCAACTTTTACTCCTTGGGATATAATTCAATTCTTTTATACCTTGGGATATTTTCCAGTGTCCCTCAACTGGTGCAGTAGAACTTGCCTGTGGTAGTTTGAAAGTAATTGGCCCCCATAAGCTCGTAGGGAGTGGTGCTGTTAGGAGGTGTGGCTTTGTTGGATGGATGTGGCCTTGTTAGAGGGAGTATGTTACTGTGGGGGTGGGCTTTGAGGTTCCCTATGCTCAGGATACAGTCCAGTGTCTCAGTTGACTTCCTGTTGCCTTCTGATCAAGATATAGCCAGCACCATGTCTGCCTGCATCCCACCATGCTCCCTGCCATGATGATAATGAGCTAAGCCTCTGAAACTGTAAGCTGCCACCTCAATGAAATGTTTTCCTTTACAGAGTCGCAGTGGTCATGGTGTCTCTTCACAGCAATAGAAACCCTCACTAAGACAAGGCCAATGAAATTTTTAGAAGTTTACTTGATCCACAAGGAACCTGTTTGTAGTGAATCTCAGGTTTCAGTTGGAAGTAATAAGTCCATTTTATATAACTGTGTTTTGTCTCTTTAGAATCAAGCAAACAGTATGAAAGTATCCAGGATGCACCCCGAATCTTGGCCCCAAAAGGAAGGCTGATAGAAATGACTGAAAAGGCTGCCATCCTTGATATAGTAGTAAGTAAAAAATACTAGGTGATTCCTGTAGTAGTCCTCACTAATTCACCAGACTGATACTTGATTAAAAATAGATGAATTCTGGAGAGTGATAGTAAATTACTACCACATTGCAACCTCAGTGCTACTGTGGTGTTTTTTTATGGAGAACAATATAATATTGGGTATATGATATAAATTTATTCACCTTTGAATGTATTATTTTCCATCTTTTTAAGAGATGAAGATAAAAAGAATTTGATATTCAGTTGTAACAGATAACTGCATGCCTTTTCAAACTTGTCCCAGAATCACATTAGTTCTCTTACTTTGCGTCATAATATAGTCAAAAGAAATCTGAGGTGTTTGATGAGAAGTGAGTTGATTGAGTCAGGGGAGTTACTTCTCCTTTGCCTAGTCAAAGGTCATAAATACTGTTGCTCTAATATAACCATCTGAAAAGGAAGAAGGGCCTTGAGAGGAGCTAGAGTTTCATTTTCTAGAAATGTCCCAGCATCAATTAGGCATTTGCTTGTTCTCCTGGCAAGGGTGATGCCCATTTCTTGGAAATTTCAGCTTTAAGACTCTGATACTGAAGTCAAAGAACGAAAATGGATGAAGTCAGGGGGTGAGGTTGGGATATTGACTTTAGGAGAACTCCTTCAGATAGATATTTTGAGTCAGAAGGCAAGAAATAATTAAGTTCCAATCGTTTACAGTTATGGGCTTGACTAAGGTTTCAGAACAAAAGCACATCTTCAGGATGTCTAAACTCAACTGTTTAATTGTTTTTTGTTTGTTTTGAAACAGGATCTCACTATGTAGACTTAGCCGGCCCAGAACTCACTATGTGTACCAGGCTGGTCTTGAACTCACAGATCTACCTGCCTTTGTTTCTGCCTCCAGAGTGCTGGGATTAAAGGTGTGTGCCACCTGGCACAGCCTCTAAACACATTTCATCATCTTCAGGTTACATCTCCATGAGGACTGGTTACAACTTAGTATCCTTTTGGTTTTATGTCTTATTCCAGGCACTGCTATGAACATCCAGTTTGGCATAGATTTTCCCAGCTTCCTAAGCTCGTGCTAAGTCTTTCTCATTGCTCCAGCACGGGTATCCTCGTCAGCTTTCCATTGCTGTGATAAAGACTATGACAACATGGGGAGGAAAGAGTTTATTTGCCTTACACGCCCCAGATCACAGTCCACCATGAAGGGAAAGCTGGGAGGGAATTCACAGCAGGAACTAAAGCAGAGGCCATGGAAAAAAGTTGCTTTCTGGCGTGCTTTCTCAGCTTGCTTTTTTTTTTTTTTTTTTTTAAACAACCCAGGACCACCTGCCCAGTGGTGGCACTATGTTTGGGTTGGGTCCTCCCACATCAGTTGTTAATAAAGAAAATTCATGACAGACTTGTCTACCAGCCAATCTCGTGGAAGCATTTAGGTTTCCTCTTCCCAGATGACTCTAGCTTGTGTGAAGTTGGCAAAAATCCAGCTAGTGCAATGACATTCTCTTAGAAATTGTTTATCCTTCATGCATATACAATCAAAATTTCACAGCGGGTTTCTGTACACGAAACAGTCCTTGATTAATGAGCAACAGGGGCTGATAGATTTATGTTTTTTTTTCTTCTTTCTTGGTGGACATTAGTGTCTTATACAACCCTAAAGGACATAGTGCCCTGTCTTATAGAAAGAAGGTAAACTTGGGACTTAGGATATGATGGCTCAGTAGGTAATGTACCTGTTATACAGGTATGAGAACCTTTTGGATATCTATCGCCCACATAAAAGCGTTGGGGCCAGGCAGAGACAGGAGGATCCGGGGGCTCCCTGTCCAGCCAGTTTAGCTGAAATGGTGGGCTCCAGGTTTAGAAAGTGATATTGTCTCAAAAAGTGTGAAGAGTAACAGGAGACACCTGGTATTGACATCTGGCTCCCACACTTGGGTATACCCAAATAAGTGCACACACACATGCGCGCGCGCGCGCGCGCACACACACACACACACACACACACACACACTAAATAGGTCAACTCAGTATTGAATTTATCCTTGTGTAATCCTGCTTGCCCTCCCTCCCTCTCTCCCTCCCTCCCTCCCTCTTTCCCTCCCTCCCTCCCTCTCTCCCTCCCTCCCTCCCTCCCTTCCTTTCTTCTTTCTGTATGCACAGGTGCATTTGGAGGACAGAGGACAACTTGTGGGAATCAGTTCTCTCTTTCCATCATATGGGCTCCATGGATCAAATTCAGATCATTGGACCTATAACAAGTGCCTTTGCTGGCTCAGCCTTCTCTCTGAGTATTGTCCATTTTTCTTCTCTGTTTCATCTCTCTTGCCCCAACTTCTGACCTCCATGATCACATCACCAAACAAAAAAATAACCGGATTTAAGTGTCTGTCTTTGTCTTTGCTTTTGAGGGTTGCCTACAGTATGGAAAAGTGTCCTCCATGTCCTAAGAAGGCTTCGTCTGTAGCCCAGGACTTTATTGGGAGGTGATGGAACCTTCAAGAAGTGGAACCGACTTGAAGGTTGTCCAGTAATTGTGTGAAAGCCTGGTGTGTTGGTTAGTTTTTGTCATCTTGACACAAATATAGACATATTTGGGAAGAAGAAATATCAATTAAGGAGTTACCTCCATGAGATTGCACTGTGGCATGTCTGTGAGGGGATTTTCCTCATTAATGATTGATGTGGGAAGGCGCAGCCCACTGTGGGTGGTACCATCCCCTGGGCAGGTGGTCCTGAGTTGCACAAGGAGGCAGGTTGAGCAAGCTATGCAGAGCAAGCTAATAAGCAGTGTTACTCCATGGTTCTGGCTCAATTCCTGCTTCAAGGTTCCCACCCAGGCTTCCCTCGGTATGGACTGTAACTGGTAAGGTGAAATAAACCCATTCCTCCCCAAGTTACTCTGATTGGGGTGTTTATCACAGTAATAGAAAGGAAACCAGGACACCTGGGAAGAGATGAGTGGCACCTCACTCTTTTCTTTGGCTTTTCCTGGCAACAAAGTGAACAATTTTGATCTTCATACACAGTCACCACAGACCCCAAAGGAATCATACCACCAAATTAAGGACTGAAATCTCCAAAATGATGAGCCTCAAGAAATGTTTTGTCTTTATTAACTCATGCACCGTATATGTTTTGTGTAAAGGAAAGCGCCCTAACAAGGAAGTCTCATTGATGGTAACAATGTAACATGTTACATTGATGTAACATGATGATTTCATTGGCGCTCTGTCAGGTGCTACATAGGACTGCATTGCTGACCTCCTCTCCCCTTCCCTTCTCTCCTCTCCCTCCCCCTCTCCGTTCCCCTCCCCTCCTCTCCCCTCCCTTCCCCTCCTCTCCCTTCCCCTCCTCTCCCCTCCCCTCCTCTCCTGTCATCCCCTCTCCTCTCCTCTCCACTCCTCTCCTCTCCTCTCCACTCCTCTCCTCCCCTCTCTTCCCTCCTCCTCTCTTCATTGCTCTTTCTTCTACTTCCCTCTCTTCTCTCCCTCCCCACTTTTAAGATTCTCATTTTATAAATTTCATAAAACAGGACAAGGTAAGTCAAGTTTCATTTCAATCAAGAAATACATTGAAGAATAACAGCAGTGAACGTTATTTAATTGCCAAGCACTATTCTAAAAGATTTATATATATACTCATTAATTTACTTCTTACAGTAATTGTATGGAGGATCCAGTATTATTATTCCTATTTACAGAGACGTAAAGCTGAGAGAATTTTAGTTTCTTTATGGTCTGGGCAGTGAATATTGAAGCTGGGGGGCCACCCGTGCTGTCAGAGCAGAGTTTGTAAAGATTAGAAATTCCAGAATGAGGGCTGGAGAGATGGCTCAGAGGTTAAGAGCACTGGCTGTTCTTCCAAAGGTCCTGAGTTCAATTCCCAGCAACCACATGGTGGCTCACAACCATCTGTAATGAGATCTGGTGCCCTCTTCTGGCCTGCAGAGATACGTGCAGACAGAGCACTGTATATATAATTAATAAATAAATCTTAAAAAAAAAAAAAAAGAAATTCCAGAATGAGAATCAATCCTGGTGCCCAGACAGTGACTGCTGGTGTTTGATTACTAACATTTAAGGTGCAGCACTATGGCAATTTTCTCAGGCAACGTGTAGAGAACAACCAGGCCCTCCAGTAGAAGTAGACAGCCCCACTCACAGTAAAGCACACACACACACCTTGGCCCTACAGAAGAAGAGGAAGTTCTGGCTCATTATAGAGCCCAGCCAGTGGGAGCACTCAATCCCTGTAGGGAATAGCCAGGCCCTCCAGTTAGGGTAAAGGTCTCATTTACCATAGAGAATAGAACCAAGTCCCCCAGCTAGAGCAGAAGGTCTCATTTACCATAGAGAATAGAGCCAAGTCCCCCAGCTAGAGCAGAAGGTCTCATTTACCATAGAGAATAAAGCTAAGTCCCCCAGCTTGAGCAGAAGGTCTCATTTACCATAGAGAATAGAACCAAGTTCTCCAGCTAGCATAAAGGTCTCGTTCCTTTTAGAGAACAGAGGCAGACCTTCCACTGGAATAGAAGGTCTCATTCTCTGTAGAGAACATATCCAGTCACTCCAGCTTGAGTAGAAGGTCTCATTCTCCACAGAGAACATATCCAGTCACTCAGCTGGAGCAGAAAGTCTCATTCTCTGTAGAGAACATACCCAGTCACTTCAGCTGGAGCAGAAGGTCTTGTTCAACAAGGAGGTATGGGTCAGCTGTTAGCTTGCTCCATATGATTGCTGGAAAAGGGTAACATCATGATATTTATTTATGATATTTGTTTGCAAATGGATGGTTCTACCTAGTAATTTATGGCAGTTTCCTGGACTTTTAATCACAGAAATGGCCTTACAAATAATTTCAGTCTGTCATCACAAAAATAAATAGATGGTATTTACCACATCAAGCTCCTAGTACAAGTGGCTGGTAACATCTGGAAACAAAACAAATAGGATTAGGTAATTTTCAAAGTGCTCCATTTTTCAGCCCCCTTCACTTCTTTCTGTTCTCCCTGTTATGCGAAGTAGAGTATGTGTCTTAATTAGAAGAAACAGGTCGTGACTGCACAGGCAAGCACAACCATTATTCTTTGAGCCATGTCCTAATCCTCCAGTTTGAGGTCAAGCCACATGAATAGGAGGTTCCCTGGGAGGGAGAGCTTTTTTTTTTTTTTGGTTTGAACTGTTGCCAAGCAAACATTTCTTTCTCCCACCACCATAAATGCTCAAATTTGAAGTACACATGGCCAATTTTAGTAATTTCCTGGGACATTGGCCCCAAATGAAAATGAAATGAAATGCTTTCCTTGAAAGCAGGAGGACCAGACTCTGATCCCCTTCCAAAGGCTGGGTAGAGTGTCTGGGCTCATCATCCCAGTGCCGGGAGGCGAGGCAGCAGGCTCTCGGGAGCTTGTGTCTAAGGCTTCTGTGGCAGTCCTCTGTTTTGTAATATTTTGGGGACATTACGGTTTTAAATGTGTTTGTTTGTTTGTTTGTTTGTCTTTCTAGGACTGATGTAACAAATTACCCAAACTTGTTGCCTTAAAACAACAGAAATGTGTTTTCTTGGTATGCTGGACTCCAGATATTTGAAATCCGGGTGTAGACAGCACCATGTTCCTGACACTTCAAAGAAAGCCCTGGAAGCCCACCTGTAGATTGCCTGTGAGACCTTGGGCAATTCACAGACGTTTTCTGAACCGTGTATTGTCATTTGTAAAATGGAAACATGGTGCTGGAGAGATACTCAGCAGTTCAGAGAACTGGCTGCTGTTGCACACGACCCAAGTTCGATTCCCAGCACCTACAGGGTGGCTCACAACCATCTCTTAACTCCAGTTCCAGAGAAATTGATACCCTCTCCTGGCCTCCATGGACACGAGACACAAGCATGGTGTACAGACATACACAAAGGCAAAACACCCATACACACAAAATAAAACAATAAATTGAAGAAAATGGGAACCCCACCTACCTACCTGTGTTGTTACAAAGATTTAGGGAACTAATATAAGAAGTGACTACAGCTGGGTTCCTGGGTCACTGGAGAGGCTGATTAGTTGTTCCTAACAGAAACACAGCATCTAAAGCAGTAGACGCTTTAAATATCCTTTTTCAGAAAATACACAGGACTCTTGGACTTGGCAGAATTTGAAATGTTGATGTAAAGGCTCTGTGAGTCCTTGCAGTCCACCTTGCTAAAGTAAATAAGAGGCAGGATCTATACCGCCACTCTTGCCCATGTTAGATATCACTAATTGGTTGCAGCATTTTTTTTCTTTTGAATGGGGCTCTAGCATCCTTTCAGTACAGTTGTTGAGATAGTCATTGTGAATTAGTCAGAGTCGGTACTTAAGGCAAAAATCTATTTTTCATTTTGCCTAGATTGTTAACAACGCTCGTGATGATGAAATGTCCTAATATCCGGGTGACCTTATAGTTACATACAGGTAACAGTGTGCATCATTTTTCTACACCTTGAAGCTTTATATATAGAGCTGATGTATGAAGGCTTTATTGACTTTATTTAAAACAATTTCTCTTCCTAAGAGTTTATCATTATTACTGCTAGAAATCTTTAGGGAATAAGAGTAGAAATGTAATGACTAGGAAATCAAGGGGGTGTTGGAGTAATAGGGCATAAATGGTAGATGAGGTCTCACATAGATGTGATCTCAGGGACAGCAACGTCCAGACACCACCTCCCTCCTTAGATCTTTATGTTTAATTACCCTTAAAATCAGAGGTTCTCTTCCTCCAGAGAAAAATTAAAACAAACAAACAAACAAAAAAGAAACAGCGATTCTACTCAGAATGAAAGGAAAACACACACAGCTGGTCCCTCCTGTGCTTTCCCACACCTGATCGACACAAAGTGTTTCCTTTCGCACATGTACTTACTCTAGGCTCGCAAAAGGAATGTCTTCCAAAGAGGGAACTAATGCGTGTGAAGGAACACACACACACACACACACACACACACACACACACACACACACACGCACACAGACACACGTGTGTGCGCCACCCACACATAGGAGGGGAGAATGAGAGTGAAATCCAAAGGGTGATTGAGAGAACTTGGCAGAGACAGCGACTTCTTCCAACCATTTAACACGCCCACATTAGTCCACTTGGCTGATCAAATGCCAGTGACAAAGAGTCACAGCGTTTTCCAGGTCAAGAAATGCAATTATGTGGAGGGAATTTTTGGCAAAATAAGGAGTAAACCAAGCAAAGAGAGCCAGCGAAAGGACTAAGAGCAAAGTCAGGCTGTGATGTTTGGGCAGGCGTTGTCCATTTTTGCCTCCTTTCCATTTAAAGGGAAATGGTAGGGGAAGAAGTCATTTTAATTTGCACAAGTCATAGAAAACTGGTCTCCTCGCTATCAGTGGTTCTTTGCCGTTTCCCGGAAGAAGTCACAGAGGTCAATCAGTCTGACAAGGAGAGGGTGAATTCTCCAAACTGGCTAAGTCCAGTTCTCTTTGGAAGCAGCTTGAATTTCGAGGCTTGCCTGGCTCTGATCCAGGAGCTCAATTGAAAGTGAGTTTCACTTATTGAATTCCATCCAGAGATATTATAACCCCAGAAGACCACTGTTACCTAGAGGGCTTCAGCTGGAGCCTCCCTGCTTGACTCTTGAGACACAAAGAGTCATGTGGCCATTTGACATCATGAGACCTGTCAGGCCTGCTTATTTCAGGGCCGGGAGTGGGGGGTGGTGACAAAATCTGCTCCTGCTTTCCTTCAAGAGAGCAGTCCTCCAGTTTCGTGGTGTTTTTGTTCATCTGGAGCAGATGCAATAAAACAAAAACAAAACCAACTAACCAACCAACCAACCAACCAACCAACCAACCAACCAACCAAAAAAAAAATAAACCTCCCCAAACACAAAAATCCAGAGGATTTCACAAAAATCATGAAGAAAGGGGGACTCAAGCTAATTTTAACATCAAATGCTTGCCCTGGCCAGAGAAGTTAGGCATTGTTGGTCCCTGTTCAAGTCCTCTGTGTCTGTGGGACTGAGTGCACTACTTTTAATTAAGGGAGGCAGTAAAATCTCAGTGTCTCACAGAACTAAGTGGAAACTGAGACACAGGCTAAATGAAGATACTGAAGGAGGGTAAAGTTTTCGGGAAGAAGGAAAAAAGCAAAGCTGATTGTGATTTGCACGGATACTGTTTTCTTCTTTTGGACTGGTGCAGCAGAGGGAGTTGAAGTGTGTGAACAGTGACAGTGGCCTTTCAAATGGCCCTCATTTGGCCCTTTCCTCCCTTTTATCCGTTCCCTTCTTCCTCTTTCACCTCCTCTCGGCATTCATCAAGGCCTGGGTTCCCTCTTTTTCTGTCCTTCTTTCAGTATTAAGTAGTGGGAGTAGCTTCCAGCAGCTTAGCGCTGATAATAAACCTCTTGTGTGGTAACTCCATTTATTCTTAGATACACACAACCTGTTTTGAATGGGGCTATGGAGTGAAACTCAAATAGAATTACCCACTCCTTTCAGAGACTGTTGAATACCGGCTCAAGTTCTCAAAATCAAGTTTCAGTGGCTGGCTCCTTTGAACAAAGTGCAAAGGAATTCGCAATAATAAGTGTAACAAGACGGAGAAAATTTTATTCAGCAGTATTCTTCTCAAGGAAAGCACTGCATATGTTTGGGAGAATTACTTTGATAAACCACTTTGGCTGGGGATTAAGCCCTCAAAGTATGCAAGTCACAAAAGGTGGTCACTAAACTGCTTCTGAAGGGGACAGAGTGGGGGGGGGGCGGGGGTGCTCTTGTTGCTTGTGAATTCCTTTGTTTTCCTGAATTCAGCGATTGGTTGGGTTGCCAGTCAGGAGCAGGAGGAGGGAAGAACTTCAATCTAGAGAAAGGAGGAAGTTCAAGTGCTCTGGGGGACCTTAAAAGGAGATCATCTGACAAAGGGAAGGAAACCAGGGACGCTCACTCCCACTCCCGCCCGCTCCCGCCCCCGCTCACTCCCGCTCCAGAAGCTCCTTGGCTGAGACCTGGGCCTGAGCAATCGTGTTTTACGTTTTACCATGAAAATTTGAAGCATGTTAAAAATATACAACAGTATCACCAAACTCCATCTGTACATCCCACTTCTAGACAGTCTCTTGTTGTATTTATATCTTCAACAGGCTTTTCAAAAGCTTTTATTTTGAAGCAAATTCCAGGGACGTTTGGAAGAGAAAACAAAATCCTTTGCTGGGATTTTTTTCTTGCTGTGGTCTGTTCTGCACTGTGCACAACTGTCTTATAAAATGTACACCACCGGGCTTACCTTGAGACAAAGACCATCCTGCTCTGTACCAGGTTAAGCGTGATGAAAACAGTCACTGCGTGTGAGGCCCCTGGGCCTGGAAGAGGAGTGTTCAACTTTGCTTTCTGTTGCTGTGTTAAAACATTCTGACCAAAAGTGACCTAGGGAGGAAAGGGTGTATTTGGCCTACATTTCTAGATCACAATCCATCACTGAGGGAATCCGGGGCAGGAACTCATTCAAGGCAGGAACTTGGAGGCCGGAGTCACGGAGGAATGCTACCTGCTGACTTGCTCTTTTGCTTGTTCACACACTGGTTGATGCTTAGACATCTTACTTAAGAAAGTCCAAGACCATCTGCTGAGGGATGACATCAATTTATGGTTAAGACAATCTTTCATAGACATGCCCACAAGCCAATTCAATCCAGGAAATTCCTCAGTAGATGGTTTCTTTTCAGATGACTATGGCCTATATTAAGTTGACAATTAAAGCTAACGAGGACACTCTATCTCTTGTCAACTTGATACACAGACATATCACTTTTAAACTGTAGACTTTTAATCCCTTGCCCCTTAGATTATAATATAAAACATAGTACAACTTTATAAGGCCCACAATTTTTAGAAATGTAAATGCTTTAAAGGACCAATTTCTTTTTAAAAGTCCAAAGTCTCTTAACTGTGGGCTCATATAAAGCCAAGAAACAAGTGAAATGCTTCCTTATTCCAAAACAGAAGAACTGAGGCATTAAAACAATCAGATCAAAGCAAACCCCATATCTAGCAGTGTCAATCCAAATGCTGTAGCTCACTGGCCTTCTCATTTGTGATCTTCTGGGTTCCGAAGGGACTAGACAATCCCGTTTCTTCTGCTCTGCCACCCATAGCACACACAGCTTGTCTCTTAGGCACAGACCAGCTCTGTTTATCACTTGTTGCTGTCCGTGGTGGGTGTCCCATGGTCCCGGGGTCTCCAGTATCCTGGGGTCTCCACAAGTTAGGGGAGAAAAGGATTTATCTAGCTTACATATCTGGGTCACGGTCCACCATTGAGAGAAATCAGGACAGGAACCTAAGTAGGATCTTGAAGCAGAAACCATGGAGGTATGCTGCTTTCTAGTTTGTTGGCCTCTCTCTCTCTCTCTCTCTCTCTCTCTCTCTCTCTCTCTCTCTCCTCCTTCCTTCCTTTCTTCCTTTGTTTTTTATTAAGACATGGTTTCTTTGTGTGGCTTTGGCTGTCCTGGAACTCACTCTGTAGACCAGGCTGGCTTGGACTCAGAGATCTGCTTGCCCTTGTCTCCCAGCTGGCTATCTTCCTTATACAGCCCAGGACCACCTGCCTCGGTAAGATACCACCAGCAATGAGATTGACCCTTTTATAACAGTCCCCATAGACATGCCCAAAGGCCAATCTGATCTAGGTAATTCCTCAACAGACTTTACTCTAAGATGACTCTAGGCTCTGTCAAGTTAAAAATTAAAGCTGCTAGACAATCAGCACCTGGGAGGCAGAGGCAGGTGGTTCTCTGAGTTCAAGGTCAGCTTGGTCTACGAAGTGAGTCCTAGGACAGCCAGGGCTACACAGAGAAACCCCTGCTTCAAAACAAACAAACAAACAAACAAACAAAACAAAAAAAAACAAAAAAACAAAAACAAAAAGCAAAGCAAAACAAACAAAAAAACAAAATGAAAGCTAACTAGGAAAATGAGGATAATAATGATATAGATCTGTTCAAAGAAGAGTATGATTTAAAAAGAAAGAGTTTATGCCTCAACTGAACGTACCAGGCTTTGCTGACCCCCATGGGAGGGCTTACCTTTTCAGAGGAGGTGATGGAGGGTGGGTTGGGGGGGCAACTAGAGGGGACAGGAGGAGGGAAGAGAGGGGGATCTGTGATTGGTATGTAAAATGAATAAAATATTTCTTAACAAAAAAATAAAAAGGGTTTAAACATCTGTATACCAGTGTATTTAGACTTCTGCTTTCCACACTTTTAAAAACACCTCCAAGGCCTGCGCATTTCTGAATTGAGATGAAGGAGGAGGAGATAGCAGGGTGTGTGTGGGGGTGGGTGGGTGGGGGTGGTGTGGTGTAAAGGGGAGGCAAGGTTGGGGGAGGGGATGGGAGGAAAGGAAGGAGGGGAAATTGTGATTGGGATGTAAAATAAATGAAAAATTTTAATTAATAAAAAGTTAAAAAAATATATCCCAAGGCCAATGGGATGGCTTAGCAGGAAAAGACTCTAGCTACCAAGTCTGACAAATTTAGTTCAATCTCTGAAATCCACATGGTGGAAAGAGAGAACCCGTTCCTATGCTCTAGTCTCTACAGGTTCATACCATGGCTTGGACACTCACACACACACACACAAACACACACACACACACACACACCCCAAAACAAAACACAACAGCAACAACAACAACAAACACCTCCAAGACATCTCCTTTCACGAAATGAATTGGCTGGATGATATGAAAAGGATCCTCGATGGTCAGTGCAATCCTTCATGACACAGTTAGAAGCGAGTGGGCAAATATTCCATCTTTCTGAGTATTTGGTTCAGATATTTTCTAATTCCCAGTGTTAAGATGATCAAATTTGTGAAATGCAGAGAAAATATTTTCAAAATATGGTGCTTTATAAACATGAGCTATAGTGTTGATGTTATTGAAAAACCTCTTTTTATACCCCTGCACCAAAAAGACTTCATCTTTCATTTAGACTTAAGGTCTTAACAAGGGATTCCTCTGTAGGGCTTCAAAACTTAATGAAAGCATTTACTACGACACTTTGTATGCCACTGGGCCCTATTTTCTGCCTGCCTTGCTTTTATCATTGTTCAGAAGGCATTTCTTAGCTTTGGAATCAGCCTCTGGAAAGGCTAGGAATTTTCAACACCAGCAAGTCTTGATTTTTCAAAAAAAAAATTGTTGGGCTTATATTTTCTTCGCTCTAACTGGTCAGCGTAAACACGCAGCTAAGATTGTCTTATGTCAGAATCTATTCTATCAGGTGACAGTTCCTACCACTCTCTAACAAGAGCTCCTTCGTTAGTAAGTCTCTTTCTTAAAGTCCAACTCTGCTCAGAACATTCCAGACACTTGAAGCTTTCAGGGCATTTTCCCTATATTTTGTATCTATTTGGCTTTTGTCTCTACCTGCTTCCAAAAAGAATCCAGTTTTATCATTTTGCCATTATTTTTGCAAAAAACACAGATCTTATCTCAAGGGAGTAAAAGACAATCTATGTCTGAGCCAAACGTGAGTGACCGTGGAAAGACAGAGGCGGTTTAACCCAAGCATCGTGTTCTAATGCGGTAATAGTTCATGAAGTTTTTAACAGTATCAGAACAAAAGAAAGTCATAAATCAAATACTTTAAAATGCATTGATAGAAAAGGGGGATAATGAGAGGGACATTTAAGTGGAGAGAAAAAGAGGAGGGCAGAGATGGGAAGTGGTGAGGGGCAGCTAGCACTAAGGATGTTTGAAAAAGTTATATGGAAACCTATCATTAGATTATATATACATATATGTGTGTATGTGTGTATATATATTTCACACAAAAGTGTTTAATTTGGGTTATGCTGCTGTGCTGGATAGTTTTATGTCAACTGGACACAAGTTAAAGTCACCTGAGAGGAGGGAGCATCAATTAAGAAAATGCCTCTATAAGATGGGGCTGTAGGCAAGCCTGTGTGGCACTTTCTTAATTAGTGATTGATGGGGGAGGGCTCAGCCCATTATGGGTGGTGCTGTCCCTGGGCTGGTGGTCCCTAGTTCTATAAGAAAGCAGGCTGAGCAAGCCATGATGAACAAGCCAGTAAGCAACACTCTTGTGGCCTCTACATCATCTCCTGCCTCCAGGTTCCTGCCCTGCTCAAGTTCCTGTCCAGACTTCCTTTGATGATAGAAAGTGCTGTGGAAGTGTAAAGCCAAACAAACCCTTGCCTCCCCAAGTTGCGTTGGTCATGGTGTTTCATCACAGCAACAGTAACTCTAACTAGGACACCTGCACAGGGAATAATTCTCCTCCCAGAAGCTACAGCTTGCCAAATAAAACCCCCAAATTCTAGGTGTGGCATAGCTTCCATTTAACTTTTAGCCAAGGGTACCCCAGATATCCTATAAATGACATAGGGTATTGCCATTGCGCTTAGTTGTCCACAGGAACTTGATGGCAAGAACCTGTTGCTGAAGACACCATACACTTTGGACAGAGGACATGAAGAAATCAAGTTGGCATTGGCAAGGAAGGTGTTATGTAGACGGCTGGGGAAAAGTTTACTAACAGTCTTACCCAGCTGTGAGCTCTGTGCACTATGATAATGTTATCATGGTAGGATATGCCCATTGGTACAAATAGTGGCATGGATATTATGGGGTGGAGTGGGTAATCACTGCTTTCTGGTTGGATTTAAGGCTGGCTCCATGGAGAAAACATGTGTTTGGTTCTGCAAATCTAGCTAAGAGCCCATGGTTTGGGAGCTCACAGGCCTTGGAAGTAAATAATAATAGTATTCTATTATTCTGCTAAATTGGCTTAGTATCAAACTGCTCACTAGATTAATATCTCTGTACCTGCTGAATAGTGCAGCCTTCAGAATGCAGCAGAGAAACTTTCTTGTGCAGTGGCTGGTGGTTAGTGCAGAAACTACAACTGGTAACATTGCAGAGGACAACTACCGGTGGAGTTGCTTAGCTGCAAATGGGACATCAACATAAGCATCCTCCCTAAAAAACAAAAACAAAAACAAACAACAACAACAACAAAACCCAAAACAAAAAAACCACTCAGGGACTATTCTGGAAGATGACTCAGAAACACTGTCAGAGCCAGAGGTCGGGGGAGACCAGAGTGAAGTGTCTTCTGGCCCTGACAGGAACCCACGGCTTCTGTGGTTGTCTGCTCAAGACCTGCACAAGATCAAACATTCCAGTGCAGAAGCAGAGGGGCTTGTGGATCCCCATACCTAACTGAGGACCTATTGACAGCTGGTGGTTTCTGGAAAAGGAAGAGTCAGTTTTCCCTTAGAGTGTGGCCCCTGGGAGGTTGACCCCAGTGGATGGCGCCATACCCATGAGTATATGGTCAGCACAGGTTGGACTCAGTGGTCATTAAAAAAAGCAAAAGCATCAGTCGTCTAATAATAAATAACGCATTTCTGAACTTGGCAACTTGAAACATTGATTTTATTTCATTCATTTTATTATTATTATAATTTATTAAGCTTTTGTTTAGCATACAAACAAATGGGTTTCACTGTGATATTTTCACACATGTGTATTATCACACTTTTTTTTCTTATCTACCCACCACTGTCCTCTCCATGGCTTTTCTCTGTTTTGCTCACCCCCTTCCTCTCATCAAACAGTTCTTCCTTCTTTCTTATGTCCCATATATTTTGTTACCCCCACTTGTTCCCCACACCTCCCTCCCTTTAGCTCTTCCTCCTCATCCGTAGTCCCCTTTTTACTTCATGTCATACACAGGCATTTAAACAGATTACAGATATGAAAGAAATATATATTTGTCTAAGTCTGGTTTGTTTTACTTGACATCATCTCTAGCTGCATCTATTTTTCTGCAAATGTTGTAATTTTATTCTTCTTTACAAGTGAATAAGTTTTATTGTGTTAATGTGACACTTTTTTTTTTTTGTCTGAGACAGAATCTCACTCTGCATCCTAAGCTGACTTGGAACTCAGTATGTAATACAGGCTGACTTCAAGCTCAGCAATCCTCCTGCCTTGGCTTCTTGAGTCCTGATTATCAGCATGAACCACCATATTCTGTATTTTCTTCATTGATTGATGGGTGGATGTCTAGGTTGGTTCCATCTTGAGCATTATAAATAGTGCAGCTGTGAACATGGATGAGCATGTACCTCTATGGTGTGTTGATGTAGAATGCTTTGAGTATATACCCAGGGATGTTATAGCTGGATCTCGTGACAGTTCTAGTTTTAGATTTTGTTTGTTTGTTTGTTTGTTTGAGGAACCTTCAAACTGATTTCCATAGTGGCTGTACAAAGTTGCATCTCACCAATAGCGAATAGGTCCCTCTTTCCTTGGCATTTATTCCTCACTAGCATTTGTTATCCATTATCATCTGCATGATAGCCATTCTGACTGTGCTAGATAGAATCCCAGTACAATTTTAATTTACATTTCTCTGACGACTGAAGAATTTGATCACTTTTTCAGATAGTTATTGGTTGTTTGTATCTCTCTCTCTTTTCTTTTCTTTTTTCCCTTCCTTCCTTCCTTCCTTCCTTCCTTCCTTCCTTCCTTCCTTCCTTCTTTCTTTCTTTCCTTCTTTTGCCTTTTGATACTAAGTCACCTCACTATGTATCCCTGGCTGACCTGGAACTCAATATATAAACCCAGCAGGCCTCAAATCTCCCTGTCTCTGTCTCTCCAGTGCTGGGACTAAAGTTGTCTTCTTTAAGAGCTGCCCATTTGGGGGGTGGAGTGATGGTACCATAGTTAAAAGCATTTATTGCTTGTGGTGGTTTCAAAAAAATGGCCCCCAAGAGGAGTGGCACTGTTTGGAGGTGTGGCATCACTGTGGAGGCAGGCTTTGAGGTCTCATATGTCCTCAAGCCATTCCCGGCATTTCAGTTCACTTCCTGTTACCGTTGATCAAGATGTAAGGACTGTCAGCTCCCGCCCCATGTCTGCCTGCTTGCTGGCTTGCTTCCCACCATGATGGTAATGGATTAAACCTTTGAACTGCAAGTGAGCCATCCTAATTATATATTTTCCTTTATAAGAGTTGCCGTAGTCATGGTGTCTCTTCACAGCAATAGGAACCCTGACTAAGACATTGCTCTTGTAGAAGACCTGGGTTCGATTCTAAGCACACACATGGTGTCTCACAACCATATGTTACTCCAGTTCTAGAGGATCTAATGCTTTCTTCTGACCCCCACAGACACCAGGCACACACACACACACACACACACACACACACACACACGCACTCATACACATAACATAAAATAAGTGGATGTAAAAAAACTTTAAAAGAACTATTCACTCAATTTATTAGGCTATTTCTTGAGTATATGATTTTGGAGTGCTTCCATTTTGGCTTGCTTTATATATCTGGGTATCAGCTTCCTGTCACATATACAGGTGGTGAAGATTTCCTTCTGTTCTACAGGCTGTGTCTTGACTCTGCTGATATGTTCTTTGCTCTGCAGAAACTTACTTCACACAACCTTATTTGTCAGTTGGGACAGTTTTCCATCCCACTGGAGTCTTTTTCAGAAAATCCTTATATGTTTTATCTTACGTTTTTCTCTATCATTTTCAGAGTTCTAGGTCTTCTTATATTGAGGTTTTTGATTTTTGTACAGTTCTATCTCAGGATGTCTTGAAGGGCTTGGCGGAGGCTGGGCATTCACTAAAGAGTCTGTGTGTGTGGCTATGACTGGATTCTTTCATTTCTCATTGGGTGGCCTCTCTTTGGGACGGTTTATGGTATAACATTTGGCTTTTGTTATCAGAAGTGGCCTCTGAGAGCTGTTCTGGTCTAGTTTCAGAGTCACATAATATCACCTTTACTTAATGAAGGCATGAAGACCAGCTCATGCTTAATGGGAGACATCACATGAAGACCATTGATGGCATGTGAGCTAGGTGTCTAGATGAGTAAGTCAATTCTTTCTAAACATTATAATCATTTTTAACACAGAATGATATTTGGGATATGTAATCAGTCTTTTGGTAATAGCCACAGCATTAGTGAGTGGATGGATCCAGAGTGCAGAATTTAGGACTCAGACTCTGCAGTTCTTTCTTTCTCTCTGCTTTCTCTTCCAGGAGAACCCTGCTTGGAGTCCAGCTGCAGCATGGATCCCGTGTAGCAGTTAGTGAGCTCTACTAATAGGCAATTCCCTCAGCTGTGATCTTTTCCAGGCTATTCTGATCAGTGTTTATCGTTCTGTCTGATGACATTCAGATATGTGACAAGAGAGTCCCCTACTAATCACTGAAGAGCTCCTCTGTCACTTAAGAGTTGAAGGAGCATCAATGTTATAACTGAAATGGTAGTTATTTACTGAACTTGGGTGGAGAGAAGGACCCGGGGAAGGCAGTTGGTGTATCTCTGGTTGGAAGAATTGCTAGAGGGACCTTGGGATTCGCTTTGATGTTGTTTCTTTTCTTCTTTTTAAATGGAGCTCTTATTTTGCTGAGCCTATCAGTTTTTAAATTGGCTCATGCCAGGAAAGGAGCAAAAGGTGGACTCATGGTATGCTGCCATGAACTGTAGATCAGGCACTCCAGAGCCTTGGACTCTGGTCCAAGTTGTGTCTACATGGCTGGTATATGCTAGCTAAATCAGTTTCTCAGAACTCAGTGTTCTTCTCTTTAAAGTCAGACATTCTGACTACATTCAGAATACTCAAAATCTATTTTTAGACCAATGGAGGTCTAAATGTACCCAGTGAGTGCTTTAGTGGACAAATGCTCCCTGGTCAAAAGAATTTAAAGATACTTCAACTACCCACTACATGCATACTGGAGTTCCTGGGTTGCAAGATGTTAAATATGGTTGATTAACGGAATGTAAAACCCATTTAACTCCAAGAATAACCATCATAGGTGTCTGTGTCCATTAATGTTCACCACACATACAGAAATAGAAAGTGTTCCTGGCTCGGACAGTTGTCTATATTTCTGGTTTTGGATTCAGTTTCAATATAGGAATCAGCTCCTCCAAAGTATTTCTGTATGCTCTTTGTAAAATTTGTAACCAATCATCTGCATTTTATCCTTAACATGGTATCCTGAATTACAATCCAAGACTCAAATCTCTCCGTGCTCCACTGTTGGCACATCTGTTGGAATGGTCCCTAATCCTGTAATCGTGCAGGGATTCTATGTATTTGGGGAAGTTCACACACTCACATTAAATTTTAAAGTGTGTTATTATTTTCTTTTGCCTCCTACTTATTTCAGAATTTATTACTCTAATACAAAGCAATGATATGGGTTTGCAGTTGGAATATGACTTTTTGAAAACTGAATGTAAATTGGCAGAATGAGGCATCTCTCCGTGTAACTGTGTAAGTTCTATTAGTCATGTTAAAGGCCATTAATCTTGTGAGAAATTAGCTAAAGCTACAGAGATCCATGTGAAATCAAAGGCTTGAAGAAATACCTAGTGGCTCATCTTCTTTGCTAACTGTCATGGTGGATTTTAAGATCAGAATTCTCAAGGAGGAGGAAAAGAATAAGATATTACTGAAGCTGTGGTAGAATCTAGTTCCTCTTTTGAATCAAGACAATTCGGAATCAAATATAAAATATGTTAGAGTCATATGTAACATACTTTTTTGACAAAGAAAAGTTTTACTTTGGGCATAAGGTTTACCTAACCATGTACATTTACAAGTTCAAATGTTTAAGCGAAATTATTGACTTAGTTTTCAGAGTTGAGAAGTTCAATGAGTGGTCAAATGTAACAAGACAATATTAACCTCACCGTTATCTGTAACTTGTTATTCACATCTCATGTTTATTTGAGATTTAGTTTTCTTTCTGTGTCAATATAATTCCTTGAGGTTACTGCCTGACTGTATTCAATTGAGACCAAATTTATTTTAGATACTGAAACAATAAATAGTACTCCTGAATATTGTTGAAATTCCCTAAGATGCCAAATATAACTACTTTTACCTAGACTGTCAACTTGAGCTCTGTAGAAACTGCTGGCTTCTCACTGTTGACCCTTGCGAGGTCACTTATCTTCTTGAGATTCTGCATTACAGTATCAGGTAAAAGCCTTGAACCGGATGGTCTTAGAGGTTCCTTGCAGTTTTATCATGTTAACACTGAGCAAAATAAATACCAGAACTGACTTTAATTTAATCCTCCAGAGCTGTTACAAAATTGGCTTTAATGTAGTAACACAAATGGTTAAGATAACCCTTGAAATAGCTGTTTCTATGTTCTCTGAAGTCCACTGGGCGTGGTTCTGCTCCTGTAGCTTTGTCATAAAGACATGTGTTAGGAAGGACCTCGGTATTATGCCACACTTGAGTCCAGATGTGACTTACTATCTTCATTATGTAAGGCAGCTGACATAACCTCACTCTCTTTTTCTTGTCTTCAGAAGTGGATGTTATGAGCGTTTCCCTATCTGCTTGCTGTGAGGATTCAATGTGTTAATCTGGGAAGTCGCGCATGTGGAAGAGTGCAGGGTGAGTTCTCAGTGTCCCTCGGCTGCAGATCCTAGGTTTGCGTCTGGCATAGAGGGGGGCTAAGGTGACTGCTTCTCTCCAGAGCCCTTGGTTGCTCTCCTTGTCGCCATTCCTGCCGTCCTCTTGGGTTTAGCTTCTTTTCAGTATTTTCCCTCCAATGGCCTCTCTCCATGATTACACACATCTTCACACCCTTCCTTTGTTATTTAATATTGTTGAAACCTTGTTAGATGCCAAATAATACACTACCTCACTCCATCAAGACTGTTACCCGAACTCTGTAGAAACTGCTGGTCTATCCCTGAACATTCCTAGCCTGGCCTGGAACTAACTTCCTTGTAGCCTAGGCTGGCCTGGAACTTCCTTATAGCCTAGGCTGGCCTCAAACTTGGGACAAAGTTCCTGCCCAGCCTCTCAAGTACTGGGATTAAAAGTGTAAGCCACCACACGCAGATTTTCCTGCAGTCTCAGAAAGTCCCATGGTTCTGTCCTTGAGTTCTATTGTTTCTGGGCCAGTGGTAAGGCGACATTGTGATAATGAAAATCACATGGCAGACTCGAGTTGCCCGCCTACTGGGGAGAGAGAGAGAGAAAGGGAGGAAGGGTCAGGACAGCATATACCCAGTGACTTATTTCCTTCAACTAATAGCACTTGAGCTCTTCAGTGGATTTATCCATCTACACACATACACTACATGTCCCAGTCACTGCTTAGCAGCACTTAACCTGAGGATTAAGTCTTCAGTGTGTGATCTTCGGGGGCACATTCTCTATCCAAACCATAACAACTAGGTATTTATTTGTGTTGCAAGCAGATCACTCCAATCAGATCAGGGGTGATAATGCCATCAGGGGTGGAAATAAAGTTTCCTCCTTTAATATCTGGGGTTAGACAAGCCACTGAGGGAACAATACTGAAGTGGAATTTCTATAATGGAGACATCTAGAGAATGAGCAGATCTCTGACAGGCAGCTTTGGATTCCACACTTACATAACGTCTTCACACTTACATAACATCTTCAGCAATCAATAGTACCTTTTTAATCAAGCAGACAAGATGAAGAAGAAAGGAACTGAGTTTTCTGTTGCTGACAACTTGGGACACAGTGAATGGGTGGGGGATAAAAGATAGGCCAACCTGTGTGTGGGGATTCTTCTAGTGTCTTCTTCTCCAGGCCCAGGAAGACCTAAAGCTTTCTTCAGTGGTGGTGTTCTTCCTGGGAGAAAGGCGGGCAGAACATTTTTATTTTCGTCAATCTGTGTCTTGAGTTTAGGCAAACTGAGGACGCTCTTTGCATCTGCTGTTTCTTAAATGCCTTCAGCTCAACAACCTTCCACGTTTTGGTAAGGCACATTCTGTTCTGCCACAGCACAAAGCAGGCCGTTGTTAACGTGTTGCTGCCAGTGAAGGAATTTATTAAATTTAGTATTAAAAGCAAAAACACACTCTCCTTTCAGATCACAATGATTTCATAAGGCAAAGGACATTCTAGTACACTACACGGGACAGAGTAGGGGTCTTCTTCAGCTTGAATCAGTTTAAACTAACGGAGAATTGATTATACAGCTTCCTTATTTTCAATAGCCAGCCTGGGACTGTGGGAATATTGGTTTAAGTTGATAGCAGAGACTGTCCCATGTCTGAGATCCACAGCTTTGCATCAGATGACGACTTAAGAAGTGTAAGCAAGAAGATACCAGGGAGATGAATACATTAGGTACTAGAGATACATGGTCTTTTTCACAGAATGGTAATCATTCTTTCATTTTGTTTGTTAAGTTTTGACTTTCCAGTCTCCAGCCTTTGATTAAAGGATTCCAGAATATCAGTATCATGCTTGATGTGGTGGGAAAAATATGTTTTCCATCTATAAAGAGGCTAATGACTTTTCTGCTGTTTCTAGCTGAGTGAGCTTCATCTGACAGGGCTGGCCTCTGCAGTCCTTATTGGGAGAGCTCTCGCCTGCAGCCTGCTGGTGCCATTTGCATGCTAATCATTTCTGTAATTGATCTTGCCAGGTCTTTTCAAACCTTGTAGGAGGCGGTGGCCTGCTGCTCCTAAATTAACTAAGGATTGCGGAGTCTGTCTCCCTGGAGAGGAGCTGTGTCACATGAGTATCTGGGCACCATCAGTTCCTCTACCCAACTGTGCCCTGTGACCCCACACTGGGGGATTCTGGTCTGTGTGCAGGTAAAGTGGCCTTTAGGGCAATATAGAGATTGTGGTTTGGGTTACTAAGAGTTTATTATTGCCAAAACGAACAAGAGAAAATTAATGTTGTTTCTTTCCTTGTGTTATTAGAAGAGCAGGTGGTGGAACCAGCCAGGAAGCAGGCGCCGGTCACGCATTTAGATTATGTGCTGGAAGTGGCTTCCACTCATGCTGGGTCATTAATGTAGGATGGGAAGATGAAGGCAGGCAGTTTCTAAGTTTGATCAAAGATCTGAAAACAACCCCGACTACAAGGCCAACTGCTGTGTTGTTTATTCTTGGCTTATAGAGTGAAATAACTTCACGAAACCATACACACTTCATATTTCCACTGTCATAGGTGGGTTTCTTTTGCTGTGACGAAATACCCGATGTGGAGAAACTGTAAAGAAAGGAGATTTATGGTTAGCAGACAGTTCTGGAGGTGCGAGGGCATGGTAAGAGCATCTGTTTGGCTCTGATGGAGCCTCGTGACAGATGGCATCGCACTGGTGAAGGGTGTGACAAGCAGTACAGGCAGGAGGTGTGTTCAGGGAAGGGGCCAGGCTCCTGTAGAATTTCAGTTCTTGTGGCAATGACTCCACTTCATGAAGCTAGCTTTGTCTCTTCTGAGGGCAAGGCCCCCAAGACCTAATGGCTGTCCATGTTTGTCATGGACATTTGGTGCAGTTTTGGTACCAGCACATGATACCTTGGGGGACATGCTCGAATCATATCCAAACCATAGCATCCATGTTCAAGTTCTCCAAGATAGAAATGAAAATCCATGGGAATATAATGGCTTACCTTAAGCTGCATTCTGGGAGCAGGGATCAGCGGCTATGTGAGGCTATTTAGATGAAAATTAATTAAAATGGAAACTTCAGTTCCTCCACCTTGCTGGTCACATTTCAAGTACTCAAAGGCCATGTTTGACCAGTGGCTACCATATTGGGCATCATTTTTTTTTTTTTTTTTTTTTTTTTTTTGTTAAAAAAAGACAGTTTTGCTCTGGAGACTCACGATTTCTTCCTTTCCCCATTATTGGGGAAACTATAATTTTCACCTATAGTTGTCATAAGTCATAGAGGAGGCACATTTTCAGATTAATGCAAACACTGAGTGTTTCATTTTCTCCCTTCCTGAGGAAGTGGGTGAGTGTGCGTACCCCAGTTTTCCAGCCCCACTGCTTCTCTTTAAGCATCTTTGCTATGACACAGAATGGCTGGAGCAAGGTTTAGTTATGTGCATACTTTGACTTCTGGGTACGACTCTTTCTTTACAGCTAATATTGATCCAGCAGTGAATTCCTTACAGAACCCATACAGCTCCTTGCGGAAAAATTGGCTGAGGTGCTGTAAAGTCACAGATGTCTCAGGGATTTAAATTAACACTGTAAATCTCAGGATTATGGGGAAAGAGCTTGCAGCTTTCCTGAAAGGCTCCAACGTTACTCCCGCATTTACCTGACTACCACGGAAGCTTGCAGGTACAAAACCAGAGATTCTAGTATCAGAAAGTACTGAAGAGTTTGATACGAGGATATCATTTTAAGTTGATTTTCTTTTTTGAGATTAACAGGATATGATGCTTATGACAGAAATGAGACAGGACTGGCTTAGCCAGTGGGACTCAGCTCGGCATAAGGACAATGTTGGGGTGTGGACAGACAGGACCTGGTGGCTATCATAGGCTAAAGAAGTCCTGAGGGCATGAACACTCCAGCAGGTCATGGCCTGATGGCCAGTACTATCTCCTTTCTCATGGTAGTTAGGGTGTTGATGCTGCTTGCCTGGGGAGCCCTGAGTCTATGGCGGTTTGCTGAAGGCATCAGGAGGAACAATTGCTTTGTAAGTGACAGGGATGATGGGACTATGTTCCCTGGATTGCCTTTGTGCCGATCCTGTCATCCTTTGCGAGAATGCCAATATTTAATCATGGATTCTTCTCCCAGAGCAAGGCAGAATGACAGCATCAGGAGATGGGCTTTGAGATGGGTCTACGGACCCTCACATCTCAAGTTATAACCCTTGGATATGGTTTCACGTGGGAACTTGGTGGGAGAGGGCCCACCATCTTAGCATAAAGATTATTTTAGAGCAAGAACATTTGAAATCTTTTCTGAATTTGCTTGTTCTAACTTGCAAAGCCTCCCTGAAATACCCCCGATTTTTACTTCCAAGGGAGTCCCTGCAAATTTAAAGAAGACTAATTACCCATTCCACTGTCACAAAAAATGGAAAAAAAAAAGTGAAAACAAGAAACCAATAGAACCTTCTACATTTTCCTGAAACACTCTAATCACTCCCTTTTGTCACAGGGTATTTGTACGCTGTGTAAGGATGTATTGCTATAATTGGTTTAATAAAAAGCTAACTGTCCAGCAGACAGGCAGGAGAGGTTAGGTGGGACTTCCAGGAGAGAGAGGAACTCAGGGGGATGAACCTAGATGCCAGGGGTACACTGAGGAAGTCAAACATACAGAATGGAAGAGAGGTAAAAAGCCATGTGGCTTTTGGGGAGCCGGCAGTCCAATGAGAAAGATCAACTATACCCTGTTAAATTGATACATAAACATTAACCTCCAGGCATTGGGTGAACAAGTAACTCCTGTGCGAGTACAAATATTTGTCTTTTTCTCTAGATTACGTGTTTCAAGTTATTTTGAAGGTCTACTTCCTCAGTCCAACCTAAGTGGATAGAGGGGAAGTTCATTCTTCTAATAACAGAAAAGTCAGATCTCAAGTGCTATCCCATAATTATCTGATGAGCATCAGCATTTAAACAACGTCCTCTCATGGCTGCATGTGAACAGAGTTATGTCTGAGAAGCAAATTTCATTTGTAAGGGGCCACCTTCAATATTTTAGACGTTGGGGGTTATATGGTATCTCTTGCTGTGCTCAACTGTGCTGCTGCAGCATTAAGAACATCCACAGAGAGTACTGGCGTGAGCAAGTGTGGCTATACTTCAATAAAATTTCAATTGTGGATGCTGAAGTTTGTGTGCATTTCATCAACTTTACATGTTTTTTTTTTTTTTCAATTACTAAGTATTTTCCCAAGCACTCCTTAATTTGCTATATTAAAAATTGGTAGATGGTTGGATTTGGTGTGGGCCATAGTTTGCTGACTCTCTGTCTAGACCACTGTGCCCAACCCTTTTTACTTCATAGAACACATGGAGAATGATGCTGGAACCACATGCTTGGATAAATGATCAAAGACACTCAGGGTGGACTTGTAGTTGATGGAGTGTTGATTGATGGGCCTCCAACTGTACTGAAAGCTGAGACCGTTGACAAATATGTAACTCAGTCTACAGGTTACTGATGAGAAAACCCAGATAGTTTTCCATCTCTGTCTCTGTTTATGTCATGATGCAAACCATTTGGAGACCCGTCATAGATGTTTTCTGAATGGAAACCTGAGAAGTGATTTTCTAGTAACTTGCAAAGCCTGGAGATGAACTGATTATTGTCAGAGTGTTGATTTCTCAAAAAATGCAATAAAATCATCGTTAAAAATTATACATGGATGACTGTACTAAAGTTTGCACTGGTTGAAGAAATAAAGCCATAACTTGTCAGAAAGTCCCATCTTTGGTAACCATCAAAGTTGTTCAAGACCTCTGGTTCACTCTGACCTAGATACTTCTCTATACACTGGGAGTAAGGTGAAACCATGACATTTTAATTATTGGGCTATTCATAATGATCTTTTCTGCTTTGCTGAAAGCTTACGAATGGCTTAGAGACTGAAAAACACCATGGGTATTTAAAATTCTAGGTTATAGTGCTGTACTTCATAATCTCCTGGTGAATTGTAAGCTGACAGATACTATATCTAAGTCGACTGTATATTATTCTTCTGAGTGAGTCTGTTCTATATAGAACTGTGTCCCTCCCCTCAGATTTATATGTTGAAGTCCTATTCTACAGTGCCTCCAAATTGCTGAACTGAATTTATTTGAAATAGGGCCTTTACAGAGATAATAAAATAATAATAATAAAAGACTTGATTGGGGTGGTTCTTCACACAATATGACCAGTGCAATGTAGAAACCAGATGGAGACAGATGTTCCTACAAACCAAGGAATGTCCATGATTTCTGGAAAAACACTGGAAGTTAGGGAAAGGCATGGAAGAGAGACTCTTCCTTTTTTTCTTTTCTTTTTTGAGACAGGTTTCTCTCTGTAGGTTTGGTGCCTATCCTGGATCTCACTCTGTAGACCAGGCTGGCCTTGAACTCACAGAGATCTGCCTGGCTCTGCCTCCCGAGTGCTGGGATTAAAGGCATGTGCCACCACCGCCTGGCAAAAGAGACTCTTCTTTACAGTTTTCTAAAGGAGCCCTGACTTCTAGCTCTCAGGACTGTGAGACCATAGATCTTCCCTGTTTAGTCCACCAAATTTGTGGCAATTTGTTATAGTATTCCTAGAAATGTAAAACAAGTATATATATATATATATATATACTATGACCACAACAACTGTTCTCTTCTTGGATGGAGAGTGTGGCTCAATTGTTGACTTCCTTCCATCCACGAGGGTCTGTGTTCAGAGCCCAACACCACATAAAACTGGGCATGGTGGTGCATATATAATCCTATCACTGAGGAGGTAGAAGCAGAAAGATCAGGAATTCAAGGTCATCCTAAGACACATAGAAAGTTTGAGGCCACCTTGGGCTGCATGAGAGCTTGTCTCAAAAGAAAAAATATTTTACTTTTTAAAAAAGCTTTAGTGTGCTATAATTTATATACCACACAACTAGTCTACTTTATAAAGATACAACTCAATGATATTTTAAATATATTCAGAGTTGTGCAATTATTAATGAATAACTTTTAGAATATTGAGAACCTATAACTACTAGCAATCACTCTCCATGAACTCCTTTCCTTACTTCTAAGCAATGATCAATTTACTTTTTATCCCTTTATCAGCCTGTTATGGGCATACCACTGTGTTTATCATCTACATTTGAATATTTATGGAAATATAAATATACACCCTAGATAGGACACCTAGACGAGTCCAAAGAAATTACTGTACCTAAGTTAGCTCAAAACCAAAGCAAAGCAAACCAAACCAAACCAAAAAAAAAAAAAAATCAGTGAGTTTATTGGGGTTACTTACAGGAGTATGGGGAGTATTAATCCCATGGGGTGAAAATAAGACCACTACCACAATTTTTGAGTAAATTTGAAGCAAGCTTTATTAAATATTGGTCAGGAAGATGGACACTGGCCAGGTCCTTATCTGGGATTCTTAGATGACACTCAGTCCCATTAGACAGGGGTTTATAAAGGCAAAACCCACAAGGCTACATACTTCCTGCCTTTGTCCAATCAGGGGCAAGCATACATTTTGACATACTTCCTATGTATGTACGTCTCATCTATGTGTGATCAAGCACATCCTATGCAATTGGGACAACCAACCTTGTTTACAGAAGTGAAAACTTGTGGCTTGTTATCTTACATGAACAGCCCCCAGCATTTCAGGAAGTTGTCTGTCCTTGGGCAAGTAGGGCTTATAGCTTAGAGGCATTTTTGTTTTGTTTTGTTTTATAGATTTCCTAAGTACAGTAATTAAAACTTAAAGCATAAAGAAAGCCCACCCTAGCATGGGCAGCAACTCATGAAGTCTGCGTCCGTGGAGCTCTGGGAACAACTTTAGGTAGCTTAGCTGTTCAGAAAGTCTATTCTCCCCAGCAATTGTTGCTGTCACCCATTTCCCTGAAGAAAGAAGTGAGGTAACCCAGACTCAGAAAGACAACCATGGTATGTACTCACTCATAAGTGGATACTAGATGTAAAGCAAAGGATAACCAGAGTGCACCATGGAAGCTACTTAGTAAAGAGGACCCTGAGAAAGACACAGGGATCGCCCAACGACAGAGAAATGGATGAGATCTACATGAGCAAACTGGGGGTAGGGGGGGGTGTTGGCAATGGTCAAGAGAGTGCCTGAGCTGACCTGCTCTGATGATTGGATGGTCGAACACCCTAACTGTCATGATAGAACTATCATCCAGTGACTGATGGAAGCGGATGCAGAGAGCCATGGCCAAGCCCCAGGTGGAGCTCCAGGAGTCCAATCAGCAAGAGAGAGGAGGGATTATATGAGCAAGAGATATTGAGACCATGATTGGAAAAAGCACAGGAACAAATAGCCAAACTAGTGGAAACACATGAACTGTGATCCAATAGCTGAGGAGCCCCCATGGAACTGGACCAGGCCCTCTGGATAAGTGAGACAGTTGATTAGCTTGAACTGTTTAGGAGGCCCCCAGGCAGTGGGACCGAGACCTGTCCTTAGTGCATGAGCTGGCTTTTTGGAACCTAGGGCCTATGCTGAGACACTTTGCTCAGCCTTGGTGTAGGGAGGAGGGGACTGGACCTGCCTCAACTGAATCTACCAGGCTGGGCTGGCTCCCCAGGGGAATCTTTGCCTTGAAGGAGGTGGGACGGGGGTGGGGGGTGGGGAGGGTGGGGGTTGGGGTTGGGGTGGGGTGGGGGTTGGGGGTGGGGTGGGGGTGGGGTTGTGTGTGTGTGTGTGTGTGTGTGTGTGTGTGTGTGTGTGTATTGGGTGGGGGAAGGCTGGGGGGTGGGAGGAAGGAGGACAGGGGAATCTGTGACTGATATGTAAACTTAAATTAATTATAAAATAAAAATATTTATTAAAAAAGAAAGAAATAGCTACACATGCTAATTCTACCACTTTATGGTTTTGTTGTTACTGTTTTTGTGAAACAAAATAGGTTTTCCTATGTAGTCTACCCTGATCTCAAGCCTGTGGTTTTCCTGCCAGAACCTTTGGAGGTCTGGGATTCTAAGTGTGAACTAGGTCTTGTTTCTTGTTCTTTACTGGTTGTATGTGTATCAAATCCTTTGCCCATGTTCACTTGGGTTGTTTTCTTGTCTTTTATTATTGAATCATGTGAGATGATGTTGTAGGTAAGGATTCATTTTACTAACGACTAGACTTCATTGTTTTCATCAGCAAGGTGCAGGTGTATAATTTCTGTTTTCTCAGGAGTTCTGGGGGGGCACCTCTGGTTGCTGGGTACATAGTCCCTTCCTGGAAGTAAGTATTTGAACATAGGATAAAGGCCAGAAACTAAGAGAAAGGAGGAATATGGAAAGTGTTTGAAGCTGACAGAGACCAGGACATGCCATTCCAAATAAGCATGATTGCATATAAGCCTGAGTTCAGAACTACCTCTTTGGGATTATTTATTCTTTATTTCCTGGGTATCTCTATTATACATCTGAGGTGTCCATGTTATTAAATTTGTTTGCTTTATCCCCTCTCCTCCTCTGCAAACCTTTCTTTTGTTACAGAAGTTGATTCCACTAAATACTACATAGAATAGGGAGAAAATTATATTTCCTTCCCTATGCTTATCCACTGGGGAAAAAATATCTTGCCATTGCAAAAGGTTTGTGGGGTTCAGTTGTTGTGTAACTGTCCTGGCTACCTCTGCTGGAGTTCACACATCATCCAAGGGAGAAGGATTTTTTTCTTTTTAGATTTTTTTCTTTCCTTTCTTTAAACCAGTGTTTGGCATGATTTGTTCCTTATTGCCTGTAATTGCTGAACTCTGGACACAAGGTTGCAGGTAAGTTGAGTTAAGTTGTTCACCTCCTGCTGAGTGGATTCTGCCTTTGTTACCTGGATCAAAGCAGAAAGTCTCTCTTCCAATCTGTCTATGCAAATCTAAAGCAGATAAATGTGAGCTATCAGAAGCCAATTTGCTGGAAATCTGCCCCTTAGTAATTGGCTTCATATTTCAGCCCTTAGAAAAAGTCTACTCTCATTACCACCTCGGCCTTCTGCTCTCAAGGCTGAGAGAGAGAGAGAGAGAGAGAGAGAGAGAGAGAGAGAGAGAGAGAGAGAGAGAGAGAGAGAGAGAGAGAACAAACCCTTTGGAGACAAGGAAGGGGAGAGAATAAAACTCCCTATAAATGATTAATTTTTTTCTCTCCCTACTGGCTTTACTCTCAGGTGTCCCTGCTCAGTGATGCTTCCTCCGAAAGGCCCCCCTTTAGCTGGCCAGGCCTCCTTGCCAAGGGTGATTGTGTCCTTCTCATCCCAGGCTCACTATTTGCCAAGATAGGAAGTGACAGGCAGGGAGACCTCTTGCTCTCGGGATCTTGGGAAGGCGGTACAAAGCATTACATCAAACACTGCCACCAGACCAACTCTTTGGGGGCTGCATTAGGTAGTCAAGCGTTTGTCGCCTGTTGAATGTTACCTCATTCAACACTTTGTTAAACAACTTCTAAGGGTCTGAACAATGTGACCGAGGGGCCATTGACTGGGGATCATAGTAGCCAAGAAACGGTTTGACGAGGCTCAACAGTGTATGTTGTTCACTACGTTATCTAAAGCCAGTTCTTATGCCTCCAACTCCTTGCTCATCCCTTAACATATACTTTCTGTGAGACCCTGGGATATGACATTCGGGACCTGTTTCTACAGAAAGGCACAGTAGAAAGGAAAGAGGAGAGCTTGTAAAGAGGAAATAAGAAGACAAGTGGAAAGAAATAAGCAAAAGTAGAAAGTGTGTGTGGTGTGTTTGTGTGTTTGTGTGTGTGTGTGTGTGTGTGTGTGTGTGTGTACGCACACACACGTGCGCATGCACAAGCTTACGCATACAGCTAAAGGGTGTCTGCTCCCCCTGCCCCAGTCCTGGGAGTGTCAGATTTTCTTTTTGACTAACCTAAGTTAGGCTACTATGAATTTTCTTCCCGAGCATGCCTTGACTTTTGGAGTTCTGTGATTCACTGTTTCACCAAATTTCATGGAGAGCCCTTTTAACTTGGCTTAGCCAGCAGCTACGCTCTTTTTGTGTCTAATCAACCATGATTATCTGAACAAATTCCTTATCCCACCCCTCTCCTGGTTGATGTCTTCCTTCTGTAAGAACTCTCTTAGGTCTTTAGCAAGTGTCACGAATAACTTGAAATTTGTATTTACTTCTTTTTATTTGTGTTAATGTATGTGGGTGGAGTAGGTATGGGTGGTATATGCACACATGCATGCAGGTGTATGGACCCCTGTACATGTGCAGAGGCCAGAGGAAGAAGTCAGGTGTCCTGTTTACCACTTTTGAGATGAAGTTTCTCATTGACTCTGGAGTTAACGCCCACAGTGCTGAGGTTACAGGCATACACAGGACCTTTGGCATGTGTGCTGGGTATTTAAACTCATGTCCTCAAGCTTGAGCAGCAATCAGCTCTCACACATTAAGCCATCTTCTCAGCTTCCACTTTATTTCTTAAGCAGAAGAACAATGATTACACCTGGACCTTGTAATGGGGGGAAGGTGGGGAGGAAGCGGATATGAGGTGGCAGACGCGATGAGACCCAGTGCACTTTTGTAACACATGATGATAGTGTGGACATGTGTTTGGCACCAGAAGCAAGCGCACTGTTGTTATTGATGCATTCCCGGAGAAGCCCACTCAGTATTGGTGGTCACCATGTCCTTTTCTTTTGGACACAGCCCACACAGTTTGGCTTCCACTATCTATGAAGTATAAAAGGAGGCCATGAGCTTCAGCAAGTCAGTTCTGAGGCTCCTGCCTCAGGCAGAATTTAAATCTGGAGATGGGAGCTACCTCTTGTTTCTTCTATTCCCAAGACCTCTCAGCCTGCTTATACTTAATAGAGAATATATTAACGGAATTCAACATAGATCCATGAATACTGATTAATCATCTTTTTGTGCAGCTATGATATCAAGTACCCTGAGCAATAAAAATAACAAAAGAGATGGTTTTAATTACCACCTTATTCAGACCGGGGGATGAAGGGGCATGTAAGATATACTTATTTTGGTCATGATAGGAGGCTTTAAAATGGTGGGGGACATCTCCCAGAAGAAATAATTCCCATGTTGGAGATTTTGGAGGAATGAGGATGAGACTGCAGTGAAATGTTGTCAGGAAAGGAAAAGAGAAAGCATAGTAAGAAAAATTAATAGACTGAACACAATCATCGACCCAGAGAGGCTCAGAATCAATGTAGGGAAGTGTGAGTATTTCAAGAGCACAGATCAGAATATAAACAGAAAGGAGATTGAGAAAGAGAGGGAGAGGAGAAGGAGAGGGTGAAGGAGAACTATAGCCTTGGTATGATCGGGAACAGGGATGGGAATCCTGAGTCACGATGGCTGCAGAAGGGACGCAGGCCCAGCTGACCTCCATTATTCTCAGAAAGTGTGATAAATCTAAACATAAGAGATAAAACTAAAAGTTCCCCTGAGCAGTAATGAAAAATATGACCTTGATTTAGGTGAAGTTTTTAAAAATAAAACATATACAAGATAGAGAGTAAAATAAATCACTATAAATTAAAGTTCATCAAATTAAAATATTTGACCTTCAACATATATTGTTTAGTAAAAGCACAGATGGAAGAACCAGTCTTTAAAAGAATCTCACGAAGGACTTTTCTCTAGATTACATCTTAAAACAACTCAATAAGAAGACAATGACTTTATTTCTTTAAGCGAATAAAACATTTGAACCAAGAGCTGGTATAAGGTCAGTGAGCATGCCAGGAGACATTCAGTGTCATCAGTCAGTAGAGACATCCAATTAAACCACCGTAAAGTATCACTGTCCTCTCCTGGAATGGCTAGAATAAAAAAAGCCTGGCGATATTTTTGGTCGGTGAGACTGTGGTACACTGCACCTTTCTCATACACTGCTGGCAGGATTGCAAAATGAGCTAGCCATTGTTGAGAACATTCTGGTTAGCAACCCCTTACCATGCCACACAGAAATCCTCCTCAAATATTTACGCAAGGGAAATAAAAGCACGTGCCTGCACAAGACTCTGCATCTGAACATTTTATAACTGTTGTATTCATAATAAGTCAACAGCTATAAATAATCTGAATATCCATCAAACAGTAAACTAGTACTTAGATAAATGTATTATGTGTGGTGTATATCATAACACACACAAACACATTGGAAGACAACTCAATAATAAAAAAAGAATAATTAACATTGCATGCACTACATGGATGAATCTTAAAAGCTGTTCACCAACTGAAGGAAGACAGAAATAAATAATTCCGTAATTGTATGAATTCAGTTAGATAAAATACAGGAAAAGGAAAACCAAAAATGACAGATACCAATGATGACCCAAGGCTTGAAATAGGAAGAGATCATCAAAGGCAAAGGGACATGATGTCAACTTTAGGGTGACAAAATGTTCTACATCTTGAGTCTAATGAAAACAGCAGCATTCTGTTACGGCCTTCACTTCAGTTCCTGTTTCCTGGTTCCTGTTTGGGTTTCTGCCCTCACTTTCCTGGAAGTATAAGGTGAAATAAACCATTTACTCTCCAAATTGGTTTTGGTCAAGGTCTTATTAAAGCAATACAAAGCATACTAAGACACTTCCTGAGTTCATTTAATGCTGCTTCCATGTGCATGAGTGTGGCATGATCTATAGGAGCATGAGTGGTTTCTCAGGGCACACATACCTAATTTTATGTATTAATTTTATATCCTGATACTTTTCTAAATGTGTCAGAATTCAGGAATTTCTAGTGGGATCTTTAGGGTGTTTTATTTACAGGATCACGCCATTTGAAAATAGGGATATGTTGACTTCTTCCTTTCCTGTTTGCATCCTATTTATTTCCTTCTTTTGTCTTGCTGCTGTAGATGAGGCTTAAAGTACTGTCTAGAACAGGAAGGAATTGACATCCTTCTTATTCCTGATTTTAGTGGAAATGCTTCAAGTTATTCTTGAGGCATTTAGCATGATTTTGGCCATGGGTTTGTTGTATATTGTCTTTATTATGTTGAGATATGTCTCGTAAATCCCTATATTCTCTAGAACTTTTATTGTGAAAGAGTGCTAGATTTTTGTCAAAGATCTTTTTCTGCATCTAACAAGATGATTATATGATTTCTGTCCTTGAGTCTATACATGTGTGGATTGTATTGATTGATTTCCATGTATTGGACCATCCCCGCATCTCTGGAATGAAGCCAACTTGGTCATGGTCAAGAATCTTTTAAATTTATTCTTAAATTTGCCTTGCAAGTATTTTATTCAGAAAATTTTGAGTCTATATTCACCACAGAGATTGGCCTATAATACTCATTCTATTTCTCCCTCACACACACCTGGCTTTGATATTAAAGTAATACTGGCTCTGGAAGAATTTGGAAGAGTCCCTCTTTTCTATATGGAATCATTTTAGGAATCTTAGTGTTAGTTCATTGAAGGTCTGGTAGAATTCTGTGCTGAATCTATCTGGCTCTGAGATTGTTTTACTATGAAGACTTTTAATTACTATTTTTAAAGATTTATTTTCACTTATATGTATATGTGCATATCTGTGTGAGTGTGTGCAGGTAGAGATCAGAAGAGTGCATCTGGTGGCCTGGAAACAGAGTCACAGGTGGTTGTGAGATAATCAGTGTGGATGCTGGGAACTGAATTCTGGTCCTTCAGAAGAGCAGCAAACACTCTTAACTTCTGAACAATCTCTCCAGCTCTTTAATTACTGTTTCAACACCATTCATTGTTGATGGGTCTGTTTAAATTATTTACTTCATCTTAACTTAACTTTGGTAGTTAATATGTGTTTAGCAATTCATTCATTCTTTTAGAATTTCCATTTTAGTGGTACACAAACTTTTAAAGTATGTCTTTATTAATCCCTGAATTTCCTCAGTGTCTGTTGTAATCTCTGCCTTCTTATCTCTAATTTTATTAATTCAAGCTTTTTTCTTTTTGTTACATTGGTCATAGGTTCATCTTTTCATAAAACTGACTCTTAGTTTCACTGGTTTTCATTTCTATTTCATTGAATGAGGTTCCAATTTTGATTTTCTCTATGTACTGCTTTTGAGTGCTGTTTTTGTTTTTCCAAAGCCTCAGGTTGCATCATTAATGTATTATTTGAGAGATTTCATCTCTTTCTCTAGGCTTGTGAAATTTTCTTCGATGATTTTATTGAAAATATTCTCTGTGCCTTTGCTATGGTATTGTTCTTTGGTGTTCAGAATCCAAAGTTTGGGTCTTTTTATGGCATATCAAAGCTCTTCCATGCTTTGTTCATATTTCTTTTTAAATTTACCACTGACCTTTATTAAGCGATTGTCCTATCACATCTTTCATTCATGATTCTGTTTTCTACATGTTCCATTACATTGGTGGGGCTTTCCACTGAGGTTTTTATTTGTTTTAATACTTTTTCATTTCCAGCATTATTCCAGGTTGGAAGCTCAGCTCATTATCTTCCACTGTCTACATTTTTCTGAGTATTCTTGTCTTCCAAGCTTCCATAAGAATGGCTCACTGAGTATATTATGCTAGGGCTTTTCTATTCCAAAGGCAGACAGTAATGAATGCTTATATTCTACTCAGTTGCTCCTTTTTGTAAAGTTCCAGATTTCATTCCATGGAATGGTGCTACCCACAGTGAGCTGGTCTTCTCAATTTAATTAACCTAACCAAGGTAATTCCCTACAGGCATGCATAGAGGTCTGTCTCCCAGGTGACTCTAGATCTCATCAAGCTGACAGTTTAGATTAACTATCATGTATTTGTTACTTGATTATGATATACAAATCTTTCTGTTTCTGACTTTGTCTTTAATGCGGTGGAATTATCTCTGTGGCTGAGTTTGACTTTCATACGTTAATAGATAATTTTTTATGTCATTCCCTTCCCTAAATGTTGATTGAGCTCTATTTATGGTCAAGGCTCAGTGTTAATGCTGTGTGAAATACACAGAGATAGCGCATATATTTCTATTTATCTCTATATTATCTATTTATTGTCTAGGCACAACAGAAGTAACAGGTGAAGAAGACTTAACTCAGTGCCCACTGAATTTCCTCATGGAAGAAGATAGTGAGGGGGAGGGGTGAAGACTCTTTGTGTCAGCCGAATAATGTGCTTGTACTTGGCAATAAATTAATAAGAGCTTGCTTTTCACTCTTCACTTTTTCCTGGAGAATTCAGACAAGTAGGGGTTGTGTTCTTCAACACTGGAGAGGTGCGTGGCTGCTGCAAGTTTTGCCACTGCCTCACTGTTCTGGATGTCTCAGGGTTTTTATTGCTGTGTGGAAACACCATGACCAAAAAGCAAAACTTGGGGAAGAAATGAGTTATTTGGCTTACACTTCCACAGCACTGTTCGTCATCAAAGGAAGTCCATGACAGGAACTCAAATAAGGCAGGAACCTGATGCAGCAGAGGCCATGGAAGGGTGCTGCTTTGTGGCTTGCTTATCATGATTTGCTCAACCTACTTTCTTATAGGACCCAGGACCACTGTTCCAGTGATGGCACCACCCACAATGGGCTGGACCCTCCCCAATTCATCAGTAGTTAAGAAAATGCCTTATAGGCCTGCCTACAACCTGATCTTATGGAGGCATTTTCTTAATTAAGGTTCTTACCTCTCGGATGACATTAGCATGTGCCAAATTGACATGAAACTATCCAGCACACTGGGGTTACTACTTGCTTTGCTATGGTCTTATACTTCCTTAAAAGGGGATACCTTCTTAAAAGAAAAGGTACCTGAGTCTTGTCTATGCATAGCCTACTTCTTTTTACATGTTCAGAAGCAGAAAAACTGGGTTATCCTGCCATGCTTGGGCTAGAAGCTGGGGAGGCTAACCTGGAAGCGTGTGTTGACTACATTACTCATGTGGTTTCTGAATTTAAGGAAAGTGGGCCCTAACGGACTGCTAACCCAGTTTTGTTTTGAGCAATGACAAAGTAATTATTGAGAAAAGAAGAGAGAGGTGCAGGGTGGGGATGAATTCTAATGTAAAAGGGTGTCTCTGAGCAGAGTTTAGCCATTAGAGGAGTGGAATCAGGCAAGTGACACCCAAGAGATCCTGGGTGACTAAACAAACTCCTCCTTTTCTACCCTGGAGTCTGACTCAGAAGAAATAAGTCTGACTCAGACCCTTCACAAAGATTAGTCTAGAAAAACCAGAGATAACTGAAAATTTACTATGCATAGGCCAAATGCAGAGAGACAGTGGGCTAAATATATAATATTGTTTTCTCTTTTCTAGTCTAGCGCTTTGAACCCTAAATATCATTGTTCTAGCAAAACTGTCAAATTCCTGATTTGTAAGCTGAGTTGGGACCACAGCCCACTGGCATAATGTCATGTAATTTTTTAAAAAGCAGTACTAGGCTACATTAAAAGCTAGATTATTTTATGTAAAAATTTTAGGTTTCTGGATTCTCAAAAATCCTCAGATATAGCAACACCAAGTCCGTGCTGTTGCACAGTCCAGTGGCCCCAAGCTCACTGGTCTCTCCTTGTCAATGGGACAAGCATTCTCTTGTTATGACCATCCCAGCTACTCTCTAGTTTATTTACTCCCTTCTATCACTCCTTTTAGTTATTTGATGGGCTCTTGTTGGTATTTGAGTTTGTGACCTACACTCTAACAAAGAAATACAAAGTCACTGATGATAGAGAAAAATAAAAATGATAGTTTAGGAAGAACTCAGTGAATCCTGATGGGGAAATTGCCTTTACCCTAAAACGTAAGTGCACCATTCTACCTCTGAGAGATAAACATCTAGTTTTGTTTGATATTTTGGCCCAGCCTTTGGCAGGACAATGAATGGTCCTATTCTCCCAGTCTGGGGTTTTGGCTTTCTTAGAGAAGGTTTAACACCTTATGTTCAGCTTTTGGCAAGTAGAATGGGAATAGATGTACAGGAGTGTTTCCTTCTCTCTGCAGTTAGCAGCACTGAATAACTTCTTCAAGTCTCAGCATATCTAGTACATCTTCTGTATTCCAACATGCTTCTATTTCTCTAGTTGTGTTGTCAGAGGGAGTGGCTAGCGCAAGGTCCTTATTTTAGGACTCAGCTGCAGAACTTCATAAGGATTTGATTCATTTTCCTTTTTGGTTTTATTCAAAATGTCTTCTCATTCCTATCTAACTTTTCTTCTTGCTTAAACTTTGACTTTGAAATAACAAAGGGCTGACTACTGCCCTTTAAAGTTTTTCCTTCTTCTTTTTCTATGTGACCAGGCTTTACAAAAGGCTATTTTATTCTAAGAAATTAGGTTTCTGGTTATCAGGAGCCCTAAATAGACATGAATTACAAGAACGTCCTTTGAAAGCCCCATGCAGCACTTGTTTCATTAAATTCCATGGAGCAACCTTAATTTAGTGGAACACTGGATAGGCTGTTCTTTTAACCTATTATCACTTTGGCCAGGCCCATAAACCATATTCATGGATGATTCCATCAAGAGGGACAACAGTGGGATTAATATTATTTCAGGACACAGTAAATGCCACAATGATGAAGCTGTTTAAGATCTGGTGCTCACGGTGTCACACTGAATGCATTGACATTTACTCTGCTATCACTTCATTTCCAATATTCCTTCCAAATCAGCCGATGCTAATGCTTCAGTATGTGTGCAGAATACAATGTGGGTGGGGGCTGGGAGGCTGGAAAGAGATTGTACAAGTCCTTTGCTTTCCTTTTGGTATTCAGCAAAGGCAACTATACTTTGATAGTCTTTTATATGCACTAGGACCTCATACGTCGATTATTAGGACTACGGGCTCCCAGAAACTGGGCTTTTTCTTAGAGTTGGACCAAAGTCAGTCATTGAATCTTTAGTTGTGATTGGATGTTTGTTGTTGCTCTGATATGAAATGAAAACTCATCACTTGGTATTCTTGGCATGTTGGAATCAAGCACATAGGAAATGGATATGTCTATAATGGCAGATAACTTAGAAAGCCTTGTGTGTGAAACTTTCTGGATCTCCTTATCCTTAAATTTGATGCCTTTGACCACAGTATAGGCACAAAGGTACGGAGTTTCTGAAAGCCCATGGGCAGATTTGGGGAATGTCTTTTAAAGAGGTAGCAAAGATGTCACCTGAAATGCCATTGCTAGTTGTGCTGTGATCTCTCTCCCTTCCCTTCCCTTACTCTCCCCTCCACACCTTCCCTCCCCACCTTCCCATCTCCCTATGCTAGGAGTGCTGGAACTAAAGGACTTTGCACATGCTAGGTAAATTTCTCTTTTGATTTTGAAGGAGAGTCTTAGGGTTGGAAAAACGTTGGCAGCTGTCTGGTATATGGCTCTCAAGTTTTAATGTTATTGCAAATCTCCCAAAGTGCTAGTTAGTCCCAGGAACTGTGGTCTTGGAGTTACCAGGCCTATAATCTGGCATCAAGCGGGTAGATCTGCATAGCACTTCACTCTCAGGAGATACAGCTATGCATCTCTTGTCAGAAGAGCTTTCTGTATATGTCTAAATTTCTATTCTATGAGGCATCGTATACTTTCTTAAGGTAGTCAACAGACTCTGAATATGAGTTCTTTACTTTGCAGCCAAAATCCTACTCATAGACTTACGTATTTTTGTCCAGCTCCAACCTAATGCAGCAAGGTAAGAAAGCATCCTCTTATTGAAAGAAAGCTTAGCCCTTCTGCGTTTTTAACCTACAAGAAAGTCTTCAAGTGGGAAGGGACAGCCGATGTACAGATAACTTGCCTCCTTGTGGTTCATCCTTCCTGATACCCTCACCCTACTTTGTTGACTTCCAGAAACTCTTGTTCTCAGTTTGATTCTGCTCCACCTCAAGTGGATGATGCTTTCCCTCTTTTGAATTCATATCTTTTTTTTGAAAATGTGCATTTTTATGCTATAAAATACTTTTGAAATTCCTCCTAGATTATACATCTATGGACTCAGAGATAGTGTCCTAATTGTCTTCAGATCCTCTCATGCCTTCCTAACACACAAAGAGCTCAAACTATGTTTGTTAAATTGAGTAACACATAGAAATTAGGGCAGTAAATTCATAGTACCAACAAAATACAAAGGCTACAAGGCAGTACATTGTCACACCAGATAAGAGAATGTTGGATTTAGTATTGCATGTGGAGTTCAGAAAAAAGGATTTAGTGTAGACAGGAGCCATTGAAAAGAACTTTATGAGAAAATTGAGTGTTAATCAAAAAGCCAGGTGGGGGAGAGCTTGAAGGAGATAGGATTCAGCAGCATCAAGGGCCACGAGGAAGTCGACTAAAGTCTGAAAAGTTGACACTGAGTTATCAATAAGTACCTCACTAGTGTTTTAGACAAATGTTTGGGGAAGAAGCAGAATGTGATGCTTTGGGCAACACAAAGCACCATGTTGATTATTAGATCAACACAGATATGAACAATGTAAAGCAATAGAAGAAACTATCATGTACTTTCAAGTTCCAAAGTTTCTCTGAAGAGGTGTGCAGAGGGTCTGGTTCAGCAAGGGTCCTGCATGGCTGTCTGTCCAACCTCTGCTGCAGGCTGAAGAGTTTTGTTGGGTTTTAAATTGACAGAGCCCACAGGAAGCCATGCCACAGGATCCATCTTCCGTCTCCTCCTCAGCTTCGCAGCTGATCTTGTTTTGAACACTTCAAAGGGGTGGCTAGTCCTCTGATGGTAGAATCACTGCCCTGCAGATGTCACTGCCTCAGTAGCTCCACAGTGCAGATCAGGAAGCTAAGTGAGAGAGGAGAAGCCAATGGCTTAATTGAACTCTCAACTGAAGCTGGTTCATGGGACATGTGTCTTACTCATTACATTGCATTACCTGAGTTGAAGAATTATCCTTGATGGTGTGGTATATATAGTATGTAGTGTGTGTGTGTGTGTGTGTGTTAAAATTGACCATTTTTAGAGTTAATTTAGAGTCATAATGTACATCCATTATTCCATCCAATAATGACTAGCATCATCCAACTTCAAATGGTTTTCATCTTGCCCAGACAGAAACACTGTGCACTTACTCCATATTCTGCCTCATTTTGGTTCCTGGTAATGTCCACACAGCTCAATGTGAATATCTCTATGAATTTGTCTACTCCCTGGATCTAATATCACTGGGATTATACACTATTTGCTTTTTTATTCTTGACTTGGTAAAATGTCTTCAAGTTTCATCCATAGTTTAGTACGTGACAAGATTTACTTTATATCAGAAAATCCTTGGATTGAATACTTTGTTGAGTCACTCATCTGCCCATGAGCATTTGGGTTGTTTCCTGTTTTCTGGCTCTTACCAAGGCTGATATGAATACTGGTGTTTAGGGCTAATGTTCTGTTTGAAGCCCTGATTTCAATTACTGTGGTATGTACCCAGGAGTGAGTGGGATTGCTGGATCAAGTGGTAATCGTGTCTGGAACTTTTTGTGGAATTGCCAAACTGCTCACTTATTTATTACTATTATTATCTAGCACTTTGAACATTGGAGACACAGTGGTATTGAGGGAAAAATCCATGAAATTAAGGCCCTTGCAATGGTGGAAAAGGAATAGATAAGTACAGATTGTGACAAGGTATTCTAAGAATGATTCAGGGCAATGTACACAAACTATAAACATCCACAGCAGCTCTATGTTAACTCCAGTGGAGTCAGAAGAGCTTCTTACTGGGGATGAACTTGAATGGGAAGAGTGAATGGCTAGGATGACATCAAGCCAAAGAATGACTGACTCCAATCCACCTACAAGAGCCAACATGTGGACAGGCATGACACCTGCTGAGAACAGGAGTGCAAAGCCTACAGATAACTGATGCTGACCTCTACAGACCAGATCCCTGTGAGGTCCAACCCCAGTGCTGGGAGAGAAGGAGGGTCACAGAAAGCCAGGAGTTGACTGTTGGGAGTCACAAGCAGATGAGGCATACTTTATGTACTCCACAGAGGGACACTTGGCAGGTAGGCACACACTTTGCACACTCGGACTACATGGGCACGTGCACAGACTGACATACAGGCTACAGACAGGCACACAGGTCTACAGATAAACACACACAGGCATCTAGCAAAGGTGAAGGCTTTAGACCCAAAGACCCTGTTTACATGAAACTCACACAAAAGCGACGTTCTGCCCCAAACAGTGTGTAACTGATTATATCATTGTTTGCTTTTGAGTTTTCTGCATTTCCGCTGTGAGCCGTTTTGTGTTGACCCATTGCTTCCTAGGTGTACAGCATTAGACCTCTTGGCCCACCCCAGACACCATATCATCACCATGTTGTCTAAGCATAATTGGTTCTTCGATCTTATGTTCCCTATAACCCTTTATAACCCTTTAGGCTGCTATGTCTAAAAATGCATCATCCAAATTCAGTACTCTTACATGTGGGAACCTCGAAAAAGTCTGGTCCATAAGGTAGAAGTCTTAGTTTCGATCTCTGTCTTCATCTCTCTGTCTCAGTTTTTCATTCTCTCTGTACTTTATTCTGAGACTGAATTTGCTGTATGTAGCCTAGCTTGGCCTTGAACTAATGCTCCTCCTACCTCACTCAGATCCCAAATGCTGGGATTATAGATACAAGCCAGCATGCCCAGAAATCTTTAAAATATATATATATATATATATTTGTGTGTGTTCTTTTTTTAAACTTTCTTTTTGCTTATCATGTGTCTTTCACATCATACCTCCTGGTCCCACCCATCTCTCCCCTCCCAAATTAAACAAAATAAAACGTAAGAGAAAAAAAGAAAAAAAAAGGGGGAAATCTCATCACAGACGCTGAAGTGTGACACGTTGAGTTACGCAGTAAACCTTTTATCCATGCTTTTTTACATGCATTCATCACAAAGAATCATTGGACTGGGGTTTGAGGCCCCTGGTCTCTGCTACCCCATCACTGGGCCCTCACTAGGACTCTTCCTGGACATGCTGTTGCTGCCTTGCTTCACGGAGATGCAGCCCTGAATCCTGAAGAAGCAAGCCCCTCCCGGTGCTCCAGCAGATCACAGATGGGGTGAATGTTGGGGTGGGCCAACACATAACCCTGCGTCTGGGCGTGGGTAGTTGCAGAGTTGATCAGCCTGTCAGCTATTTGCTACCCTGTCTTTGCCACCAGGGGGAGCTCTTCAGCATTCCCCGCCTAGTTGACCCCTTGCAGCAATGAGCAATGGGCGGGGCCAGTTCTCAGGCTTTCACTTCCTCAGGGTTGGTTCTCCTACATCTGTACCTTCAGGGCCAGCTCTACTGCGTTGTCCAGGAGAGGTGTAGGGGCCACTCTCCTGAGTGCTGCCGCTGATGAGGGGCTGCGACTTCAGGGCCAGCTCTTCCAACTGCCTCAGGCATTGATGTGGGGTTGGGGGGGCAGCATCTATCCCCTGCCCACGCAGCCATATGACAGCTGAGCAATGGGACAGCTCTCCCATACTCACGAAACCTCCACCAACAGGGTCAGCTCTGCTATGATGCCCAGGCGAGTTTCAGGGTACACTTTCCCGAGTGCTGCAGCTGATAAGGGGGAGGCCATCTCCCTCACCCACCACAGGTGGCAGGGTCAAGGAGAGGGGAGGGCATCTTTCCCTCGTTCTCACCACCACATGGCAGACCAGAGGGGTATGGCCAGTTGACCCATTCTCACACCCTCAGGGCTATCTCACCCGCACCTCTGCCAACAGGGTCAGCTCTATGGTGTTGCCTAGGCGAGGAGCAGGGCCCGCTTTCCTGGGCGTTGCAGCTGGTAAGAGGGAGGGGGCCACGGGTAAGGGGGGCATCTCTCCCCCACCCACATTGCCGCGTGGCAGATGAGTAGTGGGGACAGTTCTTCCATGCTCACAGCTTCAGGGCTGGCTCACCTACACCTCTGCCAACAGGGATGGTTCTATTATGCTGCCTAGGTGAGGTGCGGTGTCTGCTCTCCCAAGTGTTGCAGCTGACAGGCAGCAAGGACTGCTCTCCCGTTCTATGACCTCAGGGCCAGCTTTCCCACCTGCCTCAGGCATTGATGGGGGTGTGTGTGCATTTCTCTCCCACCCATGCTGCCATATGGCAGATGAGGGGTGAGGCTAGGTCTTCCATATTCACATTCTTGGGGTTGGCTCACCTGTGCTGTCTTCATCAACAGGGTCAGCTCTGCTGTGCGGACCAGACGAGGTCCAGAGCCGGCTTTCCTGAGTGCTGCAGCTGGTAAAGGGGTCTGCTCCCTCACCAGCTCGAGGCTGTAGGGACGAGGGGAGTGGGGAGGGCATCTTTTCCTCACTTCCACCACCACACTGCAGATGAGGGAGGTGGTACCAGCTCTGGCCCTCTCATGCCCTCAGGGCTGGCTCATCGCTGCCTTTGACAGGGTCAACTCTACTGTGCTGCCCCAGTGAGGCGCAGGGCCCATTCTCCCGAGTGCTGTAGCTGGTGAGGGATTGGGTCAGGTCCCCCACCTGCTGCAGGTGGTGAAGGGTGAGGGAAGGAGGGCATCTTTACCTCACCCACGCCACCACATGACGTGTGAGAGGGGCGTGATCTGCTGCTCTCCCATTCTCACACCCTCAGGTTCGCCCATACCCCTGCGAACAGGGTCAACTCCACTGTGTGAGTTGTAGGTGAGGTGTAGGACCCTCTCTCCTGCGTGCTTCAGCCAGTGATGAGCAGGACCTGTTCTCCCTAGTGTTGCAGCCAGTGAGGGGTGGAGCCAACTCTGTAGAGCCCTATGTGCTTGGCCTTGGGTGGTATCAGGAGTCTCAGACATCCACACAGACCGTGGTTACATCAGAGCCGTAAACCCAGACATGGGTCCCAGCAGAAGCCCAGGCCCAGACATCACTGTGGCCCTAAGTGGCAATGAAGTCACCTTCCTCATCCCTTCCTCATCTCTTTCACCTCTTCAGACATGCCTCTGTCCACAGGACATGAACCATCTTGTCTCTTTCTCTCCCGTATCACATCATACATTTCTTCACCATAGTAGTGCCCAACTGCCTGGCGCCACAAGGTGCCAGGTGGGCCAGTGTTTTCTCCTCGGAGCCTGGAGTGGGCCACCCCAGGCCTGCCTGTGGCTCTACCTGTCCCACTTAGAGTGTCACGGTGCTGGGCAAGACCATGCTTCCTCATCACAAAGAGGTCATAATTGTCTGCTAGGTGTGCTACTGGTTGGTGCGAAGATGTTGCTGGAGTCCCCTCTTGAGCCTGGACTAGAAAGTATGGGCTGCGATCCATTTGTGTGTGTATTTTTATGTGAAAAAGAGTACCATTAACCACCCTCTTTTATGTGAGTGCTTTATGAACACCGACATCATAAGTACTTGAAAATGTGTATATGAGTATAAAGCATCCACTAACAATCCATTAATGTGCAGCTTGGAGAAAATACTGTTAAGTATTAAAGTAGAGTCTTTTTTTCTAAAAAAACAGAGACTGCTGTATTTCTGATACCAGATGACATTTCCTAACAAGAGGAGAAGGTGGAAGTCAATTTTCCTTTTCAATTTGTTAGGCAGCCACATTAAGTGGACAGATGATGTGAATGTATGATTTGTATATATGTACATATATGTACAGATTCCCGTGCCCACTCCAGTGTGGACCGGTTCACAATAAGACATCAGTATCTCATGAATAGCAAATGAAATTTCTAGCAGGAGACAATTTGCAAAGGTGGAAATTTGGAGTGGGGCTGGTGTTGAGGCTGCTGGGATGGAAGACAGGGTCAGAGCTGGGGGTGGGGGGTTAGGGGGAGAGGGAGGGAAGTCTAGGGAATGACATCAGTCCTTCTTATTCAGAGTGTCAACCTGTTGTGGGTATGCAGCAGAAGTCAAGCTACTCACTAGCCCCCTGGGCTGCAAAAGAAGGTGAGTCTTTCTTGACTGAATCCCTTGTTCCTGCTCAAGGAGGCCAGACCCTCGCAGACCCTGGTCTGCTGCAGAGTCAGCAGCGTCTCAGCTGTGGATAGTAGTGTCTGTTCTGCTTCTCAAGTGGATGCAGTCAGGGTATAGTCATACAGTTCTCTTCTTTTCCTCTGTGGCTTGATCTCCCACATCTCTTCCTCTTCTCCCACAAAGTGAGGTGAATGCTTGGACATGCTTGTGGGTCTCAGGAGCAAGGATGCTTTGCATGGATTCTTGTGTTTTTTACTCCAGGGACTGCCTGTTGTGTTTGCTTGGTTTTTAACAAGATGCCTGACCAGGGAGCCATGGGCCTTACCCCTGGCTGGCAGCACAGCCAAATATAAACAAAGAAGGGAGCACCTGGAGTCAGACATTATGTTTACTAAACAAAACCGACAAGTTCTCACTGTTGTGTGAGAAAGTGCTGCAGCTTTCAATCCCCTGGAGCTGACTAGGATCCATTTTATTGAGCTTGGTAATGACAGCCCTGCTGGAACAGCTGGGTAGTTCCTATTAGCTCTAAGAGGCTCGGGAGGGCAGTTTTTCTTTAGAAAAATTATGTTTTTCATTTAGACCAACAACAGCCTGGTGGTCTCAGCATACTTCCCTATAATTTTAAAGAGTAGGAAGATCATAGCCCAGACTGTTCTTCAAATATTAGGGTGGCTGGAGGTGGCAAATAAAATCATAAGACCTAGTTAAATAAAAGTTTCAGATAAATTCTTTTGGAGTTTACATATGTGTTATGGGACATCTTTGCTCTAAGAAGGTATTAGTGGTTTATTTAAAATTCAAGTTTAACTGAGTAGCCTGTATTTTATTTGGAGATATTTAGTACTTTTCTTAATGCAATTGCTTATGCCTTGCATGATAAGAAACTGATGAGAATAGGAGGTAGATACTACCCAGGCAGCAGGGACCCCAACAGTGAGTGCTTATGGCTCTTATTGTAGACTAGAAGGTGGAAACATCTCTCCTTTGTCCTGTTGGTAGTTCTCTTCTTGCCTGAGGCCAGGAATGCTGGAAGGGAGGTCTAGTTTGCTCTCTCTTCCTGTAAGTGAGCAGTCCTGCCTAGGAACTTACGTGAGGATGTGATCAAAACTGAGGCCACATGCACACTTCACGCATGGGCTGGTCAGATGAACTAGTTCGTCACCTCCTCTAAGGCCTCACCAAAATGTCTGGCAAAAGTCCTATAAAAAGCCTCTGGACTGATACTTCTGTTGTATTCTGTTTCTAGGGACCCCTCCTGCTATATAGAGAGAAGATCTGCCATCTTTCCTAAAGTTCTCCCCTACAATCCAATAATAAAATTTCCTTCTGAGACTTACCCTCCTGTGGTGCATGAGTTTCATTCTTCTAGTTTGTGAGACAAGAACAGGGTCCTAGTTCCCTCAAGGACATTCTACTTTCCTGAATCACACTGGTGCATGACCTAGGAAACTGAAGGGCATGGACCAGTGTTCTACTTTATATTTATTTATTCATTCATTTAGTTGGTGTGTGTGTGTGTGTGTGTGTGTGTGTGTGTGTGTGAGAGAGAGAGAGAGAGAGAGAGAGAGAGGACTTTAGGAGGTCACAGGATAATTCCACCATGTGGGGTCTTGGGAGTGAACTCAAGTTACCAGGCTTGGTAAACTGCCTTTACCATGGAGTCATTATTATAGCCCACTGTGTGTGAGGGTTTTGGTACCAGATGTATGCAAAGGGGATGCAGTAAAGAAACTGCCAACATGGCCACTCCATAGTTTGGCCAAGGTTTTTATTGTAAATATATCCAGAGGACTCTGAAAGAGTCCAGAGCAGAGAAAGAAGTAGACTGAACATGGCCAGGGCTATCTGTGAGAAAAGAGAGAATAACCAGAGATAGAAAATAGAGAGAGCAGAGTGTCTTAGTTAGGGTTTCAATTGCTGTGAAGAGACATCATGACCACAGCAACTTTTATAAGGGGAAACGTTTACTTGGGGTGGCTTATAGTTTCAGAGGTTTAATCCATTATCATCACTGTGGCACACAGGCAGACATAGCGCTGGAGAAGTAGCTGAGAGTTCTATAACCAGATCTGCAGGCAGGAGAGAGAGAGAGAGAGAGAGAGAGAGAGAGAGAGAGAGAGAGAGCAAGAGAGAGCGCACTACTGGACCTGGCTTGGCTTTTGAAAGCTCAAAGCCAGCTGTTTCTGTCATTTACATAGTTTTGGAAGTTGCTTGCTCTACACTTCCTGTTTACTCAGGTAATATTATTTCCTTCTTGGGTCTTTGATGGTGTTGAAGACTAGATATTTATAGTTACAGTTTATCTTGTTACAAAATTCAGAAAAGAAGCTTAAGAGATGTAAAGTTTATAATGTTGAAAAATATAAAAGCTTAAGTTGTTTATCTAGGAAGACACTTTAAGGTCTAAAAAGATATTTTTAGGATAGTAAAACAAGGTATAATTGAAAATGGTTTAGGTATAAAACTTTCAATTCATCAAGATAAGATAGATAATATTTTCTCTGAATGAACCAAATACAAATGGACTAGACATTGTGAATGCAATTCTTACCTGATAATTGTTCTTATTGTATAGAGTTTTACTATGTTAGAGTTAAACCTTTCATTTTTATTTAGATAAAAAAGGGGGGGATATTTTGGGATATCTGTACACTGTATGAAGATGTATTGCTGTGACTGCTGTAATAAAAAGCTGAATGGCCAATAGCTAGGCAGGAAGAGGTTAGGTGGCACTTCTGGGGGCAGGGAGGACTCTGAGAAGAAGAAAGACAGAATCACCAGTCAGATGCGGAGGAAGCAAGATGGGCAATACAGAGATGAAGTAATGCCATGTGACAGAACATAGATTAATATAAAAGGGTTAATTTAAGTTACAAGAACTAGTTGAGAGAAGCCTAAGCCAAAGGCTGAGCTTTCGTAACTATTAGGAAGTTTCCATGTTGTTATTTGTAAGTTGGCAGCCCAAAGAAAAGTCTGACTACATTCCTGTTCTTGCCTACAGGTAGAAGGTATGATCTGTTCTATTACCCACTTTTCATATTCTTTATACTCCTTTTGTCTTGAACATGATTCAGTCTGTTTTTTCCTGTCCCGTATGCGGCCATAAGCCCAGAGTGAGAGTCTATCTGGACACTCCCTTTTTTTTGCTCATGTAAGAAAGCATGCATCATTAGCATGAGAGAACTAATACTTTGAGATAGCTGGACCTGGGAGGTCTATACAGATTAACAGGGACTGGCACCAAGTCTGGGAGGTGCCCAGCTCACTCAGGCAACACCAGATGAGCCTACATCTGCATTGTTGCTGCCATTGACTAGAACCAGCACAGCAGCCAGGCTAGGGTGATGAACTGGGCAACTGGAATGCCCTAAACATTGGTGCTGAGGATGCTGGATCTACAGCCTGTCCTCTTTGTCTCATGACTCTTCCTACTTCCCTCAAGCTTCATCTTTCTGTCTTGTCCCTGGAATAGGCTTTGACAGTCTGCCACCCTAAGGATAAGGGAAAGGGTGTGGTGATATATTGTGTCTTCCAATATATTGTGCACCCTGATAAACTTATCTGGGGTCAGAGGACAGAACAGCCACTAGACGGACATAGAGGCCAGAAAATGGTGGCACACACGCCTTTAATCCTATTGCTTGGGAGCAGAGATCCATCCGGATCTCTGTGAGTTCAAAGCCACACTGGAAACAGCCAGGCATGGTGACTCACACCTTTAATCCCAGGAAGTGATGGCAGAAAGCAGAAAGGTATATAAAGCGTAAAAACCAGGAACTAGAGCTGGTTAAGCTTTTCAGCTTTTAGCAGCAGTTCAGCTGAGACCCATTTGGATGAGAACTCAGAGGCTTACAGTTTGAGGAAACAGGATCAGCTGAGGAATTGACGAGGTGAGGTGGCTGTGGCTTGTTCTGCTTCTCTGATCTTCCGGCGTTCACCCCAATACCTGGCTCTGGGTTTGGTTTATTAATATGACCTTCTAACAATTCGTGTTACAAAAGGGTCTGCTTTCCTTCTTTGCATAACTCCTCTTTAAGGATAAGGGCAAGAAAGAACACCATGGCTGGGATGGACACACACATACAGACACACAGACACACAGACACACAGACACACACAGGGAGGGAGAGAGAGAGAGAGAGAGAGAGAGAGAGAGAGAGAGAGAGAGAGAGAGAGAGAGAGGAGAGAGTGAGAGTGTGAAGAGAGAGAGAGAGAGAGAGAGAGAGAGAGAGAGAGAGAGAGAGGGAGAGAAAGGTATAGAGGAAGAGGAGATGGGCCAGGATGGCACAGCCACCTAACTATCCTGGTTCCTGCACCCTGAGAGCTTCCCAAGCTGCTGGCTGCCTATTACTTTTTTCTTCCTTTTACTTGTTCAGATCCTTCCATGAGAAAATTGACTTCTGGGAGCTTCTAAACTCTGGGGGGGGCACATTCTAAGTATAAGCTGTTATCTCCTGGGCCTGAAGTCTTCCAGTCTTTTGTATAACTGACCTTGTACAAGGTCCCTAGACTATCTTCCTTGGGGATAATAGTGGGGCATACAATGCCTTTTTTTCCCCCTTGGGTTGTTTTTCTATGTGACCAAGGTTGATGCCACATGGTATGACATAAATGGCATTAAGTTGAACTCCCCTTCTCTCCTTGGCTGTTGGGACAGTTTTCCCCTAACTTCTGCCATTCCCATCAAGCCAGAGAGAACTCTGCTCCAAGTTAGGTGCATGGAGAAGAGCAAACAGAGCTTAGCAGGGTTAGACTCACAGGCCTCTGACCGAAATGGAGGGCATCAGCACAGCCGTGGGTCAAGTGTGATGTGCTCACAGCTGGTGTCTGCCTGCCTGATCCAATGTCTCCAGACAGTTGCATGCCTGAGTAGAAGTATCATACAGGGCTGCAAAGGCTTCAAGTCACTGCTGTGCTTGTCAACTTGAGGGCCTTAAATGCCCTGTCAACACAGAGGGTCACAGATCTGTCTGGTCTCAGCCCACACCATCTTCAAGTTGAGCAGTGATGACATGAAATGCTTTACCAGTCCTGTTTTCCCATGTGCTCCCAAAGCAACAGCAACATCTATGAATATTGGCAATGCTTCTCGGCTTCCCCATCCTCCTCCTTCCAACAACAGCTTGTAAAGACAGGAACATAAGATCTTTGGGTTACCTCTCCAATCATTGCAGATCCTTATAACAACAAAATTAGGCCAGGCGGAGGTAGCACATGCCTTTAATCCCAGCACTTGAGAGGCAGAGGCAGGTGGATCTCTGTGAGTTTGAGGCCAGTCTGGTCTACAGGATGAGTTCCAGGAGGGCCAGGACTACACGGAGAAAACTTGTCTCAACAATAATAGAACAAAAACAAACAAACGAACACTCAAAACAAACAGCAACAACAAAAATTAATACTCTTGCTGAAAGAAGCAATCACATCTTTATTCATGTTAAAAGAAAAAGAAAGAATGGTAAACCTCGATCCCCATCAACTAGCATCTGATGAGTTCTGACCCTTGCTGTGTCCTCACTACTAAAGCACCTTCAGAATTGGGGAAAGCATGCATCCCAGTTTCTAGGAAGCTTTTAGATCAGTGGTTCTCAATCTTCCTATGCTGTGAACCTTCAATACAGTTCCTCATATTGTGGTGACCTCCAACCATAGATTATTTTTGTTACTACTTCCTAACTGCAATTTTGCTTCTGTTATGAGCCATAATGCAAATATCTGATATACAGGATATTTGATATACAACCCCTGCGAAAGGGTCATTTGACCCCCAAAGGTGTTGTGACCCACAGAATGAGAATCACTGTTCTAGTTAATTCTCACCCACCAAAGTTAAGCCTGGAATTGAACAGTAGATGCTATTACTGATTCCTAGGCCTATTGATTTGCCTCTTAGTTATATTCAGCATGTTTCTACCACAGATTTATTTGTGCAGTCCATAGGGAGTAAAGGCCTCACTTTACCTCGTGGTTGTGATGAGTTGGGGCAACATAGATACCATGGCCATGTTGATAAGTATGGCTAAAATGGAATGACCCATCCTTTCCTCATGACTGCTAATGAGTAAGGGGACATAAGGGGCTTGTCAGAGGATACTTTGATGGGAGGACAGGAGAAACCAGAGGTTCTAACATGCCACTTTAGTCTTACAGATAGATAATTGTCCACAGTCCTTGAGAAATGCCTAATACTTTTCTGTATTTCAGCATAGCCTGAACATAAACTGAAGAGTGGGAAACATGAACCCCAGTAGGAAGAACTAATTTTAATGATATTTTAGAATTAGATTTGTTTTATAACAGAAAAGGCAAATTGTCTGAGATACCCTGTATACAGGCCTTCTTAGCTCTGAGACACAACCCAGACTTACACAAAGAGTGATGTATGGGCTCAACACCACTTGCTGCCCTCACACCAGGGAATACTACAGGCAGTTCACAGATGTAGCCACCCTTAGGACAGGTGTCTCAGCCTTCCTGCTCTCCTTACCCCAAGACCCAGAGACTCCCAAGTCTTTCCTCTAGAGTATATCCTTCCCTCCATTCTCTGCAGGAGGCAGGCATTGACCAGACTGGGAGAACCACCCAGGTATTTTTACTCCCTTTTCTTACAAGATTTTAGGTGGAGAGAAATTGAGTTTAGAAATTGTTTACATAACCCAAACCAGTACATTACAGTTTTTCAGGAGCTTACCCAGTCCTTTGATTTAACCTAGGCATCTGCAATGTTAGTTTTAGAATTTAGAAATTCTAGCCAGTTTCTTTGAAACCACTACTGAGTGGTTTATTTTACTATTTTATTTTATGTGTATGATCGCATGCCTGGCAGAGGCCAGAAGAGGGTGCTGGGTCTTCTGGAATTGCAGTCACAGAGTTGTGAGCCTTCGTGTGGGTACTGAGAAACAAACCCTCATCCTCTGGAAGAGCAGCTAGTGCTTCAACTGCTTAGCTGTCTCTCCAACCTCCACTAAGATCTTGAAAATAAGTGTGATCAGAAAGAGATTTAGAAAGAAGAGAAAAGAGGGAAAAATGATCTGGTCCCTTTGGTCAGACTATGGGAAGTTATCCTGAATTCAAATTTCCAAGAGGGAAGAAAAATGGCTTTTGCTTGTTTTGCTTCAGTGGGTAGAAATGACTCAAGAGAACTATAAAGCCCCTGAAGCCATTTCCCATCTGCCAAGGAGTCCATTGGAGGTCCACATGTCCCCCAAAGTATATACTCTTGGATATTCCAAATACATAGTTGGCATCTATATTCTTACTTTAGATGATAATTAGGATAATTAGCATTACTCAACATCTTGTAAGATATCTATGAAACAGACTCTATAACAAGAATACCTGTGTCTATTTCAGGTCACATACCTGGAGATTTTTTGGAAACTCAGTTCACCTCTTTGGCTCTCATAATCTTCTTCTGAATAATGAATGTGGTAGTTTAAAGAAGAATGTCCCCTATAGACTCATATATTTGAAAGCTTAGTTACCAGGAAGTGGAACTCTTTGATAAGATTAGAAGGATTAGGAGGTATGACCTTGTGGGATGAAGTGTGTCACCAAGGATGGGCTTTCAGGTTTCAGAAGCCCTTGCCAGGCCCAGTCAGACTGCAGATCTCCCTCTGACTACAGATCTCCCTCTGACTACAGATCTCCCTCTGACTACAGATCTCCCTCTGACTACAGATCTCACTCTGACTACAGATCAGGAAATAGCTCTCAGCTTTTCTTTCAACACCATGCCTGCCACCATGCTCCTCACCATGATGATGATGGACCAAGCTTCTGAAAATGTAAGGAAGCTCCCAGTTACATGCTTTCTTTTATAAGAATGGCTGTGGTCTTGGTGTCTCTTCATAGCAATAGAACAGTGATTAAGACAGAAGCTGGTACCAGAGACTGGGGTATTACTGTGACAGGCCTGACCATGCTGTTTGTTGGAGGAATATGGATGACTTTGGGACTTTGGACTAGAATAGCATTTGGAAGTTTTAAGTGCAGCCTAATGGGCCATCCTAGTAAGAGCATGGAAGATAATGTTGATGAGGGTAATCTGAACTGTGGGGGCCCAGATCAAGAAGTTTCAGAGGGAAAGAGTATTAGTAAGTGGTCTAGAGATCATTCTTATGTTATTTTGTCAAAGAATGTGGCTGCTTTTTGGCACTGTTCAACAAATCTGTCTGAGGCTAAATTTGAAAGGTTTGGGGTTAATGGCGTTGGCAGAAGAGATTTCAAGACATGCTAGCTAACCTTCCAACTTGTGTAAAGGAATTAAAGGAAAGATTAAGCAGTGAAGGAAACCATCAACAACAGAAAGCTGATGCAGATGTAATTGAAGGAGGAGACCAAGTTCCAACCCCATCAAGCAGCAGAACTTGGCAGCTTCATCCATGTGTGGTTCTGGAGTTAGAGTCAAGAACGCAAGAAAGGGGTTGTGGGATCTCCCTCCATAACGAAGGAAAGATGCTGAGACTAGGTGTGTGTCAGCGGTGTTCCTGCATGGAGGCCCAGAGAGACCATCGTGTGAACCTGTGAGGGTGACGTCTGAATTGTATTGGAGACTTCAAGATGTCACAGATGCCAAGGTCATGGGATACCTGCTAAGGAAAGCTGCTAACAGGAAGTGGAGCCAGCCCAAGAGAGAGAAATGTGTTGCAGTCAACAAAGCTGAAATAAGTTGGAGTTCTGAAGAGTGTTTTGACCTCAGATGTGGAGATACAGAGTCTGGAGTTTGTTCAGTTGGTTTTCAGTCTTGCTTTGGTCCAGTATTTCCTCTCTATGCCCCCTTTCCTCTCTTTTGGAAATTGTTATGTATAGTCTGTTGGTATGTTGGAAGTATGCAATCTGCTTTTTAATTTTGATTTTACAGGGAGTTACAGTTAAGAGAAGGCTTTGAGTCCCAGACACTTTGAACTTTGGACCTTTGAACAGTCTTGAGACTTTGATAGACAAGGGGACTTTTGAAGTTGGTCTGAATGCATTGTATGTGTTATGGGTAGCCCACCAGAGATGACCACACAAACACACTTCATATCCAATTGAAAGTCTTTATTCCAGCCAGCTGAGGCCATACCAGGTATTCAGGGACCTAGGTGTGGCCCCAACTGTTCAGAACATGGGGTTTTTAAAGACAGAAACCATGACTTGGCAACTTGCTCAGCAGCCACCGGGGACTTTGAAATAGAAAGCAATTTGAAGTAAGCAGTTTTAAGGGAAGCTAAGACATGTGGCTAGCTGGAGCAGGCTCTGCACAAACAAGCAGTTTAACAGAAGCTAAGATAAGTTAACTAGGACATTCTCACCTTTGGTACCTAGAATAGAATTGGGTAATTTTCCATGGGATTCTCCATTAAGGAAATCAAATTCTAGTTAAATCCAAGTGGCCTCAGCAAGAATATAAGATGGAGGAACCTTTGTACTGTCTTGCCCTGTTATATTATGACTATAAGCTTATGGGGACCAGAGAGTGGAATGTGGTAGTTTGAATAAGAATTGTCCCCATAGGCTCATATATTTGAATGCTTAGTTACCAGGAGAGGAACTGTTTGAAAGGTTCAGATTTACAGTGGTTCTTAGCATGTGGATTGTGACCACTTTGGGGTTTGCATATTAGATATCCTGCATATCAGATATTTACATTATAATTTATAACAGCAGCAAAATTACAGTTATGAAGTAGCAACAAAATAATTTTATGGTTGGGAATCATCCCAGCTTGAGGAATTGTATTAAAGGGTTGCAGCATTAGGAAGGTTGAGAATCCATGGTTTAGAAAGATTAGGGGGTGTGGCCTTTTGGTCGAAGTGTGTCACCAGAGGTGGGCTTTCAGGTTTCAAAGGCCCATGCTAGGCCCAGCCAGTCTCCGTCTCTTTTTTTCTCTGTCTGTGGATCATCATGCAGCTGTGAACTCCTTCACCAATATCATGCCTGCCATGTCTGTCAGCATGATCCCTGCCATGATGATAAGGAACCAAGCTTCTGAAACTGTAAGCAAGTCCCCAGTTAAATGCTTTACTTTATAAGAGTTGCCATGTATAGCAGGGTCCTTGCTGTTGTTCCCTTTGGAGGTGGGGACCAAGTAGGCACAGAGTTAAACCACACAGACTCTGGGGAGAATGTCAAAACAACAAGCTCAGTTTATTCAGGAAGAGGCAAGTCTTATATACCTTCCATCCAACCCTGGGGGAAGATCTGATGAATATGTATCCTCTGGTGTAACATGGCTGCCTCTCATTGGTCCAGGTCATCTCAGATCATGTTTCAGCTGCTGTTGCTAAGGCCCTTAGGCAGACCCAGGTTGGCTCTCAGAAAGCATCTTTTTTACTTGTTTGGGCCAGCTGGCCCTCAAGCCTTTTAGGGATGAGTCATCCCACAGTGGAGCCTGTGTGGAAGGTAAGCGTCATGTTAGCTGTGGGTGAGACATTCACAGTGGGTCCATGTGTTATTCAGAAGTGGATTAGAAATGAAGGGAAGCAAACAAGTACTTGGTGCTATGGCTTTTGTGGCTGGGTCCTGGAAACTTCATTGAGAGTGATGAGAGATAACCAAAGACAGACACAAGTGACTTAAAATTGTGATTGGGTGGGCCTTGACCTCGGATGGAGACATATCAGCAGCCCGGATACTCAGCACATTTATTATATATACCATGAGGGAGGAGGAGGCAGCCTAGGTGATCTTGGTAGGTGGGAACAGTCTCAGGGAGTTTGGCCATGAAGTCACTGGGTTGAAGAAGATGCAGTGGGTACTTTCTGTATGTACTGTTTTTAGCTAAAAGTCAATGGTCTTCAGCACCCATACCTGGACCAGGGAAAAGTCTTGCCATTCCTCTGAGCCTGACCCAGGGAAGACCTTGCCATTCCCACGAGTCTAAGACATTGGTGTTCTTGACATGGCCATATTCATGTCATGAACGCTTATTCATACCAGAGTACATGTGTTTCCCACATCATGGATCCTTATCATACATACTTTGAGGTGTGGCTTCCGACTTGTGTGTCATGCACAGATTCCAGGTGTCTTAGCTGCTGTGTTCCTGGGCTCCCAGGTACCTGTAGGAGACTTGGGATAACTTAAGGCACTGCCACTAGAGCACTTTGTTTCTGCTCAGGAAACAGTTCTCTATGTGAGCCATGATACGAGTAAGATTGCAAGGTGCTTTTCTCCTCCTCCTCCTCTTCTTCCTCCTTCTTCCCTTCCTCCTTCTTCACATTATTTTTAATGTAGCAACGAAGTAATGGGTTTCACATCGCGTCTTCATACGTATGTGCGCACATACGTGCCGCCCTTGGTTCATTTCTCCCACTCTCTCTCCTGTGCTTTATTCTCCCCTCTGGCTGGTCACCGTCCTTTCTCTTTGCACGCAGTCTACATCCTCTCCTATTTCCCAGTTCCCTTTCTACAATTCATTTTTGTCTTGCCTTTCCCTGCTCTGTCTTGCCTTTTCCAAAACAGTGAAAAGGATGGGGAGAAAACTTGGACTGAACACTGCCCCAGTTATGGTTGCCAAATAAACTGAACTAACCCCGGGGTTCAGATTGGAATTTTGCTCCTGAGTAAAAATGGCAAAATTCCTCTTTTCCTCAGATCTGCTTTTCATTCAAAGTTGAATAACTACTTGGAATAATCCATATAGACATGTCCTTAAAAATCAAGAGCTAGGGGTTGGGGATTTAGCTCAGTGGTAGAGCGCTTGCCTAGCAAGCACAAGGCCCTGGGTTCTGTCCTCAGCTCTGGAAAACTAAAAAAAAAAAAAAAAAAAAAAAATGAAGAGCTAAACCAGAAAACACGAGTTGTTTGCACCTTGCCTTCCCAAGTTCCATTCAAGTTCCTCAAGGGGAGTCATGTCTGAGTTGGAGCTTTCATGCTTGTAGAGAGATGGGACACTGGAGAGCTGCCCAGGAAGAGAGATGCCAGGCTCCCCTAAGCATCATGGGGAGGACTGAAAGTCTAAGTACAGAGCACTGGGACCATGGACAACCCCAAGGCCCCTCCTGACCCAGTGTAGGTAGGAAACTCTCCCCCCTCACCTCAGTCCTTCTCCCAAGTCCTTCCTATTTACCCATCACACAAATTTCAGAAAAATAATCTCTGGGAAAAAGATATCGGAAAGGCTCTGCACACTGGGATGCTGGCCCCCGAGGAGTGCAGAGGAGAGGCTAAAACCTAGAGTTTCCTTAAATATCTGTCTATTGAACCGTGTTACCACAATTCCTTCTGATTGTGCTCCAGAGTACCAGAAGCTCTCCACCGCCCTCGGGAGGAGACCAAAACTGTCTCAAGAGGGATCCATCTAAGTGACCCATGTGCTGGCCTCCAGAGTGTTCTAATGATTGTCCTTCTTTGACCTTCGACAGTCCACAAACCTGCCTCCCTGCAACAGCTTCTAATTAGCTTCCTGATACTTAACCCTTAAAGATAAATGGACAGAGATCAAAACACATTTGGATCTATCACCGTGACAGATAGGTGTTGCAGATGGATTCTAACTAACGTCTTCACGCTGTTTGGCCTGCAACTTCTCACACTTCTCCTACTCCGACTCTGGCCTTGCCCATGTGACTTGAATCAGCCAGTGGGACAGTAGTTAACTGCATGTAAGTAGAAGCTTGAAACAATGCTGTGTATTTCCTCTGCCACTCACATGTTTGCATGCCTGAGCTACCTTGTTGGAGAAACAGAGAATCATGTAGGGAGAACCCCATTCTCCCGACAAAGACTGTAATGTTAGAATCTAGCTGCTGTCTGTAGCTGCTCCACACTTTCACAGTACTGACAGGCACCTACGGAGACATTGTCTGAGTCCCTAGCTAACAGGCTTGCTAGTGCCAGGACATGACAGCTCATCTGGAAAGCAAGTTGTCATCAAAGGTGCTACATCCTGGTCCCCACCACTTTCGCTGACTTCTGCGTGAGGATCAGAGAGCCTGTGTGCAAGATCATGCTGTGAACTAACCCCATTCTCAGTGTATTAGTTTGTTTCTACACTATTGTGATAAAACATTCTGACCAAAGCAACTTGGGGAAGAAAGAGTTTATTTAGCTTAAAGCTTCCAGCCCATCATCAGCAGAAGGCAAGCTTGGAGTTCGTCAGGAACCTGGAGGCAGGAACTGAAGCAGAGGCCAAGGAGGAATCCTGCTTACTCTTTGCTTATCCAACTTAGGACCACCTACCCAAGCATGGCACACTGTTCTTAGTGAACTGGGTCCTCCACATCAATCATTAATGTCTCACAGACATGCCCACTGGCTAGTCTGATGGAAAAAGATTTCTCAGTTGGGATTTGCTCTTCCCAGGTGACCTGAGTTTGTGTCAACTTGACAGACACTAAGCATCACACGTGGGGAGCTATAAGAAGGGGTTATGTCTTCATGTTGTGCTGTGGCTATAGTATAACATGATACTGTTGCACACTGTTACATGTTGAAAGCAGAACATGAAAGGGTAGATATTAGATGATGAGAAAAAATTGAATGCAGGTAATTAATGGACATAGGTCATGAAAGGTATATAAAGCTAATTGTTGTTATAGTTTGAAATCTGTCATTTTTCTTTGTGTTTTGGTTTTGGGTGGTGGATAAATACATAAAACTGCATTTGCTAGGGAAAGTATAAAATCCAGCTCTGATGCTCCACAGCATCAGAATGACTGTTGTATCTACATAGATGTTCATAGAGCTATATAGACTCTGGGTTTGGCTAATTTTGGTATGTGATTTTTTCATTTGCAAATTCTTTGTAATAAATGTTTAATTAGAAAACAAAACAAAGAGGTTAGCTTTGTTTGTTTCTGCCACTTGGGCTCGGATTCTCTGAGACCCTACTATGCTGTCTGTCGGTGATGCTAGGGTCTGAATTCTCTTCAGAGTCCCTGCCATGTGCCTCTCTATCTGTCTGTTCATTGTATTAATAACTCTTCTAATAAACTGCACAGTCCCCAGTGATCTGTTTCAGCATCCTCTTGAACCACTTACCCCATGTAAATCTTAACATAAAGAACATTTGTGGCTGGCCCAAACCTCCAGTTGAACACAGATTTATGACTGAGCACAGCTGAGTCATAGGCAAAGCACTGCCCTCTCTGAGGAAAGACAAATGCCGTGATAGCAAACCTGTGCCATCAACCTGACTTCTTGCCCAGTCCTATCCCACTGTGTGTGAGGTGTAAGAACACCTGCTTAATCTTGCAATCCAGCTGTCTACGGGAATGATACCTTGAGTCATGTCTCATATATAACTAAACATCATGCCTAGAAGTCAGGAGAAGCAGAATGCTAGGCAGGCTTTGCTGGACACAGATGTTTACCCTGAGGTACCTGGTCCTGCTGTATAACTCTCTCTTTATACTTTTGTCTTGGTGGTTATTTCTTCTGCAGGATTAGATGAAAGTCCTGGAATGCCTAGTAGATAAAATCAACTATCTGGATTCAAAGTCTCTGCCCAGAGCTGCTGGAGGTGGAAGAATTTGGGATGTATGTAAGATCACCTAACACTCCAGGCTCAGCCTGGTCCTCTGTCTGCGTGCTTCTTTCTGTATGTTTTGTCTACACACAGCTTTTTCTGACCACAATCTCATTTCAGGCAAGAATACTTCCAGTCAGGGAGCATTTATTTGTCATCTCTTCCAGGGATTCTCACAACTTAAGTCTTACCCTCCAGTTTGGATAGGAAGCATTTTTCCTATTTGAAAAGAATTGTGTCTAGAAGGTTCAAACCCCTTAGCTTGTTTTTCATGGATTCTGCAATGGTCCCGTAAGTAGAGTCCTATGATTGGCACCTCTGCTGGCCCTTTTCTTCCCCCACCAAACATTGTAGAGATGCTATTAGCTCACTGGGGACCTCAGGCGAGAAAGTAACTAAGAAGGTTGTCTTTCTGCTGTGTTTTGAGTGTTGTCATTTGTACAAACAGCACACACAGCCAGGTACTGTTGCCTGATGAATAATCCTGGAGTTGACATTTTAGCATCTAAATGGGTTCAGAGAAAGGATTTCATTCTTTAGTAGGCCTTTGTTAACATGCTAAGGGATGTTTTCCTCTATTTGACACTAATAGAACTTAAGGTCTCTGGGGAAGAAGAAATCTAAGAAATAAGTAATTATTGCTCCAGGCTTCACCTCTAAAGCAAACAGACCTGGGGTAATTGTCTGAATAATCTGGATGAAATAACATCATTTTCAATGAATCACAATTGTTTGAGCTATCCAAATAATAGAACAATACATAGACTGTACTTGGCACATATAGCTTCTGGGAAAGGCAAGGCCTGCTTTGGGGAAGTATTGACTGTTTCTGAATTTCAAAGATTACTGGTTTTGATTTTCTGCAAATGCAGATACACTGTACAGGACATAGACATCGTACAGGACAGAGTCAAGTTCAGTTCGTCTGACCAGAGTATTCTGTTCTTTCAAACACAAAGGCATGGAATGAGATTCTACCACAAGGACATTAAAGGCTACAAAAATTATGATCAGATCAAATTCGCTAGGAGAAGAGATAATAAGAATTACCAATATTTTTAGTAGCTGAATGATTTAAGGCAAAGATATCCCCATTCCAGACCTCAGATTATGGGGGAGTAAGTCAAAGGATTGGCTTGAGTAATTTGTAGGGTCCCTTTGAGGTCTCAATATATGTGATTTTAGAAGTTTGCTGGGCTGGAGAGTCCCCAGGTTTTATTTCCTGAGCTCTGACTGGATCTAAGTCTAGTACTGTTGGACTCCTTACGCACCTATAGGAAGGGAAGTGGAGTTTTTCTGATCGTTAAAAGTGTCTTCAAAGGGAATTGTACGTGTGTTTACAAGACCATTTCAGTTTGTGTGTGTGTGTGTGTGTGTGTGTGTATGGTGTATGTGTATGTGTGTGTGTGGTGTGTATGGTGTGTGTGTGTGTGTGTGTGTGTGTGTGTGTGTGTGTGTGTGTACACTGATTAGGCCTCTAAAGCTGAGAATGGCAGAGCTACTATTTTTAATGTGTTGGGTCATTCTGCTAGAGACGAAAATATTCTGAAAGTTAGTAAACCGGCAATTAAATGCTTTGGTCTAGAAAATGGTGTCACAATCTCTCTGAACTCTTCTTGAATTACAGAGTCCCATTCATCTGTAGGGTCTTAGGTATATGATTGCCAATGTGCTCCAAAGGTAGGAAACTTAGGAGTTTTTAGAGAAGAGCATCAGTGGCCACCTAAAATATGAATGCCACATGTGCCTTTAGCATCTCACACTACTAGATGCCACCTAAGGCAGGACTGCTCATATTGCAGTGTGTGCAGAAGGGCTGCTAGAGTGAACAAGAGAACGCTTACTTTTTCACAAGAAAATTGAGTACTACCACTGGGTTCAGGGGTCAAGGAGAAATCATGTAAATCAAAGAGAAATCATGTAAAGCCTAGGATTTTCTCTAGGACTTTTCATGATCACAGTTTCTTCTTAATAGTTTCTTATAACCCAGTAATGAAGTAAGCTTAAAAAGTCAACATCAATTAAAAATCTCATATATACATATTATATTTCATGTGAAAACACATGGCTTTCAAATGTGCGATTTTCATTGGGCCTCCTCATCTGTTTGCCATTTAAGGTTCAGACTGTTTTCCATATTCCTATCAAAGGTTGTCTGCTCAGGATGAAAGCCTGGAGAATAACTGCAGAAGAGAAGCTTTCTGAAGTTATAAATAATCAAATGCCCATGGAGAGGATGACTTCATTTATAACAATATAGTAATGATCACAGCTCAAAGGACACACAAGGCTAATGGGTTGTCTTCTCAGGAAGAGATAGTTGTGGCTTAGTTTATGGTAAGGTTTCTGGATCCCCTCATCCACTAGTAGCAGTCAGAGACGGCGGGACAATGGAGAGAATTGCGGAAGTCTTGAACACAGCTTGGGCACAGCACTGTGCTGATAAATGGAGAAAAAGCCATGAATTGTAGTGCTTATTAGTTTTCCTGGTATAAATACTTATTTCAAGGTTGCTGTCATGCCACTTATTAAACTTGGATTTTGGAAGAGATGCATGGAGTTGATACTTCCAGTATAGCATCAGCTGGCTTCCATCACTGACTGGAGACACAGGAAGTCACCTCTCTGTTGCCTTCTTCCTGCTTGTGGTCTGAGAACAACATATTTGAAGCTCAGGTGGTGACCATTCAGGGTGACGGTTCAAATGTTCCCACTTTTACAACTAAATTTAGGTTTCAGGTCTCTGAGAGAGGCAAACAGATGTCTCTCCCAACAAAGGGCCATTTATCAACAAATTACATTCAGAGATGAGGGAGTGAGCACAAACAGGTCCTGAGTCAGCCCCACAATGTCTCAAGGACAGTTCTACAATCCCCTTGAAACTTACTCAAGTATGTCCAAAGATAAAACCTTGGCCAATTAAAAATGTGCTAATGTAACTGCTGCTTGCTTAACCAATCGTATTTGAGATGACCTAACTGTTCCTGAAATTGCCCTAGCTGTGCTTAAAAGGGGCATGCGCACTCCTCTCAGGGTCGTTGCCATTTTGTACAGTTGAACGACCCCACATGCATGTTGGAATATTAATAAACGCTCTTTGCTCTTGCATACTGTTTGAGTCTGGGTCTTCCTTCAGTGTTTCCTCAGATCCTGCAAGAGGAAGATAATGGCAAAAGGAAGGGAGATCTGGTGGTGAGGAATAGTGGAACTCACTTATTAATTTCCTAGGGTAGTAGAGACAAACTACTAAAAAAATGGGTGTTTTAGAGCAGTAGACATCTACTCCCTTACAGTTCTGTCTTCCAGAGTCTCAAATCAAGGTGGTGGCAGAGTTGGTTCCTTCTAGGATCTCTTAATATCTGATGATTTCTAGGTATCCTTGGCATTCATTAACTGAAATACATACCACCCCAAGTCTGCCTCCACCCTATGTCACTTTCCTTTCTCTGTGTGCCTGTCTGGATTGTTTCCTCCTATAAGGACACTAATATGTGGTTTAGGACCCAAGATAATTTCATCCCCAGAACCTTACATACCCTCTAAATCTTATTTCCTCTCATTCTGAGGTTTCAGATGGACATTCTTTATGAGACAAGATCTGTGACTGTACACACACACACACACACACACACACACACACACAGAGAGAGAGAGAGAGAGAGAGAGAGAGAGAGAGAGAGAGAGAGAGAGAGAGAGAGAGAGAGAACGGGAATAGTTACAAAGAGCTGGGCCGGGCTAGAGCTGGCCACCTGGCTCTAAAACCTTCCTCGTGATGTCCTAAACATCACAGAGGCTGTGATCTGTTTCTTGATTATGGCCACAGGTTCTCAGGGTCTGTGATGTCTGTGTCACTTTCCTCCTTCATCAGCCTCTTTGTCCCCAAACCTAGTGACTGAAGAGTGGAATGATCCTGGCCTAGGTTTCAGCTAAGGCCATGGCTGGGCAATTCTTTCCTTCCATCACTTTCTAACTTTTTGAAGATAATTTGAGTAAAAATGGTCCCAACCGTAAATCCTGATCTTATTTAGTTTCATACACTCTACCGAGTAGAATAAGCTCTTAAGAAATACCAGAAGAATAAATGAAGACACAGTCTACTTCAGTTGATTAGAGTGCTTAAGTATTAGAAAATACTTTTCCAATCTGAAAAATATATACTAGTACCTTGGGTCAGTGGAAAACAGTGGCTGAGAATCAGTTGATCAGTTGTCAAAGGATTCTCCCACCAATGAGCACTCCTTTGGCTCTAGAACAGGAGCTACTACTGTCCATGGAAACTCATGAGGGTCTTCCCCAGGTTCTGGTGAGGCAGTCAGCTTGGCAGGCCTGAGAGGGCATGGAGAGGTCCCTACGACCCAGTGTCAACTTTAAACCATGTCTTGTGGATACCCTCAGTTCTATGTATGAAACTCATGCTTCAGAGGAAAGGTCAAATTCCAGAGAATGAGTCTGAACTCTATTTATGTGACTTAAGCAAGTTCATATCTGGGGAATCACCAGGGCTTTGGGGATCTGCTACACCACTGAGATCTCTTTTTCTCTGCCAAAATTCTATCTTTCCACCATCAACTCTATTTGCTAATATTGCTCACATTTATGGGCATTGCTTAGGAGTCCCTAACAGACCTTTCCTATTACTGTGGCTTCTACCTCACTATATCCCCCAGTGTTGATTTTGCTTTTGAGTTTTGGATATGTGGTTATTTGGCTGGGTGAGTCCTGTGATCACAAGAAACAATGAGCACATAAAACATACCTCCTTTTAGAGGTAAGCACTGATGCGTATTCCAGAGCAGAGAGATTCAAATCAGCCCTATAAATCTCCCCACCATGCTATATATTCCACATATAATGACGAGGAAGAAATTCCTTATGAAATAGCTCATGATTAAGAGGTTTGTTCTCATATTGCTGGAAATCACAGGGAGGGTGTAAAGCTGGCCACTGATGTCAGTGCCTCTCCATGGCATTTGTACTGAGGGTTTAATCATTCATTATTCATTGTAAGAGTCTAATATGTGTGCAGTAGGGGGATATTAATGGGGTGCAACTTGGGGTATGCATAGGTTTTACCTATGAATATATATATATATATATATATATATATATATATATATATAGTTGATATAATCATTTTGTTTGAAAACACATTAAGACCTAGTTATAAATAATTCTACATGTATGTATATATTAAGACTTAGTCATAAACAATTCTACATATATGTATATTCATGTATTGATGAACTCTAATGGTACCACTTTGAGAAATCATTTGATGATTTTTTTTGACATGTGGTGAAATATAGTATGTCATCAAGATTCAAAATAAATGATAATAAATAGAATGAACCAACCACCTGCATATGTTTTGTTTTTGTTTTCTCTCTGCTATGATGGGTTTTCTGGAAAAGGGTTAACTATGCATGTCTGCTCTTCCAGTCTGTTAGGGAGCTGTGACAGTCTGTTAGTTTGAATCCTGGTGCTGCTACTTTCTCTCACCTGAAGTAAGGAATAGTGTGCATCTGCTGGGTATGTCTGTAATGCATGACTACGTGTGACTGTAGGTTATTAATGTAGGTGCCTAGGAGGCACAGGAGTTGCAGAGGGAAACTGAATGTAGTAAGATTACATTCTGAAATAACTTTAATAATCTCCATTTGCAACTGAATTTATGGTTGAAAGTCTGCTGTGCTATGTTAGATTACTGTGGTGTTTCCAAATGCTTCCCTCTGCCACAATGGCTGCCATATCAGCTTGTAATCTTAGGCTAGGAATAATATACGTTAGAGTTAAAGGGGGATCTTCCTCTGTAGGTTGAAGAAGAGTAGGAACAAGAAAGAAGGAAAAACAGACTCAAGCATCTTTGTTTCTGATATTGTTGTGGGTCTCCTTGTGGTATCACAAGGTATCTTGGGGTATCACATTGGCATAAGGTACATATTAGGATAATGAGCTAGTGCTGTGCTTTTTTGAGGTGTGTGTGTGTGTGTGTGTGTGTGTGTGTGTGTGTATGTGTGTGTGTGTGTGTGTGTGTGTGAGAGAGAGAGAGAGAGAGAGAGAGAGAGAGAGAGAGAGAGAGAGAGAGAGAGAGAGAGAGGAGAGAGAGAGGAGCATGTGCTCTCTCTAATAGGAGTCAGATGGGTGGTATAATGAAGAGAATTGGGAAAACATTGAACACAGCTAAGGCATAACACTGTGCTGGTAAATGGGGGAAAATCATCCATGATTTGCAGTGTTTGTTAATTGCATGGACTAGTGCTTGCTGTTTTCATAGCGTATTAATGATGGTTGTGGAGGTGTGGCAAAAGGAGGCTAAGGCAATAGAAGAAGGATATACAGAAAAACCAGGTCCTGTCAGCCTGGAGGGGCAGAAAGGGCCTGGGGAAACCTATCATTCTGCCAGAGGCTCAGAGTCAAGGTGAAGATGGCACAGTGGTCATCGTCTCAGAGACGGAAACACAAGACCACAAACTCCAGTAGTGAGTGGAGCATGTTGGCTTCAAGTGTGTGTACCCCTTCATCCTTTACCCCTTAGTCATTTCCTAGTCAGATTTATCCCACAAATATCAGAGATAACCACACTGAAAGGAAAATGATTGATTTATGCTCACAGCACATGGTCCCTCAGCCATCCATATTACTTTGGGTTTGAGGCAGCACACTCCATCACAGCAGGAGTATGTGGCAAAGTGCGGGGATGGGGTGGGGTGGTATTCACTTCATGGTCTGGAAAAAGAGAGAAAGGGGGATACTGCCATTAGGAGTAAACATCCTAACAGCCCCATCAAGGACATGCCCCCAATGATCTAACTTCTCACGCGGCCCCATCTCTTAATTTCCACCACCTTCCAATAACTTCATGAGCAGGATCAAGTCTTTAACAGACAGGCCTTCGGGGACACTTACAGAACCCATAGCCACCATTTTCCCTCCACTGTCACCACTATAGGGAAGAGTTCTGTTTTAGGCAATCACAGCCGTGACTAGGGTGAGAGAATCTTCTTCCCTCATGGAATGGGGATGAAGTAATTCTTTGATATGTCAAGGTGGCATCTGTAGTGGTTTGAACGTGAATGTTCCCTGCAGGCTCAGAGTTTGAACTTGGTCCCGGGTTGATGGCACTCTTTGGGTAGGCTTAAGAGGTGTGGTCTTGTGGAAGGAAGTATGTAGCTGGATTTTTCGTGGGGCCACTAGCTCACAAATAGTGACATGGTGACTTATTATTAATTATGAAAGCTCAGCCTTAGCTTACGTTTATCCTACTAGCTCGTATAACTTAAATTAACCTGTTTCTAATAATCTATCAGGGGGCTTTTTACCTTTCTTTCATTCTGTATGTCTGACTCCCTCCATGTATCCTTGGCTTCTCCCTCTCGCCTAGATTCATCTCCTGCTTCCTCTCTCTCTGCCTGGAAGTCTCGCTTCTACCTCCTGCCTAGCTATTGGCCTTTCAGCTCTTTATTAAATCAATCAGCAATATATCTTCACACACTGTGCAGATACCCCACAACAGAAGTATGTCACCGGAAGCTGGCTTTGTGAGTTCATGGTCTCATTGTTTCTATCTTGCAAGGATAGAATAAAAGACACTGTGAGTACCTGCAGCAAAATGTCCCTGTGAAGCTCAGGAGACCGTGTAGGTTTCGGAGCTTCAGCACTCACTACAGATACAAATCCAAGGACCAAAGAGGAAAAGGTGCTGAAGACGGTAGTCCACAGGGACCACCTCCCAATGGACGGATTCAAAGGGATTCCAAACCTCTGGAGACAGAGCTATTCCTTTTCCTGGGCATGCTTTCCGACTAAGGGAGAGACAGATACACATGTGCCTGGGACAGTTCTGGTGAGGACTATTCTGGACACAGGGGAATGGTCTAGGTGACCTTCCAGGGGTCTCGTACCTAATCTGTGATTCTGTAAGTAATGAGTCAACAGAAAATTGCATTCTGTATCTGCTCGACCATCTGCTGTTTCCCCAACACTGACTGATAAAGGCATGGCTATGTGGGGAGAAGGTGAGCTGTAATTAATTATCTATGGCATTGATGAATTTCTTGTAGGCTATTCCCCTGCTAATCCAGCAATATAGCTGCATCCATCCTTCCTCCCAGTGTTAATGGTCTATTTATGGACTCTGCTTCATAATTAAATGTTTCATTTGCAAGAAAATGATTCCTAGGAAAATCTAAGCTCTCTTTATGTGCCTGCAATCAGCTCGTGCAGACATTACATAAGAGATCTGTCCATGTTGCTCGCTGCTTTTAGCCTTCTGGATAATCTAATGTATTATGTTTCCGGTGTATGTAAATTACTAAATGTAATATTCTTCAGTATGCCTGCTGACTGAAGCCAAATGTATTGTGGGCATAATTTTAATTATTTATATGCTATAAAAATGGAAGAAATCAGAATTACAGAAGCAGGGTTCTAAGAAACCCCTCTGGTTTTCTTTTGGGCAACAGTTTAATGAGATTAAAACTGTAATTGTTTTTCAACTCTTGCTTAATACTTGTTCTGGTCATCTTTTGTCAGCATGTGGCCATGCCCGAGAAGGCATTTAGTGCCAATCCAGAATGCCTGCCTTATTAGAAAAGAGCACACATGAGACGGGAGGGTTCAAGACAGGGCCGCGGCTGGCAGAGCTCAGGGCTCTTTTCTGAACCCTGCCTTTTGTTCTTAGTGCTGGTCCCGGGGAGGCCCTGAGCATTTTTCTACCGAACCAAGAAGACTGTGGGTAGGTAGGCAAAGCCCTGAAGCAGAACTGGCAAAGAACAAAGAGGAGGTACATGTGTATGTGTGTGTGCACGTGTGTGTGTGTGTGTGTGTGTGTGTGTGTGCCTGTGTGCATACCTCAAGTGTAGCAGCATGAAAACAGAATGAGACCCAGCTAGTTTTATTAACTAACTAGAAATATTGGAGGGCAGTTTTGCTTCAAGATAAGATGGAGTTAGGGAAGCTATCTACATGAGTCCACTGTCACAGAAATAGACACTGACCTTATCCTATTGTGACATGGTATAGGGCACAGACATTGGAAGCAAAGTTCTGCTTCTGAGGTCACTTAATGCTTCCATTGGATCATTGCATGCAAGACTTTTGCACGGAGCCTTGGCTTTCTCATCTGGGAAGTGGGGCACGTGCTGCTGCTGCTGGGTTGCGGGGTTATGGGTTAGGAAGGAAATGGTGCTGGTGCACAGGAAAGTGAGTCACAAGCGCAAGGGAAGGTGGAAACAGATCATTTGTTACCACCGCAGCCTGTTCTGAACCCATGAGCCACGCCAGTGATTTGTTTTGTAGCTGATGGGAAGAAGAAATGTATTTTCAGTGTTAATCTGGTTGCCTTGGGAGACTAGCAGACCTTCTTTGAGGTGGAAAAACTGGTCTTCCCTTTGGGACCACATAAGGGGATATTTGGATTCTATAAGACCAGTCTACACCTGATCCTGTTAATGACCTATAATAAAGAAGCAGCGTTAGCATGCCAATACTTCCTGAACTGTTGTTACTTTTATAAAATACAATAACACGTATTATTAAAAACATAAAATAAAAAACTAGAAAGCACAAGTCCTGTGTTTGTTTTGTTATTTAGATTCAATTACCATAAAACTTAACATTTATATTTATCTTGTCATGCTGTGGGAACCAAAGTTTACGGGCTGGTACTACACTGCAGACCTCACTTTAAGGAGCATGGTTGTAGGTAAGGGAAATTTCAAACAAACAAAGAAAACAAACAAAGAAATTGTTTTCTAGAATAGAATTTGAGTTATCACATGTGTTTGGCGGATGGGCTGCTAAATCAACGTGAAACTCAGAGAAGAAGGGATACACCTAAAATGACCTCTTTTGATACACACAGAGAAAAACGGTCTAGGGAAAATGACACTCAGTCAAAGCTCTGTCTTACATGTATGAAGTCTAGTCTGCATAGGGACCAAGAGGAAGGGTCTGTGTCCTTCCCTCTGGGGAGGAACAGACAGCAGAAATGCAGCCACGGGGATCTCAGAGGTGAGCAGGGAGCAGAGAAACTTACAGCCAGAACCTAGGCAGGATGACATCATCCTTCTCTTGAAGAACGTGTGTACACATTCATATTTCTGTATGTATGTGTGCTCATGCGTGTGTGTTTCTGTGTGTGTATGTGAGTACATGTGTGTGCACAAGTGTGTGTGTATGTGTGTTTCTATGCGTGTGTGTGTGTGTGTGTGTGTGTGTGTGTGTGTCTGTGTCTGTGTGTCTGTCTGTCTGTCTGCCTGTGCATGTACATGTAGATGTGTCTATGTCTGTGCCTGTATGTAGGGGGCAGGGAGGTGGTTCTGGATTTTCCATGTTGTGTAAGATGGATGAATTTAAGGTGTGTAGGACAAGAGACCCAGGGTTTGCTGTAGCTTCTGAAGTGAGATCTCTTAGGCACATTTCCCCTCAAGCATCTCCTGTTTATAAAGTTGGAGGTGAAGGGGAAGTCTGGGACTTCTTTCAGTGGGGAGATGTAGTTCCTTTGGAATTTGAGCTGTAAAAGGAATTCCATAGTATCTAATTTACATTTCAAATAACAGTTATTAGCTCTATTGAGAATGTGCTGCACTAGGCCCAACATTTTGCATTGATCATCTCAGATATTATTGTATTCTAGACTTCCTACTACTATTATTACCTTAAAAAAGTTACTTCATCTGAGTCTCATTTCTCATCTATAATACAGATATAAAGCATAGACACTACTTATAATGCTGCTGTAAGTATTAAAAAGATGCCATTTGGAAGACATGTAACTGATAAGGTTTTTAAAAAGCACTAATATTGATAATGATAATAGCACTAACAGCAGCTAACACTGGAAGTACATACCACATACCAAATCCCGAGCTTACTTTGCCTGTATTATTTCCTTCAATGCTGACAATTGCCACGTAAATTATGTGCTATTTTCATCACCCCATTTTGTAGATAAAGAATCTGAGGCTCACAGACGTTGAGGGATTTGCTCATGTCACATTTCCAGTAAACGATGAAGCCAGGTTATAATTAAGCCTGCTTCACTCCAGAGCACTCTTTTTAAAAAAGGCTTTATTTTATTCTTTATTCATGTGCATGTACATGTGAGTGCCCGCGGAGGCCAAATGTGGGCGTCAGAACCCTTGGAGCTGTAGTTACAGGCAGTTGTGGGCTACCTAGCGTGGGCACTGGGAGTCGAGCTCTAGTCCTCTGCAAGAGCAGCAGGAGCTATTACAGGCTGAACCATCTTTACAGCTGCAGGGCACTCTTAACTACACAATACTCTTGCCGCTGAAGGATTATCATAATTGTTACTGTAAATTGTTGTTACAAATATTACAAATTTGTAATAAAAAAAGTGGGTACAGGTAGGTAAATAATTTGCTCAAAGCAGGGAGAGCTGAGATTGAAAGGCAATGGCTTCCTGTGGAGTCAGCCAGTTGTGCGGCTGGGATCGGGTGGCTTCAGTGGCCTCAGCCTGACTTGGCTGAGTGCACCCAGATAGCCATGCCTTCTGTATGACAGATGCGAATGGGAAAGGGTAAGGTTTGTAACCTCTGGCATTCCCGGGAGGAGCCGAGCTCTCTACAGTTGAGTCTGAGTTCTGTGGTTGGACGGCAGACTTGTTGGAGCCCAGAACCCATCCACACCCTGTCTTGATTTACATGGGAAGATTTCCACACTGTTGGCATTCAAAAGGGAAATAGCAAATTTCGGCTGTTCTCTTATTTCCATCAGTAGTCAGTAATTGCAGCTGGGAGGGGTGGAGGCTGGTTAATTAGACAGCAGGTCATTAAAACAAAATAGCCCTTTGAAGCCCAAAGCAACAAGTGGGAAATCATTTTGCAACATTGGTGGGACATTGGGTAGGCTCCAATTCCTTCCTTTGATGCAACTGGACTATTCCTACTCAAGAGTTACTTACACCTTTCAGCACAGTTGAGGCAAACTTAAGGTTGGGCTTGTGGAATGGTGGCAGAAATGGAACTTGGAGAATACAGCACACCGTGGTGGGGGTGCTGGTCTAAGTCCATATTCTACCCACAGGGTAGGGCCCAGGGCACCCGCTGGGCAGCTGCCACCTTCAGTGCACTGAGCCGATCCAGGGAGGTTGGCAGCCACAGCTGGCTGAGAACCCTGTGGCTATCAGTGTTTCCACCTCAGAAGGACACATAGGCCAAGGAAAATGCTTGTTAAAGTCAGTCCGTGTAGCACTCAGCAAGTAACTCATTTAGAATTTAATGTTTCTTTTCACACGGAGCACAGAGACTTGGAAAGCAAGTTCAGTTACTGCCAAGAGGTCACCCTAGTTCTATGCCATATTCACTTTAGGTTTTGGCATCTACAAGATACTCAATAAATGTCTGTTCAATTTCAGTCATCTTTTGTGGTTTTTAAAAAAGTTTGGAAATCCCCCAGTCATCATCTACTAGGTTGTTTAGAGTTTGGCTGAGGCAAAGTGTTGAAATAGTGGGTTACTAAAGACTGATTACTTCCAATTAAACAAATAAAAAACATGTATTGGTCAGGTATTGAGCTAAGGTAGAAAGACACAGAGCTGAGCTGGTAGAAGGCAGAGCAGGACCTCCCCTACTCCCCACTCCTACCCCCAACTCCCATCCCCACCCCACCCCCATTCCTGCCAGTGGGAAGATGTCAGGGCCTGAGGGAGAGAGACTTAAAGAGAACACAACTGAGGTCAGCAGAGCCTTCCCAGGAAGAACCTTGGAGAGGGGTCTGGAGGACCAGTGGAGCCTTTGATAGATGTGGGCATAATGGAGAGTTTTGGATTGAGTAATGTCAAGAGAAAAGGTTTCAATTCATCAATCTCTACTGGCAAATATGCAGTGTGCTAGAATTTCTAGTATAAATTGCCAAATTGCATTTTCTCTTCTTTTGTTCTATTTTTTTTTTGTGTGTGTGAGTGTTTGTGTCAAAACCACAACCTTGCATATGTTAACCAGCCACTGTACTACTGAGTTATATCCCTGGCCCAACAAAAAAGAATTTTGTTAAAAAGCCCAAAACAAATAATCATATGAATATACATTGGATCTATGTCAAAGATTAAAAAAAAACAAAACCTTGTTTTTTATGGAGACAAAAAAGTCAAAAGCTGGTTCAAAAATTTGAGAGATCAAAACATATGTATAATGAATTAATAAACAGAGGGAAGCTGAGAGATGATTACACAGAATTTGTAAATGTTTTAGAACAATAAAGCACTAAACCTCTGGGGCTATCTCTAATTTCTTTTTTACTTTTAGAACATTTTAAAATTAATTCTTTGACAACTTCATACTTATACGCAATGTATTGTGCTCATATCCCACCCCCGCACTCACCCCGCCCACTGTTGTGAGGTATCCACCAGAGAAGACTGCTCAGGCATGGGTTTAAGCCAATAGAAAGTCTTTATTAGCTGGCCAGCAACTACAATGCGTATTTGGTACCCCTATGCCGTCCTGAGTCTTTCTCAGGGTGAGCTTTTAAACACAAAACCACATCGCTGGTTGACACGCCTCAGTTAGCAAGAACAGTTAGCCAGAAGCAAAACCACAGACACCAAAAAGGCAAGGTTAGTAGATTTAGGGACTTTCCCAGAACTACGGATTTGGATGGATTAGGCCTTTGTTCTCATCTGGACAGGTGGTACTGTCTCCGTGCTGGGTTCCAAGGCTTAAATGCACCATGGCGTCAGTTGTTAAGGTCTGGGGAACCTGTTACAACACTCCACCTGGACCTTTTTAACACATCTTCCTTGCACGTTCGGGTCGTCGTCTTCTTGCTCTTCTAGCTGTTCTTGTTCCTCCTTTTCTCTTCTGCCTCTTCCTTTTTTTCTGCTGTTGCCACCGCCGCTGCCTTTTCCTTCTTTGCTCGGGGCCATCTACCAGTGGCCAAACCTCCAAAAGAAAATGCTCCCGCCCGACTTGCTCAGCAGCCACCATCAGTCAATAGCTCATTGGTTAGGGGTAGGGCCACATGAACCCTTCCTCCATCCACCCTGAAATGGTGACGGGCTTTATCTCATGCATGTAACCACAGATGCTATGAATTCTCGAGTGTGGCAGCCATGTCATGCCTAGAAGACTGCGTTTCTCCCCATTTTCCCCCTCCTGGTACTCTTTCCTTCTTTCTGTTCCCCTTCCCACGATGTTCCCGGAGCTTCGTAAAGACTGACATAGACATCCCATTTAGGGCGGAATCTTCAACAGTCACTTATTTTCAGCACTTTGGCCAGTCATGACTTTGTATTAATTGGAACCAACTGTAAGACAAAGCTTCTCTGCTAAGGATTGAAAGCAGCACTAGTAATATATAGATAGGTAAAAACATGAAAGCTCAGAAAGTAATTCGACACCGTGTTCACTGAACAGGACTACAGTGGGAGGTGCCCTGCTGGGTTATATGACGATCCTAGATACGTGTTTTGCCAGATTCATAGTACTAGGCACAACTTTTCTCTCCTAGAACAAACCTCAAATTAGAGGGTTGGTTCTTCACCAGCGCCCTGCATAGCAGTAGAGAAGATAGCCAGCAGGGAGGAAGTAACCAGGTGAGTTCCAGCTTGTTTCTCTATGTCCTGCAACCAAGGTGTGTTGCATTTCCAGCAACAGGGTCTTACCCTCTAGTTATGATAGGTGACCAAGAGCAACAGCAACAGCCTCTTTTGTTTGGGAGGGGGCATTATTTCTGGGGCCTCCTGGCCTGGCCTCTCCAATACTACCAAGGAGGTATCCCATGCCCAGCACTGGTTTGTTTCTTAATAACTCATGTCTTTTTGTGGAAGTATTGCCTCTCCCTATAGGGCACCTCTATTCAAACTCCACCTCTTCCTCTTCCTTTCTAAAAAAAGTTATGTATTTTAATCAGCTTACAAATTGCTGGATAAAGCTGCCTTTTCTACCAGACAGAGAACATTTGTAATTCCGTTGAACAACAACAACAACAAAAAAAAGATTTGCAGTTGGCTAATTTTATATGTTAAACCCAAATTTTAATGTATCTGGGCTTGAATCAATGGTGACTTGTAGATTTATATATACATGGTGATTACAAGACAGAGCTTTATGCTATAATGCTGGATTTGATGATGTTCAAGCTTTAGCAGAAGTGATAAGATCTGTACCAAGGATAGGAAGACTGTGGAAAGTACTGAGTTGACAGAAGAGAGAAAGAAAGCCACATTAGCAGGACTTAGTACTGCTTCAGGAGATGATGAAGATACCGGCCTATAAAGGCAGCGGGTTTACAGAGATGGAGATGGCTATGGGACCTCGTTAAGATAAATTCATTTCATGTGGGCTGAGCGGAATGTTTGCTAATGTGTATGGGGCATCAGCTCTATGTCACATCCTATGATGGAGACTAGCAGGGAGACAAAAGAGACAAAAGAACTATTTTCTATTCCACAAGGAAATGCCAGTGATAAAAATATGCAAAAGATGAAGGGGCCCAAGGTTACATCAGGGAGAGATTCTAGAGACATCTTTAAGAGTCAAGGCCAAAAAAGAGATTCGAGACCTGTGCTCCAGTGTTGACTGAACACCAGAACACCTGGCTAACCTCAAAACCCCAGAGCCTGATTCTTTACTTCAGAGATTCCCACTTAACAGGTCTGTGTGTGATCTGATCTTGTGAAGTTTTCAGTCTCCCCAGGTGCTCCAATGTGCAAAACAGTACATGCATGGGGTAGCAGAAACAACAGACCACTGGCAAAGAATTGTCAGCTGGTCTAGAAGGTGGTGGGAAACAGTACTCCTTAGTTGTTATGGTTATGATGTGGAGAAAGCTGGGAAGAGTGTCTGGCTAGCCACAGTTGGTGGCCTCCATAGTTTGTAGCTGGAGTTTTCTTCAGTCCTGCCCAACACCACGGACCCCGCAACCACTTATAAAATAATCACTCAGAAACTTGTATTAATTAAACTGCTCGGCCATTAGCTCAGGCCTACCATTGACTAGCTCTTACACTTAAACTCAGCCCATTTCTGTTAATCTATATGTAGCCACATGTTCCAGGGCTTTACCTGTTGCTTTTACATGTTGCTCCCTGGATGGCAGGCTGGCAACTCTCCCCCAGCCTTCCTGTTCCCAGAATTCTCTTCTCTGCTTGTCCTGCCTATACTTCCTGCCTGGCTACTGGCCAATCAGCATTTTATTTATCAGTCAATCACAGCAATGCATTCACAGCATAGAGAATGTCCCACAGCAATAATAAGCTTAGTCTTGGAGCACATATAATACGCATTTTCTCCATTGGGAAATTTGGACAATATATATTGTTAAGGATAAAACAAGGACAAAGAATTTGAATGGCCTAGTCCCAGCCTTGAACTTGCAGTGTGGTGTCAGTTTCTTTATATGAAGCATGAATAATTGAACTTGAAGCATTTGCTGTTGTCAGGGTGTTTGTGCCTTGAAAATTCATGTGTTGACTTCAGCGTATGGGGAACAAGGTATTTGGGGGAGGGTTATTAGGTCACGAAATCTCTGCTCTCATTATAAAATTACAGATGGTCCTTGACTGACAAAGAGTTGCAGCTATACAAACCAATTGTTAAAAAATAATGATTTCCCATGCCTAACTGAGCAAGCACCACAGCTTAACTTGTCGTTTTGCAGCAGCGAGAAGACATACAACAGAACTCTCACGTGGGAGGTTTATATTTGGGGAAAAGGGTGGTTGGAAGGTGGAGGCACAAATGCCTTGCTGCCTCTTCAGAGGAGAGGCTGGAAAGAGAGAGGAACAGGCAGAACTTACTTTTAAAGGGGACTTAGCTCATCTGCACAGAGACATAGCACACGTGCACAGACTACGTAGTGATGCAATGGCCCTAGCACCCTGGGTTGGCCAGGTACTTGCCTGAATGTTAGTAAGCCCATGTGTACAGGGGTTGCTCTTAATGGCTGCAGGTAAGGACCCTGGGGGCAGGCCCGCATAATGCCTGAACACTAACATCAAGTACAGAGTACACTGTATAGGTTATCCACCGTCATGACTGTACTTATGAGCTCTGTCAGGGTGTCCAGAATCATGAAAGAATACTCATGGCCTAAGAAAAGGTCAACTCCAAATTTCCAAGGATAATTTGTACTAAATGTATGTTGGAATACCTTGCATTCAAGGTTACAGTTCATGATGTCAGGATAGCTCTGTGGGCTTGGCGTAATATGGAGGACTCCCTTCGCAGCAGGACCCCTTTTCTGCCTTATTTGGATAATGTCTCTAGGCTGGGATGCCTGACCTTCTTTGGAGGATGAGCTTGCACAAAAGCTCCCTGCAAAGACTGTATGACTCAGCACACACACACACACACACACACACACACACACACACACACACACACGTACTTGAATGGTGTACCATTAAGTTGTCTGTCCTAAATCGGCCTGGGGGCTTCAAATAACTGAGCTGTCTCACTGAAGCTGACTCCCGGGATGTTCTTTCTGTCCTCTTCACAGCCACCTAAAACCAGCTCTCTGTTTCTGCCCCCCTTCCCTGAGGGCAGTAGCCAACCACCTGGAGGAAGAAGGAGAACCACAAGCGCACATTGCTTTTGTTCCATGATCAAGTGAATAGAAATGATCGTGTTGAATTATTTTAATTTGGGGACTACCTGTTATAAACTTAAAAAAGAGGCCCAAGGAAGCCCTTTAAATCATATGAGGACACGTAGAAGTCACTATGAGAGGAAGACACTCTCCAGACACCAGATCCATGGCGGCTTTGATCTTGGACTTCTTAGCCCCGCCCCAAACAGTGAATAATGAACATCTATTGTCTATAAAATACCACACCAAAGGTGCTTTGCTGTAGGACTCAATGTGGACCAATATGGCACGTATGCACCCTTTAGTTTAAGACTTGCCAAATTCTGGCCAAGTTGAGGTGCTGTCCAATTGCAATCCCAGCACTCAAGAGTCTGAGGCAGGAGCCTCATGACATTGAGGCTAGCCAAGGCTATACAACAAGAAAACTCTGTCTTTAGAAAGATGGAGGGAGGGAAGGAGAGATATTTGTGACCTTGGTTCAAAGCAACCATTCATGTCCTTTGTCTCCATGATGTTTTCTCATTATTTGGAATAAATACCCTTTTCTCATAAGTGAAGTTTCTATGTATATTTAGGTTTGTTTCCAGACCGTTTATTCTGTACTAGTCACTTATGTGCCTATTCTAATATTAATATTATACTGTTTTTGATAGCTCTGTAGTATATTTTAAGATATGCTAAGACTAAATCATCCTCAATTAGTTTTTCGATTTGGGATTTTCTTACATTTATTTTTCCAGATTGTCTTTAATGAAAATTTCTATTAGATTTTTTAACAATTACAATTGGGTTATTAGATAAATAGGTCTGGCATTCCTCTAAGAGTGAATCTGTTGTCAAAAACGAAATTTATCAAAATTTATTCATTTTTTGTCATCTAATAGCATTAAAGAGTTTCCATCATATAGGTTTTGTACATTTAAAAAAATTAAATTAGATTTTTAGATTTTTAAAATTTGTTTTGGTATTCAGAAGGGAAATTTTTCTCCCATACTATTCTATCTTTACAGAAACTTGATTTTTTTTCTATTCCAGAAGAATATGATAAAGAGTACACAGAAAAAGTGGTGAGACACCGGGGAAAGACTAGGAAAGCTGTGGTAAATCTGGAGGATGGGTCTCATCAAGGAGGCTGACATTGCCAAATGGAGTTATGGACAAGTGGCAGGAGACGGAGGCTGTGTGTTCAAAGCTGCCTGGAAAGCATGCAACTGACCAAAGGCACCCACCTCAGAATTCAGGGGGCTCATGGGGAGATGGACATCTGTGGTTTCATTTATAGTGAGTCTACTACAAACCATAAGCTGATACGTGAGGCAGGAAGGAGTATGTGAGCTTTCTCTAAGGTTATAGATTTGGGAGGGAAGAAGAGGATGGGTTGGCTTTCCTGGGAAGTGAAAACAGTAGATCAACTAGTAGAAATTATTTTTCAAAACTCTTTTCAATTGAGAAGTCGTTGAAATGGTAGAGAGTTGCCCAAAGGACTACAAATCCCATACGTGGCTACAGTCTTGTCTTCCACTCTCTGCTTGGGTCTCACAGCCTTGGTTGCAGCTGTAAACGTTCAGTAGGCAGCGGGGCCAGAGAGCAGCAAGGAGGCCCGTACAACTAACTGGCTTATGTGATGTTGCCATCTCACTGTGGCTCTTTGCCTGGCTAGCGTCCTGCTATAGCGACATGGCACTTGAGTTGGCCATGATGATATCGCAAATATCATTTCATCTGTAAAAGCAATCTTCCTCATAACAGGTTCTGAGGAAAGGTCAGTGAACTGTGAAGAAGGCAGGTGCTTCTGTTGTGGGGTCCAGGTTGTTCTTCTTTGAATGAGGGAGGGACATGGATTTGGAGGCTTGCGGTCAGTTCTTGGTCCTTTAAGACTGGAGAATAGAGATAGAACTTACACATTTGGTAGAAGGGCTTTCGAAACAGTGGAAATGGATTTTAAATTCTAGATGGGTTTTTATCAGATTGCCCAATGAAATAAAAGGCACTTGGTTAAATTTAGATTTCAGATAGGCAGTGGGTAAATTTTATTCACATTTTAATTTGCTAATCCAGGTAACACTACTCTAGTCTTTCTAAGATAAATAACTCATGAATGATGTTCAGCTGGATTTTACTGGTATCCTGGGGAGTGAAATGATTTAGGAAGTCATCCTACATGCTAGGGCTCTCATACACAACCTAGATTCTATTTCCTTGGCATTCTTTGAGAACTATGCTTCTCCTACATATATATCTTCTGTAGTCGATTACTGCCTGGATAAATTAGCTATTAACCCAAGGCGTTTATGTGTTCAGTTTGGGGGCATTTTTCTCTTTGCAGGATTTCCTGTTGGCTTTTCTGTCTCAACATGACCCTCAACCCAATCACTCAATGTACTCTGGGTATAGCCATTTGAAAGTTGACCTCAAATTCCATTTCACATATCCTTTGTTAATACATTGCCAATCATACTTCCCTACCTACAGACCGTGGTGAGCATTTCTAGGGTCTGGGATTTCCCATTGTGTGCACTTCTCCGGGTCTGTCCCCCTCCCCTGGGAGCCTTGATCTTTGAGTTATTTTTTTAAATTATTAACTTTTCATTTATTAAATACCAACCACAGTTTCCCCTCCCACCACCTCTCTCCATTCCCTCCCTCTACCTTCCATCTACCTCCCCCCATCCACTCCTCCCCATTCCCTCCCTCTACCTTCCATCTACCTCCCCCCCATCCACTCCTCCCCATTCCCTCCCTCCACCTTCCATCTACCTCCCCCCCATCCACTCCTCCCCATTCCCTCCCTCTACCTTCCATCTACCTCCCCCCCATCCACTCCTCCCCATTCCCTCCCTCTACCTTCCATCTACCTCCCCCCATCCACTCCTCCCCATTCCCTCCCTCTACCTTCCATCTACCTCCCCCCATCCACTCCTCCCCATTCCCTCCCTCTACCTTCCATCTACCTCCCCCCATCCACTCCTCCTCCATTCTGAAAGGTGCTGGCTTCCCATGGGAACCAACAAAGCATGGCATATCAAGTTGAGGCAGGACCAAGCTCCTCCCCCTGCATCAAGGCAGGGCTAGGCACCCCAGCATGAGGAATAGATTCCCAAAAGCCAGCTCATGTGGCAGGGACAGGTCCTGATCCCACTCCTAGGGGCCCCATCTAAGTTCTTGAGAGTGATTCTTTCATATCCCTGCTCAAGAACCATTTTCTGGACGGTAAGAGCTGCAGAAAGGCATCAATTGGTGAAAGTTGAAACTAGGTAGACTGTAAATAGTCAGTTATGCAGAGGACAACCATATCACTTAGTCCAAGATTTAGGAACACAGGGGAAGACAAAACAGGATGTAGAAGCTAGATGCTGGGAAGGAGCACTGTGAAACACCATCTTCTGGGTGTGACAGGCTTTCCTCATGCTTTTGAACTCGACATCTATGACTGGGTAGTCACCTGCACAAGGTCTGCACAGGATTGGGCCTGTCAACACCTTCAGAGGGGCTGAGAAGGCACCACCCTTCCCCTATGCTTTCTAAGTAGTTAATGGTTGATGGTAGAGGAAGAGACATGTCCTTCAGTGATGTAGTCACTGATAAGGTGTCTTTTCTTTTGTGAACAATGACTCACCCATGTCCTCATAACACTCCTAATGAAACTTACTAGGTCACAAAATACAATACCGAGCAAAACAAAACCTACATGAAAGAAGAAGGGATATTAGTTTGGAAGAGGAAAGGGGTTAGTAGGGAAGAGAGAGGGAGATTCAAATCAGAGAGTAAAAATGACTGAAATATCCCATGTCCTGCATGGCTACAGGGACAGACTTGACTTGGGCAGCAAAGGGATGAAGAAAGGACAAACACACATATAAACACATGGACACACAGAAAATCTGGGGTTGGGTGGACTCGGCTGTCTGATGGAGAAACCACAGCACTCTGGAAACTCGGCATGTTTATTATATACAGTTCAGCAGGGATGGAGGGTTATTACATATTACTGATGGAGTCAGGGTTTATGATATACAGCTGAATGAGGAGGCAGGTTTAACTAATCTGGGCAGTAACAGTCTCTATAGGAGAGCAGTCTCCAGGCTGTAAACATCCTGGGGGAGAACGCTATGGTGAACATTTTCTGCACACACTGTTAACATCTACGCACAGACCCCCGTCCTTGACATAGTGATCTTATGTAAACCACACATTCACTCAGGCCTTCTTTCACACACTCAGGGCTTCTTCTACCCTCCTACCCCCCAAAGAAATACAGTATGTACATGTATAGAAATGTCACAATGAGATCCATTATTACTCATCATTAACATATGCTAATTAAAACATTGAAAAAGAGCCATCTGTTGGCTGATTGGTTCTGGTGAATACTACTGAAACTCCCTTTATTCATATACTAGAATAGTTGCTTTAGGCCTGAGGTTTCTGTGATGGAAAGTTCCAGAAAGACACAGGATCCTGCTCTCACTTATTAGTCTCTCTTTCCTGCTGCAGCAAACTTTTTGCATTTGAAGTTGGGGGAGGTTTGGTTGACAGATGACTCTCCAACCCTCTAGAGTGCTGTAGTGGGGAGGGGGCCCAATATATGCTGATGATGGACCTGAATTGAGGAGTATACTCTTCAGGCCATCAAATTCCAGGTTTCTAGTCTCAAATATGTAGTTTTTTTGAAATTGCCATTTGTGCATACAGGACTTGTTCAACAGAATAATCTTGATTGCTCTATTTGAGAATATTTACATATGATAGCATTGTCAGGAGTGAACAAAAGAATGTGACACCACATAATGTTACTATTCCATCATATTATTAATAAAAATAGCTGGAAGTTACAATCACAAGTAGTAACAACAATAATGCAAGGTGTCTACTATGTTTCAGATGGTTTATGTACATTTTCTCTAATACAATATTAACAGTTTTTTTTTTTTTTACATTTTACAAATGAGAAAATAGAGTCAAGAATGATTCATCCATGGATTAAAAACTAGTTAAGTGGGGCTAGAGAGATGGCTCAGTGGTTAAGGGCACTGGCTGTTCTTCCAGAAGCTTTGATTTCCAGTACCCACATGGTGACTTACAACTATCCGTAACTCCAGTTCCAGGGACTCTGACACCCTCTTTTGCCCTCCAAGGGCACCAGGGATGCACATAGTGCGTTAATACACATGCAGGCAAAAAGAAAGTCCATATTCATAAAATGATAAGTGAGTTAACCAAAACTGAATAAGCATTCTAGTTTACCCAGCACATCATGTCTCATTCTTCTTGCTGGTTTCGGGGGGGATATTTTGCTTTGTCATTAAAGAGTTAAAGATCTGATTGAGGGCCAAAATGAAGGCCAAATAGTAGCCTGGCGTCCATAGCCAAAGGGCACACAACTGATGGGATCATCTGCCTGCCACAGCCAATGGCAAAAAGGCAGTATGTGTACACGCGTACGTAGGTCCTGGGGTCTGTAATGTGATATGGCTGCCCAGCCAGGCTTTTCTGAAACCAGACTCTGCCTTGACCTGAGTTAATTACTCTGTAGTTATTCACACAACTGCATTCCTGCTGTCAGAGTTGCTAGGATGCATGTCAAGGCTGCCAGTGAACACAGAACAGAGCGGATCCTGGTGAGCTCACCCTGGACCTGGGCAGGATGTCCTGTCAAAAGATGCTCATGTGATGAGCCTCCTGGGCTCCCTGGCACATCTGACTTTCCAGCTTTGGTCTTAACAAGTTTTTCTTCTGGGACATCCTGGAGCTAGAAATCTCTCACAGGGATCACACACATGCTGGCACCCTGCTGTAGCCACCCCCCTCCCCTTTCTGGCTTGATAGCAATCTAGCCCTCTCAGTTGGAGCTCATTACCTGGGAGCTGTCCAGAGAAAATGATGAAAACTCACTAGGGTGTAGCTATTATGGTCAATTAGCAGCAGTCCTTTAAATGAGAGTTGGCAAGCCTGGGAGCCAAGGAGTATCATTTCCGAGGCACTTTGGGTTCATTGTTTTCCACCTCCCTTCTCTTAATCTACCTTGGCTCCTTCCTTTGTTTTCCCGTTGGAACTCACCGGAGTCTGAAAGGATGTGGAACCCAGGGGCTTTTGATGGACAGTGTTCTGACTCATAGCACAAGTGTGGTGGGGATGGAGGGTACTTCAGTCTCAAGGTAGGTGAGCTTCTTTAACTTGTAGGGATAGGAGGCTTGACTTGGGTAAGAGCCAGTGAGGGGAAACACTGGAGAGGTAAGCATTTCACTAGAAGCCTAGCAGGGCCCACCTGGTTCCTCCAGGTCTTCTCTGGGAGAAACTGCCTTCCTCTGCACAGACTCTGAGCATCCCATACATAGAGAGGAGAGGCTTCCTTTTAATAGATAATTCTATTGAGGCCTTCCCAGGTACTTGCTGGAAGCTTTCAGGCTCAGAACACCCCTGTCTTGGTTAGGGTTACTATTGTTGTGATGAAACACCATGACCAAAGCATCTTGGGGAGGAAAAGGTTATTTGGCTTATACTTCCACATCATTGTTTAGCACTGAAGGAAGTCAGGACAGAAACTCAAAACTGGACAGGAACCTGGAGACGGGAGCTGACGCAGAGGCTGTGGAGAGTGCTTGCTGGCTTACTCCTCATGGCTTGCTCATTCGGCTTTCTTATAGAACCCAGGACACCAGCCCAGGGATGGCACCACACACAATGGCCTGGGCCCTCCCCCATTAATTACTAATTAGGAAAATATCCCATAGCCAGATCTTATAGAGGCATTTTTCCTCAATGGAGGTTCTCTACTTTCAGATGACTCTAGCTTGTGTCAAGTTGACATGAAACAGGCCAGTACAATCCCCAAAGTAGTTGTGTCCACTTGGGATAGGCTTTATTCTAGGTGGTTTTTCTGAGAAATTCCAGTGTTTACAGGATGGAAACTCCTCTAGACTTTTGGGTAGTACCCACTTCTTCCTAAAGGCTAGTGCTTTCAATACTAAAACTTTAGGCCGGTGGCTTAAGATATGTGGTCCCTGTACCTGCAGCATGGGCATCTCTGGGACCACATGAGAAAAAGAACTTCTATGGCCCCTTTACTGGAAGGCAGAAGCCTGAGAGTCAGGGCTGATATTCTGCTCTAGCAAGATCTTCTTGGAGATCCTATGCTGAGATATACTGCTCAAAATGTGCTCTATGAGCATCTCTTGAGAGATAAAAAAGATGAAAGACTCAGATCCAGGTCCGAGATCTGCTAATGGGACATATTGTCACAAGTGGCTTGACTGTGTGGCTAAAGCTTGGAAGTGTTAACTGAGACATCAGGTAAGACTTACTGAGTGCTGGGCTCCACCCTAGAACCATTCAAATCAGAATTCCTGGGATGATGCCCATGCATTGGTGTTTACAGATGCTTTCTTGGTGGTTGTAATATGTAGCTAACACTGGGGGTGATGGCTGTGAACCACGATAGGTTCTAGAACCACAGGGTACTATGTCTGTTAACAAACAAAACAACTGGTGATGTGGGCAGTGCCTGCTAATGTCCTTATTCAGGGTGTCTAACCTTCGGATATGGTGATGTGATGCTGTCATTCATGAAGTTCACACTTGAATATTGTGCAGTGGAGTCACACACACAAAATCACAAAAGTATCTAATAATGTTTTCAGCTAATTTTTGATTCTGTTTTGGGTATCTAGTTAATCATAGCTATCCTTGCTACATGCAGTTTGTGAGCTATGGGCAAGATAAACTTGGGAATTACTAATTCTAATAATCCTTGGAGATTATAGGAAGGAGTGCGGATTGGTGTGAGCAACTATGCACCTCAGAAGTAGCATATTAATGTAGCTGAAGTTTTCCTGTGCCCACCCGGCTCCTGCATCCTCATGGTCCTGCAGCCACTCAGACCCAAATGAACACACAGAGGCTTATATTAATTACAACTGCTCAGCCATTAGCTCAGGCTTCCTACTGACTAGCTCTTACTAGCCTATTTTTGTTAATCTATATGTCGTCATGTTTTTCATGGCTTTATCTGTGTGCCATTACAAGCTGCTCCCTGGATGGCAGGCTGGCATCTCCTGACTCAGCCTTCCTGTTCCCGGAATTCTCCTTCAGTCTGCTTATCCCACCTATACTTCCTGCCTGACTACTGCCCAATCAGCTTTTGATTTATCAACCAATCAGAGCAACACATTCACAGCATACAGAACATCTCACAGCATATTAACATGAATTTTTGTTAATTTCTATGATGTGTGTTGTGACAGCAGAGGCATGGCAACATACTGTAGAGAACCTGAGTGAGGTTATTACTACAATGTAAATAGCATACCTGTGGTGATGGCGTGAGTTAGGAGGAAAGAAGCCATTGCAAATCTCAAATTCTGGGACTGACAGAGGGAGAACATTGAATATTTGATGAGTTCAATATTCAAATCCCTAACCTCAAATACTCTCTAGATTACTATTGTCACTTATGCTTATTGAACATTCTTGCCTTTTAGAGGTTGTTATCTGATGATTTCATTATGCAACTGATTGGACACTAAATCAAGTTTCGTCTCTGGTGATAAGTAGAGGCCTAGAAAATTTGGGACTTCCTTAGCAATATTTAAGAAAATAGTCATGATTGGAGAGGTATTTCTTCACATCGATTGGAAAGACATAGACTTCTCAGTTCCACTTCATTCATTTATTGTTTGTGTTGAGGGTGGGGTGGGTGGAGCACATGCCGTGGAGTGCAGATGGATGTCAGCGGACAACTTGTGGAAGTCGGTCTTCTCCTCCGTATAGTTTCTAGAGACCTAAGCCAGGTGGTCAGGCTTGGCCACAAGCTCTTTTGCCAGCTGAGCCATCTCTCTGGCCCCGTTTCTCACTCATGATGAGCAATGCATCTTGTGAATGGGAGGCACTCAGCTCCCTGCTTGAAGGGGCACCTGGTGTTTCCACCAGTGCTGTGGCTTCCTTGGGTCTTGCAGCTTGGAACATGGGGCTTCCTGGGAGAATCCCCAGAAGACTCTAAGAGAGGAACTGTTCAGCTAATTACAAAGCCCAACAACTGTTGTGTGTCTGGCTTGTGTGCCAGCACTCCCTCTCACACAAGTGTTCATCCCGGTGCTGCATGAACATATTGTAATTATGTTAATTATGCTGGCTGGGCAGCCTCAGGCCAGGAGGGAGGAGCACCCTCTCCCTGGTTGTTTCTCTTTCCTGGAGCAGTTGTTAGTCTGAGCCTGCAGACAGTCAGTGAGAAGACCCTGGGGTAGGGAAGTCTGCGCAGAAGTTCCTATCCACAGAACTGCCAGAACCACTTGCTTTATAGGGGAGGAGGTGACAGAGACTGTTGCTAAGGCTGTGCAAAGGGATTTCTTGCTGAATTCGATGGGGGACTATTCAGGACTGGCTTTTGCCAGATTGTGGAAGTGGCAAATTAAGGTATGGTGTCCTTATTCATCCTCCACATTTTATCCCCTCTTTGCTGCCTTGAAAGGACCTTTAAGCCCACAGGATTCTCCTTCTGGTTTGGACTTTGCTGTCTGTCAGTCATGCTAATCATACAGAAGATTATGGATAGAGACACAGTTATAGATATAGACAAAGACACAAACATCTAAAATGTAGGTGACATAAACATAATGGACATTTGATGGCTAAAGACAATGTGGCATAAAAGAGCATATTTATGAACCGGAGATCATGCATCAACAGATATTTGTGGTCAAAGAGGTCTATGCTTGTTATATGGTGTGAGTATAACAAGCATTATTATCAGTTAACCCAAGATGAATCTTTTTAGAGAAAAACTGGTTGTTTTGTGAAACAATGCAATCAGTTGTTAAAGACAAAAATAGATCACAAGGACGTTTCTACAACTGGATAGTAGTGAATATAAAAGTGATTAGGAAATGGGAAAATTTTTTATTGTGTTGAGAGCAAAAAAGATAGAACATAGGAAAAAGGAGAGGAGAAACTGGTGGATATAATCTGATGGAATTTTAATGATATTGGTAATGTGTACTGAATTGACTAGGTTATTTGTGTTTCTTATAACACTATCCATCTTCATGACATCTTCAGTAATGGGTGCTTTCATGGTCTTTACCAATGAGCAAGGTTCCATGAATGTAAGCATCATCCAGAGAAAGAAGCCAAGTCTCATATCTGAATTGATGCAACCTGAAAAGAAATAGTTAACCAGAGATGTCAATGACCTGGCTGCCCTTTGGGTCTTCATATGAATGTTTTCCACACCTGTATGGTCTAAGACATTTTAACCATATTTCATAAGGCAGCATGGCCATGTCTCTGTTTTAGATCACACTGGAGTAGCAGCTAACAAGGTTAAGTCTTGTTTACACCTGTCTGTCACTGGTTAGTTAGAGCTGTGCAAGTTTGATTTTCCACCTGGGTTCAGTCTGGGGTTGCTGTTGGTGGTCTTGAATCTAGTTGCCAGGAAGACCATGGGAGGAGCACTTTCTTCTCCTGAGTATCATGAAGTTCTTTAGAGATGCAAAACACCCAGGGAAATGTAATTCCTTGTTTGGTATCAGCCATGAAACTCAAGATCCAGAGCAAAACTTCCCATTCTTAACTAGATTGCTTTGTGGCATAAGAAATCTCTGAAGACTACATTACAAGTTTTTAGTTCTATTTATACAGCTATCAGTCAATAACCAGCTTTAAGTGGAGATTGCTCAAAACAATGTACTGTCCCCTGACCTCAGGTCAGCATATTTTTGGAAAGCATCTATCTTGCAATCTTTAGTATCTCTCTGCATTTTTCTTTCCCCTTTATTTCCTTTGTTTTTTCTTCTTCTTCTTGCTTCTATCTGTCTTCCCTTTCTATGTCCATATGTGTCTTTATTCATGTTTCTACAATCAGACACATCTGCCCTTTATCTTTTACTTCTATGGCTTAATTTTTTAAAATTATCTGATTATATATTTCTAAGTTACAAAACAAATAGATAAATATCAAAGGCATCCATCCTCCCAAGATTGACTCCCAAATACTCACCCATGGTTTAAGCTTTCTTGTCTCATAGAGCTGAAATGGTCCATCACTGAGGGATTGTAAAAACAGTGTTGTGTTCTGACCCATGAAGTAAAATGGGTTTTTCTCATGACCTCATATAGCAGTCTAAGTGAAGGGCAGAATTAATTTCTATCCTATATTGAAATTACTTTGTGTTCTTGGCTTAGTAAACCAAATTGCTAATACTCAGTTACTTCATTAGAATATACTTTTTGGCCATGGACTTTTTTTTTTATTGTTTGCATCCATTTTTAAAACTAGTTAAAAGACAAAAATCAAACGCTCATTCCTTTAGAGAATGGCTTTGGGAAGCAGGTGATACGATTCTGGAGGAGAAGGTTTAAGTATGATTTACATGTTGGTTAGAGTCATAGCATTGGCTCACGCGTACTCCTGAAGCATTAGATAACTGTCCCATTTGCTCTTCCAAAGATTAGATCGATTTAAATAGAGAAAAGCTGCAATGAGTCATTGGTGGCAAGAAAAGAGAAGCATGCCTCTTTTTAATGCAATGTCCATCAGGAGAGGACTAGCCAGGCATTTCCTGCAACAGGACGATCTCTCTGGATTAGAAAGCTGTCCCCTACAGTGTGATCACTGACTTGTTCACATGATTGTATATCAGCCATATAATCACTGACTATATTGATATACAATAGTCTTTCCAACTTCAAAGCCGGGACAAGGAGGAAATTATTTGAAAACAACAGAATCCAGAACATGAGCCGAGAAATCCAGGAGGTTATATAGATAGGGAGTCCTAAGCCACTATCTCTGCCACAAAGAGAGTGTCTCTTTTGCTAACTACCACTCTTTGTGTGGACTAAATATTTTATAGATATTTGCAGAGGGTAGACTGCATGGAAGGACATTGGACAAGGTCCTGTCAAGGTCAGAAATGCTTGCATTAAGAATAGTCTTGCTCAGACTGCTGAGCTCCGAAGAGGCATCTGCTGTGGATGATTGTTTGATAAATAAAACAATGATTGTCCAGTAGCCAGGCAGGAAGTATAGGTGGGACTAACAGAGAGGAGAAAAAGAAAGGACAGGAAGGCAGGGAGAGGAGACACCAACTGCCGTCCAGGGAACATCCCGTAGAGGCAGCAGGGAAAGCCACGGAACACGCGGTGACATATACATAAACGAAATTGGGCTTAGTATAAGAGTAAGAGCTAGACAATGGTAGGCCTGAGCTAACGGCTGAGCAGTTTAAATAATATAAGAGTCGGTGTGTTTATTTTATAAGTGGGCTCCGGAACTGGCAGGGCTTGGTGGGAGCTGGAGAGAAACTCCAGTTCTGGTTGTCCTGCAGAACCATACCACCAGGTACCAGTAAACGGCCTGGAGACTATCTGTTATATGCTTGCCACTTGCATTCTGCAAGCTTCTTAGGGCTCCCGCTGAGACGGCTCAGTACGATCCAATTTTGTTTGCAGTCCTCTCAGATGCTAAAATCCCAGGAAGTGGCAGCCATAGCTCACTGGTTGTAGCTTCTATGGTAACACGTAACATGATGATTGAAAATACCAACTGACAACCAGGCAAATAACCTGGGAAGCTGTATTAATAATATTGCTTTTGTAGTGAATATAAACCAGAGCATTCTATATTAGTAGATGGCCCAGAGATCTGCAAAACATAGATTTGGATTGAGTAAGCCTGGATAGCCTGTATGTGCATGAAGATTTTGCACTCTGCTGAGGATACTAATTTAGAATGTTAATTCATATCAGGCCCAGTGGTCTGAATATGAGGGAAAGTTTTGGAAGTGTCCACTATGGAAATAGTGGTCTGTATGTGGTGTTCCTGTTGCCTTGACCTCCTAGTGAGAATCATACAAGGGCCTTAGGAAAAAGAGGCCTCACTAGGCTCTTTGTGAATATTATTCTCCTTACACCTAGTTTTGTCTGCTTCCCTCATGGAATCTGACAGGCAGCTAATAGCTCATGGAAAATAAAGCCTTATCCAAACTGTCCTTTGAAGGAATTGAAAACCACTGGTTTTCAAAGATTTCTCTCCCATTGCAACTCCCAAATCTGGTCCAGTAAGAGTACTGGACACCAAGTGGCTCCTCAGGTAGTCAGATGAATTTGAGAAAATTCTAGAAGCAATCAGATACCCATATGCTGGCCTTCTCTGAGTAATCACTGGAGATGACGGTTTTAGCTTCAAGAGAGCCATGCAAGCCGGGATAATGAAATGTTCCGTTTTATTACATTCCTTGCCAAAAGGAGGGATTGTATTAGAAGAGGAAAAAGGCAGAGAGGTTTTAGCTTGATTTCTGTGATGCTGATAAGCAGTAATTTTTGCAGAGAGGGTAAAAATGTAATCCAGTGCAATAAAACCATTTTCATAATACCATGGAGTGAGTTATCGCTCCAAGTGAGCCATGTGGCTCCTAATGGCTGCCTAGTCCTCCAGCTCCATCTTTCATGGGTCAGCCGACATTTTTATAGTGCTGACACAAGAGAGAGCATTTATGTGGCTTCCCTTCTCCATCTGTCAACTGTTAGGAGAGTGCCACTACCTCGGAGTCCCTTTTGATCTGGATTTTGTGTCATCACAGCAGGGGATTCTTGGCTGTGCTGGGAGAATGCGGTGGCCCTGGGGACCAGTCACACCAGGTTTTTGGACTGTTAATGGTCAGAAGGATGGAGAATAAGTCATTTTTGCATGAACCAGAGCAAAGCTCCGTTTCTTCTTCTTTATGGCTGGCTAATCAGAACCTTGGTCATGCTGCACTGGGGTGGCTTTCCCAGAACCTTCCAGACTTTACTCAAGTTCTGTTTCCAGAAAGTAGGGCTCTCCCTTACTGTACTTAGTATTTGTCTTACCCTGAAACATTAACCCATGCAATAAATGAGAAAGAAATTCGTATTTTTATGTTGGGCCACCATGCTTCTTTGGTAGTGTCTTTGTGACTTGAGGTAAAATAATTTCACTTTTTCTTCTGAAATGTTGAGCCATATTTTGCCATTCTTTAAACCACAAAAAATTAGATGTGTAACATAAAATTTACATATGAGAGAAAAGAAAAGAGACTGTACAAAGATGTACAAGTGAAGACAGGCTGGGCTATGCTGTGTCATCAAGGAATCCCAAGAGAAAGACAATGTGATTGACACATAGGTGACATGATGCACATAATGGAAGAAATCTGGCTCCACCCACTATTCTGAAGAGATAATCATGGATTTCACTGACTTATGTGTATGTGTGTGTACATCATGGTGATAACAAGAACATGGGATCTCATTAATTAAATTCTGTTCTCCATAGAACCACTTTCAAAGAGGCTACATGGAAAGCATAGGTGAGAGGTGGCTGGGTCTGACTCAGGGTTGAGAGGCATGCACAACTATGCTTGGAGCTTTGCAGGCAGTTGGTATACAGGGCATTCCCTGGGGAGTTTTAATCCACTCACTTTCCTAAGACGTGCTGTGTTTTATCTTCTTACTGGTAAGAAGACAACATGAGCTAGAGGAAAGCAGAATTTTGAGCTTGGCTTGCTGTTGTGGGGTCTCCTGAGCTCAATGTTCTTTCTGGCACAGCTCGGAACTCTATCTGTCATGGCAGGGAGGTAGCAAGGGCTGAGCCGCTGCGTTTGGTTAATAGGGTCATAGTAACGGTTGTAACTTACTTTCCTTTGCTATGTACCATGTCAGCCCTACTTGCATTATGTCTAATCCTGATGAAGTCTTGAAAGAAAGATGGACTTACCTCCATTTGTCAGATGTGACAATAGGAAGTAAGGTGGGACTCTGACCCTCAACTGTGGAACGCCACAACTCTAAACCAATATACTTCTACCATGATAGATGCTGAATCACTTTTGTTGTGTGAATGCAACCTTCTGCTTGCGAGGGGGTGGGCTGCAAAATAATGGAAACTCAAAAGCATGTTAAGAATATATGTGTTGGTAGTTATGTATCATCACTGATTTGGTACCTAGTTCTTGTGAGCTCTGCCCAACTTCTGTCAGAGGGATGAAGGTGGGTGGGTGGGGATTGGCTATCATCTTTGTGGAGAAATGGGCTCTGAATGTGGAGGACAGTTCTCTTTTTTATCAATCTCTTGCACCTCTATTTCAGCTTTCCCCTTTATACCCACAGGCCCGTGTAAAGAGGCACCTTTAAGTCCTCAAGACCAGAGAAATTTTCTATTTTCCTGTGATGAAATTCCTGACCCTGTATATAGCAATACTGGATGTATGTTTAATTGATCTATTGATTGACATAATGCTTCAACCTGTTTATAGTTGGAAAGCCAGGGTGCTTTGGAGGTGAGAGAGACTGGTTACAAATGCCTTTATAGACCACTTTGTAGAAAGTACCATCTAAACAGCTACAAAACCTGAATCACAAGCTAGAAAATTAGAGTTTGAGAGAAAGAAGTCTGTGCACAAATACAAATTGCACAAACAGCAGATTAGAATCTGATTGTAGAGCAACCACGTCTCCGAGGGAGCTGAGTGCCTTTTGGTGCTTTTTGCTCCTGAGGCACTCATTCAGTGTTAGTTTAAGGTGGTAATAACGCAAACCCCAATGCTGGGATGGCCATTGATCAAAGAAATGAGCTGGCAGCTTCTAGACAGATCACAAAATGAAATACCTCAAATCGACCCGCTCAAGAACATTTTTCACATTCTATCCATCCCCTCTGAGCCATTCAGAGAGCAAAGTAAAAGAAATTAGAAATTTGAAATTGCTGCTTGTTCATAGTGGCCACTTCGGGACACTGACGAGCTGCAGTCCATCTAGGCTTCCCTCTTAGAGAGTTAGCAGGGACCACATGTGAGTGTAAACACATCCGGGGCAGCTCCAGTCCCTCTTGTTCTCCTTTAATTTTCATAGCAAAACCGGCAGGGAGCAGGTATTATCCTTATCTTATAGATAAGGATACCGAGGCTCAGAGAGGGAAATGAACTATCTGAAGTCACACAGCTAGGGGCTGAAAGCTGCGCACTTAGCTACAGCATCAACTGCCCTTTTGTTTTCCAAACATCTCTCCTTAAAAGAGAGAAATGCTCCTTTTCAAAGTGGAATTTGAAGACAGTGCATTAGGTTGTGACCCATTAAGTGGTGTATCCTTCTGTTTTTCAGACAGGAAGCATACAAATAACTTTCCATTTCTGTTTTGTAGCAATTTCAAATAAGGAAAGCACAGACTAACAGCTGGATGTGTTCTGTAGGAGAATGCCTTTCCCTTCCCAAGTTTGTTGCAACAATGCCATGGTACAATTACAAGTTTTTTGGAGGTTGGGCTGCCAGTATCCTGGATGGCCAAGAGAAAGGCAATCCAGCAGGTGGGCCTGAAGAGAGCGGACAAGGAGAGGGAGAAAGGAAGATGGATTTGGTTTCCCCAGTTTTAACTACAACCACTTCAAGAGCATCCCAGTATGGGGTGAAAACATTTGACTGATGCTTTGAGACTGAGGCTAAACAGAGATAAGGACAGTTAATTGTGTAAGAACGAGTGAGGCTGTCGAGAGGCAGAGTGGAGGGTGGGAACAAACTGAAGGGAGACGCCCATCAAAGGGAGATGCCCATTAAAGGAAGAGGAATCTATTAGAAAAACAAAGTGGTCCAACCTGGGACAGGAGGAAATTGTGCAGGATAAATATTCAAAGACTCTTCTACATTGCTAGATTGCTAAATGCAGTATCTACCAACTTTGGGGAAAACATTCAGGTGCCAAGAGACCTCCTCCTCAGTCCATAATTGGGTATTCATAGGCTCCATCAGAAAGATATGGGTAGTCATGGTAAATTTATTCATAAAAAGTCAACAGTAGAATAATCATTGTTGTGTATGTATATACCACACAAGTATAATGGTAGATATATGTCAACTGAAAATGAGCAGCATAGGGGTTGGAGGCCCCTGTTCTTGCAGAAGACTGTTTTTGCAAAAGACTAACCTGAGTTCTGTTCCCTGCATCCATGCTGGACAGCCTTATAAACACCTGTAACTCCAGCTCCAGGGATCCAATGCCTCTGACCTCTGTGTGCACCTGAGCTCTTGTACGTACATCCCCCTCCCCGATATTCATCATTAAAAATAAATATAAAAAATTAAAAGATGAACAGTACACATGTAGTAATATAGATTATTCTTAAAGACATAATGTTGAGTGAAAAACTTGAAAAAAGGTACTATAGACACAGCAAAACATGATGATGATGTGGTCCCTTTCTTTCAGAGACTTCTGGGATTTTAGTCTTCCCTTACAGTCTCTAAAAAGATCCATCCTGCCAGCTGCTTTGGAAGGTTTTTTTTTTTTTTCTTTCCATTTTGATTCCTTCTAGTATGGAATCAGTTTCTGTCACCTGGTTTACGGTTCCCTTTGCTCCTTGACCCAGTGAGTGAACACACATGTTGATGTCGCCAAAAAGTGACATAATTATTTGACATAATAAAGACTTAATTCTGGATCTTTGGATCAGGCTGGGCCCTGCTCTCCCAAGATTAGCCAGCTTCCTTGGTTACATGCTAAGACTTGTTCTTGGTATTTGCTTATTTAGATTCATATTTGGGTCAAATCAGTCTTTTCAGGTAAAAGATTTCATATAAAATGCACAAAACAAAACAAAAAACCAAAACAATTTCCTGGTGAAAGGTTTTCTTGGTGTCTTTGAGATGAATTTCATCAGTGTTTGCTTTAGGTAAGCACAAGGAATAAGAAATTCTACTTTGAGTATCCTGTTTGCTGTGGCTTGATGATGAGCATGTTTATAGAGAGCAACATAAAGTCCCTTCCTCTTATGAGGAGACACCAGAGCTGCTGTTCTTTTCTTGGTTCTTATAGGACAAAGATTCCACAGGGTTAATGAAGGCCAGCTATCATGAGACAAAGACTGAGCCAGCTGTGTGTCCTAGTTAATGATTCAAGATGAACAATTAGATGGTTAACAAGGTGGTGGTGGGGGGAAGTCACTTCATGCAGCAGGAGAGGGAGACACTCAAGAACCAGGGAGTTGGGAGAATGAACATCTGGACAGGAACAGGTGGTAAAGTCCACAACAGGGGTGGAGAAACTGGGCAGGATGGTGGTGGTGATGAGAAGTTAACAGTAGAGACCCGAGGAATAAGAACAGCAAAGCCCGTGAAAGCTTAGTGGAAAAGGAGGAGTCTGAGCTGAGCAGAGGTGAACATTCAGGCAGCATCCTCCTGCTACAGGACTTTTGGGGGGCAAATTGAGTCCAGTATCAGAAGAAAGCACGCTCCTTTTACTAGTAGAAGCAACCGCATACTCCCGGACAGCTGCGAAGTTTGTGTTGAGATAGATGTAAGCATCCAGGATGTTAAGTTGTTTATTCTTCAACCATTTGTGCTAATGGGATCAATTCTGGGGAAGTACTGAGTGTGTGTTTGGGGTGGGGGAAGGAGAGAGAGATGTAGGGATAGAAAGAGAGAAGAAGAGGGGTAGAGAGAGGGAAGGAAAGAGACAGAGAGGTCAACGTTAGGTGGCTCCCTTCATTTCCCCCCCCCTTTTTTGAGGCAAGGTCTCTCACTGAACTCGGAGTTCACAGATTAGCTAGGAACTCATGGGATCCTCCTGTCTTTACCTCCCAGCTTGGTTTTTTTATACAGGTGCTGGAGGTCTAAACATAGATCCTCACGTTAGTACAGCAAGCAGTTTGCCCCCTGAGCCATCTCCCTGGCTCCAGAAGTACATCTCCCAGAAGTACACTCTTTCTTATATGATTATTATTTTACTTTCTGTTGGGAATTTTTTTATTAGTTAAATTTTTTTCATTTGTTTTACATACTGATCACAGTTTCCCCTTTCTCCTCTCCTCCTATCCCCTCCCCCTGCCTCCCATCTACCCTCCTCCTCCACTCCTCTTCTGTTGTCTCCATTTAGAAAGGGGCAGGCAGGCCTCCCATGGGTGTGACCATAGCATGGCACATCAAGTTGAGGCAGGACTGATTCCCCCTCCCGCCCCATCAATGTTGGACAAGGTAATCCAGCATGGGAAACAGGTTCCCAAAAGCCAGCTAAGTGCGCTGCCAGGGACAGGCCATGATCTCACTGCTAGGAGCCTCACAGTCAGATCAAGCTACACAACTGTCTCACACATGCAGAGGGCCCAGGATGGTCCCACGCAGGCTCCCTAAGTCCAGAGTCTATGATCTTCCATGAGCTCAGGTGAGCTGTCTCTGTGGGTTCCGGGAATTTTTTTTTAAGAAATGTAAGAAACTGAAGAACACATTGTGAGTCTCAAGTTTATTATTCAGTTCTAATAATAACCAAGAGCTTGTTATTCTTTTTATATACACAGACACATATATTACACCCACCTTCACATAATATATGGGTATTTGTATGTGTGCATACATGATATGGTGTTGGGGTCCACATAGGTTTCCTAGTGAGATCTGAGCTTGCTTTACATAGCAGAACTGCATAAGGGGATGGATTGACCACTTGCATGGGAGTCTGCACTTGGCTGTGCTAGGGGGGAGCTCTTTTGCTCTACCCCTTGGCATTTCTAGAAAAAGCCCTTTAGCAGAGATAGAAGGGGCTGCTGGGTTTTGACCCAGGCCTTCCCGAGGCTATCCTGTGTTTTTATCTGTCTCTCTCCTCTTTATTTTTATCTAAATATTTCCCACTTCTCCCTGCTCAAGAGTACCCTGGGGAGAAAAGTGGGGGCAGGCCCCCCACACTGTGGTGAACATACAGAGTCAGTTCTTCTTTTCTTATGCACATCCTGGGGACTGAACTCAAGTTGTTATGTCTGGTGACAACCTCTTTTGTTTGAGCCATCTCATCCTAGCTTATTGTTCTTGATTCAAACTCAGCTTTTTGAAGGCAGTCTCCTGACACTTTCCCTGTTTTGGATACTGATTTTCTTTTTGGTAAGGACAAGCTCCACAATATAGGAAAGCAGGCAGCAAAATTTGCTGGGTTTGGCAAAGAGTCATCGGTCTGTCTCAAGGCCTCTGGTTTCTGCTTCACTATCAAAACTAGGCCCTCACTGGGACTCTTCTCAGACATCCTGTTGTTGCCCTGTGTCATGCTGACCCTGCAGCTTTGCATCTTCAGGACCAGCCCCTTCATGTGCTCCAGCAGATCATAGATCATAGCCCTGGTTCTAGGGCTGGGTGGTGGAAGGGTTGGTTAGCCTGCCAGCTGTCCCTCATCCTCAGCACCAGGGTGAGCTCTCCAGCATTGTCCCAGCTAGTTCACCATCTGAAGCAATGAGCAAGGAGCTGGTTCTTCCACTTTCACAACTTCAGGGCCGGCTCATGGCCCATCTACTTCTCTACACCACCCACTGGGGCCAACTGTACTGTGTTGTCCAGGCGAGATGCAGGGGCCACTCTCCCTAGTGCTGCAGCTGATGAGGGGCAGGGACAGCTCTCCCACCTGCCATGAGAGATGAGGGGCGAGGGATGGGGTGGGCATCTCTCCCTGGCCCACGCCACTGTAGGGCATGAGGGGTGAGGCCAGATCTCTCATGCTCGTGTTCTGAGGCTGGCTCACCCGTCTCCCCCAACCCCAACAATGTGCTGCCCAGGTGAGGCGTAAGACCTGCTTTCCCAAGTGCTGCAGCCAGTGAGTAGCTGGGCCAGTTCCGTGCAGCCTTATCCTCTTGACTTTCGGTAGTTATAGGAGCCACGGACATCAACACAGATCGCGGCTGCAGCAGGGCCATAGACCTAGACAAGGGTCTTGGCCCAGGCTCAGGCATCACCGTAGCTCCAGCTGGCAAGCAAGCCACTCACCTCCGCCTGCTCCTCATCGCCTTCACCTCTTCAGATCTATCTCTCTCTATAGTACATGAACCACCCTGTCTCTCTCTCTCTCCCCATCCCATATTTGCTCACCACCGACCGTGTTTTCTCCTCGCTGCCCAGGGCAGGCACTCGGGGCAGGCAGCTCAGTCGGAATGGTGCTGAGGCAGGGTGATGCTTTCTCCTGCTGCCAGGGGCAGGCTGACCACATGGTTTTTAATGGCATGATGTTCGTTTTATCCAGGAAGATTCTCTCAGTCATGATCATTAGGAAATTTCTCCTTGAGTTTACCCATCTCTTTACTTTTCTTTTTTTTAATTAAGAATTTTTTTCATTCATTTTACATACCAATCAAAGATCCCCCTCCTCCTGCCTCCTGCACCCCAAACTCCCTACCCATCTCTTTCTCCACCTTTCTACCCATATATTTAGCCACTCAATCCATCCACTTACTTGATGCTCATTCTTAACAAAGCACCATGTAAATGTTGGTCACACAAGAACAATAAAATCCCCACCCTTAAGAAGTCACAATTTAGTAGGAGAGAACTTAGGCCAATAATTGCAGCCAACATTTACTCAGCACCAACTATAAGCCAGGCGTTGAAAACAGCAGTTTAACCATCAAAGAAAGCCTTGAAGTGTCCTAAAGATGAGGAATGTGATTGCATGGCCAGAAATATTGGACACAAGGGCTAGTTTGACTTTAAGAAGTGCTTACCCTTAAAACCCTGTGTATTCAGCCTCACAAAACCCTGCTCATATGTGCAATTCCTGAAGTCTTTTGTTCATCTCAAGATAAGGTGTGGGAGATGCTTTGAGAGCCACCATTAGATGTCCAGACTGAGAAAACCCTCCTGTGGAGCTACCTTCTCAACAGAGGGATAGCCAGGGACTCTGTCGCTCATTGTACAGGGCATAAGTTCAAACCCCAAGGCAGCCTGGATTCTTGAGAGGGCTTCCTCTTTGATCTTTGTTTTTTTTTTTAAAATTTATTTATTTTTATTTTATATTCATTGGTGTTTTGCCTGCATGTCTGTTCTGACCGATGTGGTGGTATTTTAATGTACTTTCTCTTTTCCATTCCCCTCGGTCTCCTGCCCTCACTTCTCCTCCCAGGATATTCCCAGCTTGAAGGGTTTTCTTGATTATCAGTGAGCGGTGGGTTGACAGCTGTAAAGTGGCAGAGACAATAGAAACATGGAGGGTAAGTAATTTCCCCGAAGTTCCAAAGCTAAGTGCCCAAATTAAATTATAGTTGAATTCAGTTCCTTGTGTACCATACTTCCGTTCTTCTGTTGACATGGTGTTTATTGGATGTGAGATTTTAGTCCAAACAGCAAAGGCTTGGAGCTAGACCTCTTTGCCTGTGAACACGCCTTCTGGTCCTGTCCATTGTCTTATCTGGACCAAGTTAAGCTTCTATAGCCTTGCGTCATCGTTGGCAGAAGGAGGGCGACTCTCCAGCTGTATAGGCTGTCACGAAGAGAGAATGAGGTAAGAGGTGCTCTAGCTTTGTGCCTGGCACACAGAACTTCCGTTAAGTGACTGCCCTTCTCCTGACTCTAATCTCTCTCTCCTCTTTACTGACTTTTGGTTTCTCAAAGGTGTAGGCTTGCATAGAGCAGCCCATAATAAAAGCTTAGGAACTAGCTGACGTATTAAAACATGATTTTAAGTCCGGGAAACCAACCTTTGCTAGCCCTCAGCTTGCCAATTTACTATCCATTTTCTCTTTAATTTGAGAAGTCACATGGACACACTGTGGAACCCTGTTATGCCTCCTTTCCTGATAATCAACTACTCTTCAAAGCTTTCAGTAAGCCAGTCGGTTCTCTGGTCACGATCTTCTGGAGAGTGGAATCTGGCCAGCTTTACTCTCTCCTAGAGATTCACGTGAGTCACCAGTTTCAGGAGCCACTGACTCCTGAGCACTTTATTTTTCTCCAATAGTTAAGTGTCTTATATGGGTTTGCTAGACAAAATGCATGGTATTCAGTTCAACAAGAATTTTAGATGAACTACTAACACATTTTGGGCATAAGTGTATCTCCTACATCATACATAGTGTAAGAATGAGAAGCTAAGGGGTATTCATTGTTTATCTGAATAAGACACTGGATGTCCTGTATCCTTTGTTGGCTATGGCAACCCCAGCCCTGTAATGATGCAAAGTGTAGAAAGAAAAGAGGCTGTCTTCACATACGTATTTTCTGTTACCCTTTGAGACATCTAATAAAAAATATCCCCAGGTTGCTAACTGATATCATCCGAGACTCTGGGGGTTAATTTTCCCACCACACACACTATTTTGGCTAGTTCACCGGTGAAGGCAGATTTCAAGTTGCAATTGCAAAGATTCTTCAACAATTTCTAGGTTTAAAGTGTCTAGGTAACCACCTTTTCATCATTATATGGGGAGATAGGCTGAAGCAAAACCTACCACCTACGACTCCCCTCCACCACTCAACACCAGCTGCCCTTTCCTCCAGTCTCAGTTCTCAGACATCTCTCGTCTGATGTTTTATAATCTGCATGAGACTGAAAAGCTGAACAAATGTTCTGGGCTTAATCGGAAGTCTATTGAATAATAATGAGCCCGGCAGCAGGCTGGTAAAGAAGGCACATCAGACCTACTTAACCATAATGGTCCTACAGAGTAATGAAGACTCAAGTGGTCCTTAGTAGGTATCCAGCTGTGAACCAGAACTCATCTTCCATTCTGATTGCGGAAGGAAATAGGTAATTGATGCGACAGAATGGCCATTATTATTATTATTACCTATTTTTTAAGAATCCAGACACAGCAGTTAGAAGGCTGTCCTTAGTCTCCTTGGAGAATACCAGGTGTGCAGCGTGAGGGTTGGCCTTCTATTACGTCTTCACATGGGAGCACTAATAACTTTTGCATTGAAATAAGTAATGACCACATTTAATAGCCAGTTTGTTTGAGTGTTAACAGCTTGTGAGCCAACAAATGGGTCATTAACAGGTGTTAACGTCTACTTTCTGGTTTAAACAACCCATTCTATCTCTGCCCTGTTTGGATTGAGGGCTTTTGCAAATTATGAGCCAGATTTTCATTTTTTTTCTCGAGGTGGGCATCTCTTATTAATCAGCCAGACAGCTCTGTCTAATAGCTTCTCTTTTTCAGGGTTATTTCTTATCTAGGCCATGGAAACATATTTTTCTTTGAATTAATTTTTTTCTCCTGAAATATGAAGGAATTCTAGGAGAATTTGATTCTGGAAGAAATTAGGTTAAAAAGTCCAGTAGAAAAATCTACCTTGAAACATAAAATTATTTACTATGGAGAAAGAATACAAATGGGTTGAAAATACTGTAGATTTGAGATGGCATTTGTACACACTGAGGAGACGGGAAAAAGATTACTGTCTCAGGGCTAGAAGTGAAGCGTGTGTGATCAGGCCCCCATAGTCCAACAGGTGCTTGTAATACATATGCAGTGAGACTCAGCCCTCTTGAGAAAACCCCTGCTTGTCATCCGCCTTGTGTTCCTCCTTTCTCTTTGATTTTGCCAATCGTGGGACCAAGGATACATTTTCTTCTCAACTTATTCTTGGAGGAATGGGGTTGGGTGATGATGCCATTGCAGGAACTTCCTATAGACAAAAGGAAGTTGTAAAATAAAATCTGAGTTCTGCCCAGGGCAAGCCATTTTCAGCACCATATGTGTGTATGGAGGGTCCCCACATTATATACACACCCTTCTTTCAGTACAGTACTTCCCAAGCTATGTGTCATAAAAAATCCCAATGGTTTGTAAAATACAAATGGTGCATATAAATGCCCAGCCAATGCTGAACTGCTGTGTAAGTTTTAAGTCTGTCATCTGACATTATGTGTTTATCTTATGGAAAAAAATGATGTGTGACACAGTATGAATCTGTACTTAGGTGCTGAGGAGCTCCCCCAAATTTGGGTGTAGCCTTTGATATCTGGGAGTCCTTATGGGTGGAAACTAGCTGGCCACTCCTTGACCTGTCTGTTTTTTGTGATGCCTTCAAAACAGGATGGCCAGAGGCCCCGATTGGTTAAGTATGTGTGCAAGTTGAAGGGGCCTCGCCTGGCTGAGGTGTTGCTGTTTGGGAGAATGGTAAGAACAGGCCGAGTCTTCACACATGGAAGTGATTCAGACAATGGCATCCATGAGGTTCTGTGCACGTTATAAATGTGGAGTTTTAAACACTAGCCATGCAGTCTGTTGGGGTGAAGAGAACGATCTTTAAATGGCATTTCAGAGCACACTGAAGTTTGTCTCACATGCTCTGAGGTTTGCTGGATAGAAAACTCTGGGGTTCCATTCACCTTCTAGTTGACTGTCAATTTTAGTTTGTCACAGGACATGGAATAAAAGAGTACCACTGAACATTGTGACAAGGGTGTGAAATTTCCATGTTTTTATGGGATACTTATTGTGGTTGTTTGAGGGAGAGATGTTCCTCACAGGCTCATGCATTTGAACACTTGGTCCCCAGTTGATGGTACTGTTTAGGGAGGCTAGAGAACTGTGAGGATGTGGAGGTAGTGCGTCACCGGCATCAGGCTCCCCACTTGCTGCTCATTCACTTTCTCGCTCCCTGCATGTGCCATGTTGGACCTTCCCTACCATGATGGACTCTAGTCCCCTGGACCTGAAAACCAAAATAAACTCTTTTGTCTGTAAGTTGATATTGGTCATGATATATCATCACAGAAACAAAAACAACTAATACACTTACCTATTACTTATATTATTTTGAAAATATATGTAAGTTAAAGAAGTAAACCTATGTTAGGAAGACTTGGTCTCTGTGTTTTAATAATTCTTAGAAGTTTACATGGCCATTCTTCTCTCAATATTTTTGAAGTCTCAAGATTTCATTCTCTCACATCAACTGGTATCAGTGGAACATTTACTATTATTGTGCCAGACACTTGACAAAATGAATAGCAAATGTGTTCTGAAGGGTTTGGTGCCTTATACAATGCAGCACGATGAAGTGGGACACACAGGCACTGAGGCATTCTGAAGAGGCACATCTCTGGGGTGCAGACAAAGAGGATCTCATCTGAGCAGAAACCCGAAGGGTTTGTTGAGGGCTGGTATCACAGTCTGAATATGAAATGTGCCTTACAGTGTCATGTGTTGAATACTTGGTCCCCAGATGGGGATACTACCTGAGGGGCTAGTAGAATTGTAGGAGGTGGGGATTTAGCTTGAAGAAGGTCACACATGCTGCTGAGTTCCTTCCTCTCTCTGTTTCCATCTTGTCATGAGGTGAGTAACGCTACATGCTCCCATGCCACAATGATCTGTATCGTTGTGAGCCTAGAATCAATGGAACTAAGAACTGTAGACCAGAGGGCTGGAGAGACGACTCAGTGGCTAATAGCACTGCTGACCTTGCAGTGGACTCGGGTTCAATCCCCAGCACCCATATGGTAACTCCAGAGCAAGTTCCAGGGGAATCCTACACCCTCTTTTGGACTCCACAGGCAGTGCATGCACATGATACACACACACACACACACACACACACACACACACACACACACACACACTTATGAAAAGCACCAGTACACATAAAACAAAAATAAACTATTAAAACCCCCCAAGTTCTATAAATTAAAACCTCCAAACCTGTGAGTGAAAACAATGCCTCCCTCCCTTAAATTGTTTATGTTAAATATTGTCAAATGACAGAAAGTCTGTCATGATTGTGGAGGAAACATGACACTCTAGACAGTAGTCAGCTTTTTACAGAGAGGACCAGATGGTAAGGTTTTGGAAATTTCAGTTTTTAGAAACCAGATGGTCTCAGTCAGAGATCCTCAACTCAGTGATTGTAGTGTTGATGTGTTCTCACAAAGTGTTTTATTTACAAAAACAGGTTGTAGGCCAGATTTTACCTGTGGGACATAGGTTGCTAACCTTGCTGTGACCTTGAAGGGAGGGTAGATATTGGTCAAGTTGAATGTGGTTTGAGGTGAAACTGTATATGTGCACCGAGTGTGGAGGTTTGAAAGTGTTACATAAAACCAAGCTAATGTGAACAATCATGATGGACCAATGGAGAATGTATGATGTGGCAGAAGGTATTTTTAGGAACACAAAGAAGAAAAAAACCTAGGAAAAATATTCTGAAGAATTTCTGGAGGCTGAACTGAGTAATACATACTTTATCTTGAGGGTAAACATAAAAAAATACTATATTATCAAGACTAATCAGGCTATATAGTAGTGGAAGCGAAACCAAATAACGACAGACTACTTACAGAGTCTTTTGATACTATGGCTGGTTATAACACACACGAAGTTGGATGTGAGTGAGTCTGCCCTCCAGGGTGGCAGTGGGTCATCCTTCACATGATGATCTGGTGATCCAGGCACTTCGGTCTTGCAGATATCCATTTCCCTAGTTGTGAGAAGTGGGCATGGGAAGCCAGTCTTACCTCCATATGCCTTGTGGGGAAATTATGGATTTTCTCCCAGTCTCAGCTTTTTGCATCATTCTCTGCCACCACACGGGAAAGTTTAGTGTTTGAGGGCTGTGCCACCCTGTATGTCGGAAGAATGAAGCCAAGGAATGGGAAGGAGGGGCAGGGGTGGGGTGCAATGCAGTTATGCATTATTTTCTGATGGTGAAGGTCCAGGAAGAGCTGAACTAGGGAAAGACAGGGAGATCAGCACAGCATTGCTGGGAATGTCTATCTGAGAGTCAATATAGAGATCTGGGAAGGTAGCTCGGATGGCAAAGTATTTACCTGGCATGCGTGAATCCCTGGGTTCCATCCCCAGTGCTGTATAAACTGTTGTGGTACACAATTATAATTCCAGCACTTGGGAAATAGAGGCAGGAGAATCAGAAGTTCAAAGCCAGCTTCAGTCACATAGTGAGTTCAAGCTCAGCCTGGGCTACATGTCTTAAAAACAATAGCAAAGTTCTGAACTAAGGCAGTAACAAAAGAAGTGAGGATGAATTTGGTTCTTTGTGATATGTAAAAAAATCAAAGACTACTGGATTATAACACAGGAAGTCAAAATGAAGGGAGAAATCATGAAAACTATGATTTTTTTTGGCATATTGATTTTGAAGTATTGGATTGACATCTAGTAGAAGCTTCTATCATAGTCGCACATTGAAATTGAGTCATTCTGGATACAGTAATTGAACAATTAAAGGAAGGTGAGTTACTTAGAGACAAAAATAAAGAAGAGAGTTTGAGGCCACGGAGAGGACCACTGGTAAAGAAGAAAGCAGTTAGCAGAAGAGCATGTTTCATGAAAGGACTGATTTCCGCTAACTCCATCAGGCCACAAGCCTCAAAGGTATCTTAGTTGACATTGCAGAGGACTGAAGGGAATTGAGTGGCATGTTATGGCTGCAGTGCATGCTGCTGCTTAACCATTGGTTTCATGTGGCTCTCCCTTAGGGCTCTAAGTGTCCCACCCCTAACATGCATGCAATTTTGGCTGCAGATGCCCACATCTGCGGCCTACTTGGAGCAACTTTACCAGTAAGTTCAAAAGGGACAAAATACATTTTACCTTCACTCCCATCCAAGCCTGGGATGGCCAGTTGGAAAGGACAGAAACCCAGTCTCCCCCCCACCCCCTAGATAAGGATATTGCTGACAATTTATTTTTAGAATTCCCTGCCAAAATTTTCTTGGCTCCTTCTCTACACTGCCGTGCTTTCTCCAGCCCAACAGCAATGTCTTCATAGAAACTTCTTCCCCCAATCTTCTGGGCTGGGTGAAAGAAATCTTGATGCTAAAGTAACCATTAGTAAACCTTGAGGGCATGGAACACGAGGTGGGGGACACTAGGTATAAGGTTGCAAAGAGTTGAGAATGAGTTGATGATAAGAAGCTAATCCAAGATGCCATAAAATATCCAGTGGAGAAGCTCTGTGGTGAATGATTTAGAATGACAATTATAGAGTCAAATAAAATTGCTTTTTGATTTTAAGACTGGGAAAACTTTGAATGTGCAGATAGTTGAAGGATAAAATGAATGAGAGGATAAAAGTGAACTGAGGTGGTAAGGTAGCTGTGCAGAGGATGGTAGGAAAGGACTCCAGGATGCTCAAAGGTGACAAGGGTAATAAAGGAGGCATGGTATGCCTTTGCACACAGATACAGGTCAGAACAAAAACAATTTGAGGTATAAGAGTAACAAAATGAGTAGTAACAACCATAGCCAGGCCTGGAAAGGTGATAGAAATTTCTCATGTTCAGATCACAAAAAGGCCCAGAAAACTAGTCATGCAACTCTCAAACCGAAAAGCCAAAATCAGGAGGTCTTCTCATGAATTCTGTTATAGCACTTTCTTCATTGTCCCAAGGAGTGGGTCATGTGCAGAGTGAAAGCCACATGAGAGGGAGGAATCTGGACAAGTAAGGACTCTGTGTCAGTGACAGAACAAAGCAGAGTCCTTTGTATTCTCTAAGTGCCACAAGGCAGATGTGGCAGACCAGCAGAAGGAGCTGTGTGTATAGCGTCCTTTGGTACAGGTTACTGTGGGTATTTAGTTCCAAATGTTTTCAAAATGATTGAGCTCTCACCATGATCTCAGTCTGCATTGCCTCCTCCAGAAAGTAAGGGAGCCCTGACTACTTTTTAGATTCGTCTACACTGATCCTGAACTTTCTGCACTGGCCCCAAGAGGAAGACAGGCATCTAAACCCTTAATCCTCTCCTGAACATTGTAAACATCTCAACTGATAAGAGTGGCAGCTTGAAGAGAAAGAAAGGAGAGACAGAGCTAGAGAGAGAGAGAGAGAGGAAGAGAGAGAGAGAGAGAGAGAGAGAGAGAGAGAGAGAGAGAGAGAGAATAAATGCAATTAGCAAACTATTCTAGATGTACAAGTCCCAGTGCAGAAACAGATACACCACCAAAAACCAAGATATGTCTCTCAAATAAAATACTAGTCCCATAATAATGGCATCCCATTAAAATGAAAGAACTGCCAGACAAAGGATTCGGAAGATTGACTGTAGGCATGTCTAAACAACTCCAAGAAGACACGAATATACTCCAAGGGAACAACAACAACAAAGATGAATGAAGTAAGGAAATCAATCCAAGACATGAAAATAAAACTCAGTGAAGAGACAGGATTACTGAAGAAAAACCAGGAGCCAAAGTGTTGCTTGAAAATGAACTCAACCAAATAAAAACTCAACAGAAAGGTGCATCAAAAGTGGATCCTGTAAAAAGTAAAGAATCATGGGTATAAGACAAGCTAGAGAAATTGAGCCATTCAATACAGGTCAATGGTACATTCTAAAAGAATGAATAGAATGTGGGAGAGTTCTGGGACATCATGGAAAGATTCAGCCCTTGGGTTATAGTCCCAGAAGAAGGAGAAGGCCATAGCAAAGGCACAAAGAATATTTTCAATAAAATCACAGGAGAAAATGTTCAAATTAGAGAATGAAATGCGCATCACGGTGCAAGAGACTCACAGGACGCCACAATGATTTGAAAGTATGTATTTGATGTATTTGCTTTCATGCTATTATTACAAACACAAGGCTATGGCCGTGTTTTGAAAGTCCCCTTTGGAAACTTCCTCAAAAGAGTTCAGATGCTGATGGCTTCATTTCTAAGGTAATGGTGTTCAAAGATGAAGCTCTTGGCAAGTGACTGGCTCATGACTTCATCAACAAAATCACCCATGACAGATTGATAATACGGTGGGCTTACTGAGAGATGGCAGAAAGAAACAGGTGGGACATTGCTGAAGGAAGTAGGTAATTAGAGGCATTTCTTTGAAGAGTATCTTGTCACTGACCCTTCATGTCTGCCTCTATTTGCTTAATGTCTGCTACAAGTTAATACTTTTTTTTCTGCTATGTCCTTCTGTTTCTCTACGCCATTTCCATTCTTTCCTGCCAAGAAACAAGGGGCCATCTGACTATAGACTGGACTATTTTAGAATTGTGAGCCCAGGTCAATCTTCCTGCTTTAAACTGTTTATATTTTGTGTCTGTCACAGTCATGAAAATGTCTAACACACAAGCACCCCTAACTGAACTTCATCAATGGAGAGCCCAGCAACTTCTTTAACTCTGCAAGGGCCGAAGGTCAAGGCAGCAAAGGGGTAGAAGGAGCCTAACAAGTTTTTCTAAGTGTCTGGAATTCAACTTAAAACATTAGCCATTAGCTGTTAAAAAGGGGACTTTATTTTTGCAGGACGATTTATGGCCTTTTATATGTTTATTTTTCCTTCACTATTGGACATTCACAGATGTAAGAGCACATGGGTCAGAGACCCCCTTGTCCAGGGACAGGCTACATCTCCCCAGGTTGCCTAGCTTAAGGTGTTCCCGGGTATGGAGTAATGCGGAGATCATTCTCACAATGATCTGTGTTGAGATCCCATCCAGGAGGCAGCCTTACAAAGTTCATCCTCACACTATTCAACTTGGCCTTGCCCTGCTCAGTGAAGCCTGAGGTCACATTTTCACGCCATCTTTCTGTGCTTGTGCTATTAGAAGCCCTCCTAAGGGCTTACCTGGTAGGTGAGGAGCCTTTCTATGTATCCAAGGAGTTAAATAATTGCTTTAACTGATCTAAAACTCAAGGTAATTTAAACTTTATTAAGAATTGAAGGATTCCAAAAGAAAAAAAAGAATTTAAGAATACAGAAGGGTAAGTCTCTGGGCTGGGCCTGATGCTCTCAAGGGCTTCTTGTGGTAGTGGAAGGGAGAGCCAGGTCTGGTGGGATGGGCAGAATTCGATGTGGGGTCTGAGCAATTCCATTTATTAAGACCATCCATATGTGTCATCTGCAATGTGTGCTTAGGCAAATTCAGTTCAAGTGGACATCAATTTATTTTCATTTCCAAGGCAAATGAGTTTGTATGGACAGCGTGCGAGCTCGTTAACTGCTTGGTGAATTTAGCACAGACAGTTTCTGAGAGATTGGAATGCTGAGCGTGATAACACCGAGAAATTACACCATCAATAGTGAGAGGCCTGGGGTAGGGTGAGCTCTGAGTTGCAAGGATTCTAAGGTGACACAAAGAGAAAGACAGCCCTGCTGGTGACTTCCAGTAAGCAATGGAGGTGGACACCAGGAGAATTTGGACAGTTCAAGGCCCTTGAAGAAGTAGTATTCATGAACAGGATACTAAACCCGCTAAAGGAATATGGAAAAATGTGAGGGAATGTTGATTACACCAGGCATGACTTTTTTTTAAAAAAACGAAACTCTTGGATTTTTAGAGGAGAGGTTTTCTTTAAAAAACAATGATAAAATATCTAAAGGGTCTATATGATTGTTTTCAATAGACTTTATATCGAATTGAACATCTTAACCTTCATTTTATAGTAATATTTGTCCTTTATCTAGTGTCACGGTGGACTGTATAAGCATGTAGAAGCAGTTCCTACAGACACCTTTTACGTCTGCATTGAATCATTAACTCTCCCTCCTATCTTCCTATTCTTGTAGACAGAACTGCCAATATGAATTGATATCATAGAGTACCTGTTTGAGGTTTACCTTGTTCCTCAATACATACACCCTCACTGACATTCCTCAATACATGCACACTCACTGACGTTCCTCAATACATGCACCCATGCACACTCACTGACATTCCTCAATACATGCACCCTCACTGATGTTCCTCAATACATGCACACTCACTGACATTCCTCAATACATGCACTCCCACTGACGTTCCTCAATACATGCACTCCCACTGACGTTCCTCAATACATGCACACTCACTGACATTCCTCAATACATGCACACTCACTGACATTCCTCAATACATGCACACTCACTGATGGAGGCACTAATGAGCAATAGACTGGTTGGCAGGGCCTCCTCTGTGCAGGGGAGGGAAAGTGGCATGGGAGGTGGAAGAATTGTGGTTAATCTGAAATATTGAATCGGTGTGCTAAAATTAGCAAGTGTCAATCCCTGTGCCATAAGGCATTCATTAATTGATGGCTGGATCGTCTGTCTCCCATCTTAGGGAAGCACCTCCTGTACTTGATTCTTTGTTTCTGGAACATAATTTGTACATGGATAGAAGTTTCTCTAGGCTTGACAGAGAAATTTCACAGATAACCCAGATCTAAACCAGCCTGGTAGCAGAGAGTTGATGGTGCCATACTTAATTGACAGTGGAGGGAGGGACCTCAAGTTACGTGCCTTTTCGCTGAAGTTCTGTATTAGCTGTTTGCTTGGAAGGGCAGATGTTTTGGCTCTGGTGGTCACTGCTCACCTCTGTCTGGGAGGTGCATCAATCACTTTAATTATAATGGAACATGGGGCCAGGAACCGAAGGAGAAAAATCAACCCAATCCCAAGAACAATCTTTCTTGATGAATTCTCCCCTAAATCGAAACAATTCACTGGGTATCCCAGCTGGGGTTCATATGCTTTTGATTACTGTGGGCTATTTAGCTCTACAAAATGACAGGCTGCTTAATGGGCTTTTAATGGTTATAGGTTTCTCTCTCTCTTTTTTAATGAGCTTCACCAGTTTGTTACTAATGCCCTGTAGAAATTTGGCGAGGGTCCAGACTCGATGCTACACATTTCTGGTTTCAAGGCAGCAAGCATACAACCTTCCTTGCCAGTGGGGAAGTATGCTACCAGCCTTAAGGTAGGGCCATCAGGGTAGGGAGAGGAGGGAAGGTAATAAACACCCTGCATGTCTAATGATATGTCATCCCAGAGAAGGTGGTTGCACTTTGCAGCTGAGGTTCCCTTGAAGGCTACTTGCTAAAAGCCCCTGGAGTAGCAGATGGCAGGACCGGCAACATTCGCAATGCTTTGCCTGCTAATGTGATTTCTACGTTGTTGGTAAAAGTGACCCTTATAGGCTTAGTTGTATCCTGCTCAGCAATGGATTTTATTCCATCCTGTTTGTATGCTCAGTGCCTAGTGCAAGACTGAGCCCACAGTAGGTGTTGATCTCAGACCTGCAGAATGAGAAGTCCCAGGCAAGTGGGAGGAGTTGGGGAGATCTTTACGCAAAGGGACTGACTTTCTAGGTCTCAAACACGAAACATAAAATCTGAGTTGAGAAGACTGGGGAGTGAATGAGAAACTAGAAAGATAAGGGATATCTGGGGTCACTAATAATAGCGATCGATGGGATCCATTACCCCCTGTGCCACCAACATTATGCTTAAAACACTTCGTGCACTGATTTTTACTAAATCCTCATACCAAAACTAGGAGACAGGTGATGGCTTACTGGTGATGACCAGTACCCTTGCAGGTGAGCAGAAGGAAATGCCTGGGCATGGAGCATTTGGTGACTTCTGTGGTAAGAACTTCAAGCCCAGCCTATTTCATACTACCAACATGATGTAAACTGCATTGCAAAGTAATAGAAGAGCTAACAGACACTTTTGAGGATCCGCGGATATACCACTACAAGTATCGTTAACTCAAGTTCCCAAGAGGAAGCTGCAACTACACTGAGTGTTACACAAACCTGATTGATTGATGGCTGCAAGTTGATTACCATGCTCACTCACATGTGGCCCCAAGTCAAACTATCTCTTTTGTCCTTCGAGGAGAGAACTAGGTTTTCTACACTGACAGCAGGCTTCCACACCCCTCTTCCAGCTGCACCAGAAAAGCTGCAATGAGTTAAGTAACAGGTTAAGGTCACAGAGGAAGCCGGAAACAGACTCCAGGGCCAGAGTGATTCTAAGGATTGGGTTCTGGACGGTGCCACTTCCCTAAACTATTCGTACACTACTGAAGTAGCTACAGAGCTAGGAAACAGGCAATGCGCTTCTACTCCCATAAAGGCCACTCCGAGTCCCCAGGGTCTCTTGGAGGTAACAGGTGACATTCACAAAGCTGTAGAACTTCTGGTTCATTTGTCCCCATCCTCATTCTTATTTAGTTTCTGATTTGTTGCTTGAGTTTCATTCGTTTATATAATGAATGTTAGTCATTCGCCTCCCTTTTTCTCACGCCCCTTTCTCTCTCACTTACACATTCCTCCCCACCAGGTACCATTCCCTCTTTGATGTCTTCTTTTTATATGTGACCTAGTGAGTTTGCTTACAGTTTCTTGTCCAAGCACGGGTGGGGGGTTATTTACTGGAACAAGGTCAACTTATCAGTAGCTACGCCACTGAAGAAAATGACAGTCCCCCGGCCCCTCAGGAACAGCTCCTAGCTATCAAGAGCTGGCTCTGATGAGGCAAGAGACTAAGAGACAGTTTATTCTGAAGCCAAATATGAGTAACCATGGCCCCAGAATGGGACTCACATTCCCCCAAATTCTGTGCTCCCATGGGGTAGTTCCATGGCATTTTTATACTAACAGAGCAAAATCGTCACCAATTAACATGTTTTCAAACACACTGGTAGCTCCGTTAGGTAGGCGGATTACCATAGAGTGGAACCCTTCTTCTATAGGCCTCAGAGGCTATCTGATTTTGGATTGGTGGTGGCTAGTGGTCTGTTCATTTACTATATTTCAAGAAGTTTCACACGATAGTTAGAAGGATGTTAGGACAATCACAGAGGTGGGTAAGGAATAACTATTAATGGTGAAGAAACATATGTATATCCGTATATATCCGTATCTATCCTAAGACAAACTGTAATTTGGCTCTGGACCTTCAGCATTCCAACTCCTCCACAATCACTGAGGACCTTATCAGCTAATCAGCTTCTGTGGAATGTTCAGTGTAAGCCGTTGCTCCTCCGTGAGCTTTCGTTCAGTTTCTGGAACAAGCCTTCTTAACTCACCCCTCCATTCTGGAGGTTTGATTTAATTTTAAGGAGCAGGGCTCCAGCCTCTGGTCCTATTATGAGACATTTATTGTAGTCCCATCTCCTTAGTTTATAAACAAGCAACCTGGGGGCCAGAGACTAAACAGTTTGTCCAAATCCATATAGTCCTGTCAGTGACAGAGCTGGAAACACTGTGGGGGGTCTTCAGCTTCTTCATCTAAAGCTCTTCCCTCTAAACTACAGTTTCTTCCACTTCTTAAGAAGGGTAAAGAATAGTAAATGGTTCTTGGTGGGTTTTTTTTTTTTCCAGGTGGGGGTTGGATTTCCCTGTCCTGACGCCAATGTCCTTACTGATTGCTTCCTCCCAGCTTTAAAGATTGAACTTGGCTTTCCTTGATTCAGGGGTAATGAGCCGAGGACTCAAGGACAGGCTCCTGGGCACAGCGCGTTGTTAAGTGAATGGGACACACATGAAAGACATTCTTTGGAAGTTTTAGTGGGTAAGGAGGAGGGGGTCAGAGAAGGTGGGGGCTAATCGAAGAAATACTCTCATGTTCCCAAGTCCCAAGATCCTACTAAATCAGACTCAGGTCACATGGTGCTTATACTTGTCTTTTGGCCCAGGGTGAAAACAGTTCATGTTGTAAAATTAACTTTCCACATTTGGCCAGCTCACACGGGCCAACTTTCTTTCAAAGTGAGTTTGCGAATGAATGAATGAATGAATGTGTTGACTGGGTTACTGTTCTTAGGGGAGTCTTCGTTGCCTTGGACTTGGAGAAGGATTAAAGTTGGTTTTGAAAAGTGCTGGTGCTCTCCCAGACACAGCATGCTGATAGAATTCTGGTTGCACTTTTATTTGCTATGCAACAAAATATTGTCATTTCATGGAAGAAATAGCCTAGCAGATGGTGTTTGGTGGATGGCATGAATGTAGCTTTGTAAATAAGCATTCAAAATAGACTAGCTTCCCCCAAATTTACCATCTGCCCCTTACCCCATGAGGTCTACAGGTGATAAAAGAGAGAAAAGAATTTTGTGCTTTCAGTTGTTATTGTTACTATTTCTGAATTCCCAAATTATGAAGAGTTCCTCAGTCATGGCTTCCTGAAATTTGGCTGTGAAAAATATCAGAGAGAGGTTGTCTCCAACTTAACAGACATTTCAGGGTGTAGTCTGGTTTAATAATAATCACCTAAGCTGGGCATTGAGGTTAGGATCTACTACTTTCGAGGCAGAGGTGTGAAGATCATGTGAATCCAGGGGTTTGAGACCAGCTTGTGCAACTAAGTGTGAAGCTTTCTCAAAACAAAGCAAAGTGAAACAGAACAACAACAGCAACAACCACACATACACACACACACACACACACACACACACACACACACACACACACACACACACACCTCAATGACATTCCCCTGCTTATCAACCCCCTGTCAGTGTAGCCTTCGATATGATTCTGCTTCTTCAGCTTCTATGCCTGGGAATTTCTTGTACCCTCTTCTGGGTGGGGTGAAGGCTAGTCTCCCCTGTTATCACTTCCCATTTCTTAGAAGCAGGCTACCTTTTTGTACAGAGGCTCTGCAAGCATACACATCCGGGTTTGAACCATTTTTTTTTTCCGGTTCCAAAGTGATGGTTAAGATTAGTTAGCCTCTCTCAATCTCAGTTTCTTCATCAGTACAATGAGGGGTTTAACAAGACTCCTAGAGAAGTTTTTAAGGTTAAATGAAAACACCCCCACAGCACTCCTGGTGGCACACATCATGTTCAAGATATTCTTTGTTACTGCTGTCACTGCTGACACTATCGTCCCCAATGCTGGTACAAAGCCAGCTGGAGCAGGAATGGACAGTGGTGACTACTTCATTGTGCTGTGAAGGGTGCTCGAGTCGTGAGCTTGATTGCTCCCACCACTCTTTGCTTTTTCTAAAACAGAGATTCCCATGGGCTACCAGGCAAAACATGAGTTGGTAGGTGGAAGGCAGTGCCAGGCTTTTGCTGGGTTGGGTTGATTATTGAGACATGGAAGGTGGATGCTAAGGTTTTCCCTTACATTTTAAATGGTAGATAATTCTATAGGAATGGGATTAGGAACTGGAATTAGGAATCTGATGTCAGGAGATCTCTTACAGATCTGACTATTTTGAACATAGGATCATGGCACTTATTGAGTTTAAGTTAGAGAATGAATTTACTCAATCTGGAATAAGGATTTCAGAGGGCCCTGTAGAAGACTCTATGTTTTAAAATGTTTGTTTCCATTTCAATCGATGGTACAATCATGGGGATGTAGGTGAACCAGGAGCTTCAGAGGGAAACCGTTAGCCTGTGTCTTTGTAGAGCCGTTTACTGGGATGCACTTGTCTCTATTTCCAATTATTGCATTTCATAAAGAGAAGATTGCTTTTAAGGGGAGTAGAACTTGTCAAGGCAAGGAAGAACAGGTGCTGGGAGACTTAAGTCTTCCAAAAAGAGTCCAAGGAGATTGACCCTGTACTGGTGTCTCTCTAGCATTTGCCTGGTTCTTTTCTTAGAAATTGTAAAGTAGCAGAGTCAAGGAGTTCAGGCTGTAAAATTATCACAATGTATTTGAAATCCCATCACCTTGTACTGCTGGTAAGGCAACCCCAACACAGTAATGTAACTCCAACTCAAATGCTGATCACCTTCCTCCAGCCATGATCCTCAAATCAAAGTCAAGCTTCCCTCTTCCCCTGGAAGAAGAGTTAGGGATGTCCTCCTGTTTCTCCTTCCGGTCTTATATTTTTGGTTGTGAGCCTAGCCTTTAACGGCTGAGCCATCTCTCCAGCCCTCCATCCGGTCTTATACCCATAGCAGATGTTGCTGAGCTTATACGCAATTAAGTACATCGCTGTCTTTAATAAAATCTGAGTAACTGGCTTCCTGTGGACAAGGTTCTGTTATAGACACAGGCATCTTCAGTATCAAGTAAGACATGAGGCATGCACATAAAGACTTTAAAGCATTCAAGAAATGACTGGATTTGTTGAGGCTCAAACATAAACACTCTGCAAGAGGCATATAATTCAGGGTCTCCTTGGTGTTCCCTTTAGAGGCAAAGGTAGGAGACTAGCACTAGCTTTCTGTATCTCCACAAATTGTGACAAACAGGAGAGGTTACTTTTTTTTGGTTTTGAGCTTATGTCCTATCAGTTCTAAAATAATGAGTCCTGCCCCTTCTCGTGAGGTACGAGACACAAATGAGAGAATAGACTTGCTTACAAACAGTGAAGAACAGTAGATGTAGAAAGAGTCACTACAAGTTAGAGTGATCCCACTCTGGTGAAGGTGGCTTATCATTTGACTCGTGGTCATTGTTGTCTTCATGGTTCTCATCCACCGGCTTTATCACCACCCAGATCCTCATCACCTCAGCATCACTATATCACATGGCTGCCACTGTGCACTGCAGCGCTCTGTGACCAAACCTCCCTCTCATGCCAAATGTCCACGCCATTGTGAAAATCTGTTGACACGACCCTGGCTGGTAGTTGTTGAGCTGCCCTTGTCTCCTTTTGCATTTGTGCATGGGGGCATGTGCACCATTTTTCCTTAGCCACACTAAGCACAGCGGAGAGTTGAATGTGTTCTTGATGACCAGGTTAATTTTTTTCATCAAGTTCATAACTGGAATGCTGACAGCTCTAGATGTAGCTGTGATGGATTGAAGAACAGAGCTCTTCCTATAGAGGAGTTTTATGCAGTACAAGTTACAATTAATCTTAAGAAACAAATTTTCTGGGTCTAATAGAAAGCTGAAGTTAGGAGCCTTACACGGTGACCCAGTGTTATGGTACTTATTCGTTAACTGGGCAATAAGGGCCGAAATAAACATCCCAAGCTGCATGAAACTCCTACTTGAGGATCAGGTAGTTACAAAACTGGTATTTATTTTATTCCCCCCCCCCCCCGCCCTTATTCTTTTGCAATGAAAACTGATTTTTATTCCAGAAACAATGTCTTTTGCTCCCCTTGCAACTATAAGTTAGCAAATTATGTTAAGAATTGTCGAGAGACTTCCAGGAGAGCTCCTAGAGAAGGGAGCAGTCCCCTCTGTTCTTCCCGACTTCTCTACCCCTAGAAATGGTGACTGTGGAGCCCCATACACACACACACACACACACACACACACACACACACACACACACACACACCCCTCAGACCGCAGTGTAACCTTGAAGATGGAAAACATGTACTAAAGGTAACATAGCATAAAGATGGAGGAATCCTGGTTCTATGGTATTGCTGTAGAATCCCGGGCTTCCTCACTCTTGACTTCACCACAAAACACCATTTTCTCCGGTTTCTGTTAACAGCACACAAATGCAGCCTCTAACTGATGTCTTCCACCCAGTGAGTATCACCCTTGTTTCTTTGCAGCTAGATCCTGGAAACACCGTCTGTTGGTCTGTGCTGATTCACAAGCCCCTACAAGAGTGAAGTTGGACTCAGCTTCTGCTAATTAGCAGAGGAGTTGCTGGAGAATACAATGCAGGGATTATAAGGTGCTGGCAGCCATACCAGAATAATAAGGTCAGATGGAAAATCATGCCAGTGAATACTTCAGTGGATATCCTGTCCGCTGTAGCGGCCTCTGAACACTGAAGCCAGATCCACAGCCAGATTCATTTGGTAGAATTGCAACTCCCTTTTACTCTCTGTGACAAAATGATGAGGGGCTTGAACTGGTTCAGGTTTTGCTCTGTGTAGCTATTCAATAGAAGCCCACATTCTTTTCCACTTGTAACTAAAGTGCTTATTCATTGGCGTTTCTTTACACCAGCAGTTCTATCTGTAATATCAAAGACTGTGGCTGCAATTGGCTTTGCTAATCTCAAATACCTTTGGTTGATCCTGGTGATGCCAGAGGTTCAGAAGGCATGAACTACTTTCTTGGCTCACTATATGCCTGTATTCTAGGAGCATCCACTCATCTGTGTGGTTTATAGCACTAGATGAATGTTTGATAAAAATTTAAGGCTAAATTACAGGAGATGATTTCAGAGATAATCTCATCATCATTAACTTGCTATGTCTTCATTATCTTTCAGTGATATTTTTGTACATTTTGGAAGGTAAAATAAATAGGATAAACCTGAGGCAGAATCCAAGTGAAGCTGAATGTTCTCTTCTAATCTTCTTAACGGCTGATTGGTAGATGTGGTGTAGGGAGGGAGACTTTGAACAGGTTTAGCCATGGTAGCTCCTGGTACCATTTAAGCCCACTTTATAAATTAGGATGACAAGTCTAGTTCTGATCTCATTATCGCATGTCCTTTGCCAACAGTTAGCATTGCTTGACTTTCAAAGTCAACAGACTTCTGGGAAAGAACGCGTGAGTTTGTAAGTTTCCAGGAGTACAGGGCAGACTGTTCATCCCAAATCAATTGCTTACATAGCATTTATATGTGAGAAAATTGGTTGGTTTGACTAATTTCTCACCTCATACCAGAAATAAGGGCAGCTCACATGGACACTTAAGATGTAACACATAAATTTAAAGACTTTTGGAAAGTTAGCAAATGGAGTCACAGGTTTTCTTTTTGTTGTTGTTACGAAAGTTGTGTGTATTTTAAGGAATAGATGAGATGGCTTCTATATAGAGGGCATTCAATAGATATTAATTTCTTTAACTGATGGATGGAAGATATGTAACTAATGTAAGGGAAGAAGGCAGAGGAGGAGGGTGGAGGAAGAAGAGAGGGTGAAAATCAGGAGGAGAGGAGAGAGAAGTAGCAGGAGACTAATAATTATAACAATAATTAGAAGGAATAATTAAGGTGGCAATGTTGCCCATTGTTAGTGGGTTTTCAGCCATTTGTCTGAATAGTGGAGAGTTAGGTGAGCTGACCCTAAGGGCACATATTTCCTGTATAATCGTGCTTATCTCTCATATCTTAACAATTGCTTGCAAAGGAGACTGATTAGGTGGGTGTGTGAGGCTGCCAGTTACAATAGGGAGTAAGCAAATATCTACTGTCTAGTGACCTGAAAGCAATTCTTCAGGACTACTCTAGTAGAAGGAATTTCTTTCTGTTGGATTTACTTACAGTTAGTGAAGGGCATGGCCAAGAGAATCGGGACTGTAGAGAGAAAATACGTCCTTTCTTATGAAACTTCTCAGCACACATGACCTCTAAGTTGAACAGTTTGCTTACATGTTGATCAGACTTTAAATAGAGATACTTACATTAAAACTTTTTTCAACGTCCTTTTAACTCTCAGAAATTCAGGTATGTGGATGGAATGAGCTTGATTGAGGCAAAGGGGTGTGGGTAGGCTGTGGCTATAGCTCAGTGATTGAGCCCTTTGCCTGACATGCTTACGGTTCAGGGTTTGATTCCCAGAGTCAAAAAAAAAAAAAAAAAGAAATCAACTCAGCTAGCATACATCATGGATCCTGCAGGCTCAGAGCATTGCCATGGTATAATGTGCTAGTTGTCTAGAGCAGCACTTATAGGAATACATGAAGAATAAGTCATTTTATGTTTTCTGGTAGTCATACTTAAAGCGTGGAGAAAAACCTACAGGTGAGATTGGTTTGAGTAATTTTTAATTTATTCCAGTATATTACAAATATTATCATTTCAACATATGATGGGTATTCAAAAAGCTAATTTTCACTCTTTTACAGCACACATCCTCTGTTAAAAATCTCTGCATTTGCATCCATTGATCTAGCAACATTTAAAGGAACTAAGGCCCCAAGAGGCTTGTAGTTACTGGATTACAGGGCAAATGGAGAGGACACAGGTTATACGTCATTGCTCACAGTCCTAGCTTGCTTAAACGGATGCCTCAAGAAGTGATTTTTCGTAACGATCTTTGTCTGAGAGTAGAACTTGTTGGCCCAGACTTTTTAAACAGAAAGCGAAGTGTCCCCTTAGGCCGACTGTGGATTCCATGTTTTTCTGAAGGTCACCCACTTCCAGGCAGGAAGGTCCCAGGCATCTAGTTTTCTACCTGTAGGGGGAGCTCTCGCCCCTCTGCTCTTTAATTTCAAGCCAAGTCAGGCTCTCCAAGGCCGGCAGTTGAATTCTTTCACCTGGGTCTGTGGAGAGTTTGTGTTTGGCTCCGAACCAGCGGCACTTTTCACAATCTCCACACACGTTAAAGGCTGCTAAAATGCTAGGACACCAGCCGGGTGGCGGCTTGAGTCTTGTGATTCCCAGGCAGTCCAGTGAAATGATAAACAAAAGTCTTTTGTGCAATATTAATAAGCTCTAAGGACTCCCCAGTGAGCCTCTTGTCATCCAAGTAAGTCATGTGTATCAAAAGCCCTTCTACGTGGAAGTTTGTTTTCATATCTGGCCCACGATGAATGGGGGCCCCCTTTGCCATGTTGTAAAACAAACATTTGTTTATTTTGTGAGCAGACCTGGCAGTATGATACAGGAACTGGAGCTGAATGGAGAGCCTCTTTCCAAGGAGACGCCTTTGAAAACCTTTCCGCCCCAGTTTTCCAACTGTCAACTGATCTTGAGTTGGGTTTACATTAAGACAATGACAATGTTTCCTAAATAAATAAGTCAGAGACACCCGTGGACCTTAATGAAACCCATAAAAGGCTTGTGGGGTGGGCGAAAGGGTTTTTGTGTTGTGCGGGGGAAATAATGTCTAGTTCATCTTACCATGTATGGGAGGCTTGTGTTTTTGAGACAGAAGGGGTCCTTTATGTTAATTACACTGGTTTTAAAAAAAATAATCCGCCCCTGATAGAGCTTTCCCTGGAACTCTGGGACAAAAGATGTGACACTTCCCTTGGGTGAATGCCATACTGCCAAGCAGGCATTTTCTAAAGTGGAGAAGTATGGTCACCCTACCAGTTGATAATGTAACCCCTCCTGGCGTGTAGAGAAAATAAATGAAAACTGTAAGATGAACCATCTGCTACCGGGATCTGTTTTTTTTTTTTTTTTCCTTGGTTGGCTTAGGGCTTTCGGGAATCCATTTCAGCCCAACAAGTTGTTTGTGAGCACAGTGACTGAGTGCCGTGGCAGACGGTGGGAACTGAGATGGGCTGCTGACCCAGGAGCTTGGCTTTCTGTGGGTATTCCTGGAAGGTGGGAATTTCAGCCTGTTCCTGGAAGTGGAATTTCTGAGCAAAACACACATTGTAGAGAAAGACTGAAAACTAATGAGCTGAAACAACGATTGCATGTAAATGAAAACAAAAAAATTAAGTACTATTGCAGCATCACAGAAAATTTGAAAAATGGAGATTCCATCATACGAGTACCTTCAATCATACAAATTCCTTACTTGTTATGTTCCACAGAAACACAGTCTTGATTATAGTATATGTATAATATGGGTTTAGTTATAGTATATGTACAATTTTATAATTTACTTTTGGGAGGTTTGCCTTTTTTGTATACATTTTCTTAATATTTATATTTATTATTGTATTTATAACCATCATTTTATAATATTATAACCATGTATAAATATGCATAATATGTAGCTAATATAACATCATTTCCATGAATGTACTGTATTTCCAAGGCGATGTACTATAATTTGCATACCAGCCTTCTTGTTCCTGGCAACATAGAATGCTTATGATATTTCACAGCACAATTTCTTTCCTGGAGAAATATTAATTGAGATAACCACAAGGTTCTGAATACTGAGGGCATTTTGACACACATAGGAGCAAATGGTTTCCCAGAAGGATTTGAAAATAAACTGTTTGTCTGACTGTAACCACTGCCTTCCTTTTTATTTGTGTAGAACAATCCCACAGGTCATATGGGCTTCCTTAAACACCCTCACATAAACATTTCATCTATGTAGAAAAGTGGTCCTAGGATGTTGTCTCTCAGAAACCTTAAAAGAGCATGCCAAATGCAACCTATTTTTTATCATCACAGAATAGAATGTTTCAGTCTGTAACACATTGCTAACTGCTATGGTTTAGTCATGTATAAGATGTACTTACTTTTAGACTAATATGCAATTTATATTCATTTCCTCACCCTCCAATAGCTTGTGTTAATGTGGTAGATACCTTTTGAGAAATCTGCCCAGTCCAACAGATTACCTCAACCTATGAATTAGCCCCTGTGCTTAGTGATGTGACTACTTCACCCCTGCCACATCTAGTGTCACCAAGACCTTGTGTGAACACTTGAAACAGATTGAGCTGTGTGTTGAGGGAGTGAGAGGATGGCAGGAGAAAGGGAAGGCAGCGCCTCCCCCCCCCCCCCCGCCCCCCAGAAAAGCAAGGGTGAGGTGGGTGGGGAATTCCTTCCTACATTCCTAATGCTTTTCTAGTCTTGGCTTTCAGTGATTCAGTTGCTTCTCAAGTCCGTCTAGCTACAAGTTCTCAAATGCCTGTCTCTGTAGAGCTTTGCAAATTCTGGTAAATGAT